>NW_026294480.1:74394051-74814051 GCF_007827085.1 Peromyscus californicus insignis | reverse complement strand
AGTATTTTAAGATATAGTCAACATTTCAAGATTGATGTCTCAAACAACGAAGACTCCTAATATGTTCTAACACATCATTTTGTCCCAAATGTAAAATAATCAATTATTATATTGCTTTGAAATGAACACAAAAGTTGATGTTTGTCCTTAAAATTTTTTATTTACTAAAAATATGTAAGATGTAATAAATATTGATACATTTTTTAATGTTGAGCTTTTGGTGGTATCTGTATGCATTGGTATGGATTAAAGTTAAAACTTCCTTAATATTTTGATTCATACCTTCGATTAAAAAAAGCAAACACTATCATCTTTGTTTACAAATTCTCTTTGGGACATACTTGAGACTCTGATTTGATTTAAAAAGGAAAACACTATTTTTAAAAATAATATGAGGTAAATTTAATTTTTGCTTCAAGCTTTTTTCTGGTATTAATTTGACGTATTTAATATGACATTCAAAAATACAAATTTTAAATGAAACAATTTAAATGATATTTGAAGGATGTTATCTTCTGGGAGTTTACTGAGAAAATTATTGATAAAAATTTCATAACTATATTGTGTAAATTCAAGAGCATGACTTTAATACTACTATATCATTGACAAAACAGATCAAGGCCTCATTATGGTGATGTGCAAAGGCCTAGTTTAGAAGTCTTCTGTGGATCCTGTTTAGCACGCAAAATATTGACACAATAGACAATAATGGTTCCTTTGGAGCCATTAGGGCCCATCATGTCAGGGCATGTGCAGGCATTTCCTAGCAGGTAGCACACAGACTCTTGTCATGATAAATCATAACAAGTCCAAAGGAATAATTATCATTTAATGGATTATAACATTCTTGGGAATTTCATAATTTATAATTTATTACATATAGAACACAGTATCACCAATGTGCATTTTAAATAATGCATTAATTTTATGCTATTAACAACAAGCATTTTATGTATTCATGCACCAAATTACATTATAAACCATGTAAACAAGCTAGATCACATGCAGTTATTCATACTTTTCCTTGTCTAGAAACTTAAGTCCATACTGATTGTTATGAATATTCATAAAGAGCAATTCATTTTAAGCCTTATACCTTTCATGCTAAGAGTCAGCCGGAAGCAAATGTTTTAGCACCCGTAGCCTCGACATTTGAAAGTAGATGCTCCTGGCGGAGAGCGACACTGACTGTATGGGGCAGGAGCATTGGGGAGCACCCATCTAATTAGACCCTCTGTGTGGTCTGGCTAGCAAAGGCAGAACTCAGGATTTGTCCTAATGAAATCTTTTGAAAGAAACCTCGTTCCCCTCAATGTTTCAATTGTTTACCAAGTAAAGTCATCTTCTTCTTTTTTTTTAAATCTGCAAAGAAAAATTCTGTGGTAGTTGGAGATAATTCCTATTACCTGAATCTAAAAGATGAAGTGAGTGATGTTGGATTGGCTTGTAAAGAAAACATCATGCTTTCTCTATTCATGGGATAGTTTTATTGTGTTGAGATTAAAGACAGATAGAAATTGTATTATTCAATATGGCAAGCCATTTCCTTTCATAAAAAGAAATATTGTGTCCAGTGAAAGCTTTGGCTCTTGAATGCTTCCTGGAAAATCTTGCGTTCAGTTTTAGAGGTGATTAGTTTGCTGTTTGTGGGTCAGTAGCCACGCGCAGGAACTTTGTCAAGAAGTTGTACTACTTCATGTTACTGTGAGACATTTAAGGAACATCACTTTTGAATTTTCATTTCAAATAGTATAAATTCAGCTTATTCTTCAGAGCATTAAAGGCATTCAAATCCCAACCAGATGATGCAGAAGGAAGCCATTCTCTTGCTGTCGTTAGTCACCCATTTAATCCCCCTAGTCTTTTGAGATTTCGATGGCAAGCAATACCATACGCTTCAAAACTAAGTAAAACTAACAAATGGAATAAAGCAAAGCCAAGACAAAGTAATTACTGTGAGCTTACAAACTCATTCTGACACAGAAAACTTCCTTTCTTCTTATCATTAGTGACTTTCACAGCCCCAGACTGGGTCAGGCAGTTTCTGTGCCTGGAACACTTCTCTGGTATAACCATCTTGCACACTGGAGGTCACCCTTGCTACTTCCAAGTTTTCTACAATTTCACAAAACAAAAGTGGGTCTTGTGTATTTTCAATATGCACTACAGTTTTCAAGATATTTTGCCATAAATATATGGATAGTCTGTGTCTTCCATATATAGTTCATCATATTAAATGCAATTAAGAAACCCATTATGAGAATCTTATGGTTGTCTGATTAAATAAGTGAACGACAGAAAGCTTTCAAAGTGAGCCCAGAAGCTTTCATTTCCTATGACATATAGATTTTGAAATTCCTTTCAGATTGTCACACAAAATTCTAGGGATCTTGAATGTGTTGTTCTTTCAATAGTTTGTCAGATCTAAGTTTACTACCTCATCCTGGGTATAACACTGTTACTGCTTATGGTTTATGGTAGATTACTTCTGCGGTAATTTTTTTCGCACTTTATTGTAGTATTCTGAATAGTTGACCATTTTCTACTGTTTTATTCATACCACATTAGTTCTATGTTTTTGTGTCCATTGAAAACAAAATATAATGATATAATATTACTAAGATTACAATTTCTCAAAAAAGATTACAATTTCTTTTTAAAAATCTAGTTATTAACAAAGTGTGTGTGTGTGTGTGTGTGTGTGTGTGTGTGTGTGTGTGTGTGTGTGCGCGCGCTCTTATATACTTACTGATGAACTCTGGCTTGTGTGTCTAAGTCCACAGGGAAACATAAAACTGAGGAGTGGTACATTTGGTCTACATCCTGAAGCAATTTAAACTAAGGGCCAAGATAGACTGTGGTTGTGTTTTGGCAAGAAGAATGGAAAAATGGGACATTGTTAAAAATAAAAACAAAATAAAAAACAAGGGGCAAAGTTTCAGGTACTTTTTAACACCAACAGAAAAAGAGAAAGATCACAAAATAAAAATGCATTTTAGGTGTTTTTCTGAAAGTATGAATAAGAAAAACATGAATATTTGTGATACACATTAACTTCTTATAAACAGCCCCTTTTCTTTCTCACACCTTTAAATATATCATTAAAATACATATACCCAATTTTATCAAAGCCTAGCAAGATATACCTGTTATCTCTCACAATGGTCATAGGTCAGATGTGAGATAAAATGTGGGAAGATGGCCTTAAAGATTTGTATGAGGTAACAAAATCAAGGGAGCAGAGGGCAGGTACACTGTCACATCCTCAGTTAAACAGAAGTCTGAATGTAGCTAGTAATATTTGTCCACTAACAAAGCTGCTCGGTGGCCTTCCGTGCTATTGATACTGCGCGAGGCTCCATCTTCTCTCCTGGTGGATGTCTATTTAGCGTTCACTGGAATCAGTGGGCTATGCAGCAAGGTCAGGATGCTCACCATGTACAGAGAGGGGCAGCCCAGAAAACAGCTTTCCCTCCTTCCTTCTGAGACATGACTGGCCTCCCCCTGAAATCTCTCTCTTCAGGCTTATCATCGGACTTCTTGTAGGCTCAACACTGTTTCGCCAAAGGCTTTCTCAATTGTTCCTGCATTCATACACACCTCTCTTTCCAAACAGTATCAACACTGACTTTATCACTTTTTTGGATTTAATACATGCATTTTTAAGTTTTTAAGCAGAACTATGTTTTTCATTTTATCAGCCAGTACATTTGTGTGACCAGTTGTGGCAAGAGCTGTTCTTTTATCCTGGAATCTTCACTGTGCCAAGGACATGGTTGTGAGCAGCTGGGATAATCTCTCCTTGCCTTCCCTGAACTCTTGAGCACTTCCTCGGTATAACTTCCATGACCCTTATCACTTCATACTTTGAATTACAGTTATTGGAAAATGGTTGATTTCCTTTGCTAAGATGAAAATCTCTTGAACACAGAACTATGTCTTATGCATCCCACAGCATCAGCAGCAGAACTCATAGTCTGTCTCCAACTAAAAGCATCAGCTCCTTGGGGATAGGAATGTGCCTCAGGTGATAGAGTGCTTGCCTAACATGCAGAAAGCCCTGGGTTCAAACCCCAAGACTGTGTATACCAGGTATAGTGCTGCATGCTTACAGTCCCAATACTCAGGTCATCCTTGGCTAGATAGTAAGTTCAAAGCTAGCCTGGGATATATGAAACTCTGTCTCAAAAACATTAAAAGAAAAACTCAGCAAATTATATATTAAATACTTCAATAAGCACACAGTGATAGTTGTCAAGGATGCTGCAACAGAGAATACTGTGTTTATTCCATCAAGAAGCTACGATGCAGTGGGTAACAGAGAACGCACATGACTAAGAGCCCGGAGACCAGAAGAGGGCGAACACAGCCATTCTCTGAGTGGTGGCTGGGGATGGACACAGTCACTTTCAAGCCTCCAGGCAGAGGTTTGGCACTGTGGTACAGCTGCCTTAGCTCTAACTTCAGTGAGTCTGTGGCAGTGTCTCCTCTGGGTGGAGGGAAACCCAGAATGGGAGACTTTCATCAGGTCTTCCCACCAGAAGGGGCAATGTCTGGAGACCTCCTTAGCTGGAGCTGCAGAGCAGGGGATGGATGGAAGGAGACATTGCAAGTGCTGGTTCCCATACTTGCTGAAGGAATGAGTGAAGGAATTAGTGAATACAGGCAATGATGCTTACTTATTTTTTTTGAGGGAGCAAATGAAATAATAAACAACCCATACTAAAACACCAACATTCTTTATATTCAGCTGAGAACTTTGAATTCTTATTTAGACTGATTCATAAATCTTTTCTAGAGAATACTTGTGTTTATATTTATCTACAAGAATCTATGCACTGTTATGCTTTAAATATCATCATCAACAGCAAAACAACAAAATAAATTCAGGAAACAACAAAACCAAATTATTTCAGGAATTTGGTATTTATGTTCACTTTAGTCCTGTGGCTGCCTGATCTTTGAAACTCATACTAGATTCAAAGATCTCAGATAGATAGGCTCCATTTAATCCCTTCCCCCAAAAGTGTTTTCATTCTAATTTTTATTTATCTTAGGTTAGAAATAAGTTTCTACATATGATCGATATAAGGTGCTGTGTTATGTCCGAGGACTCCTGGAGTGACTGTCTCTGCAGTGTCAGAGGTCAGACGGTCTTGCTTTTAGCAGACACTTGGTAAATGTCTGTTGACTTTCACTTCACTTTCCCATGAACCATGCCTGGAAGTGTCTGTGTTGAGCAATATTGAAAGATTTACTACAGAAAAATCCCTTGAAATCTCCAGTCACACACTCTTAAATAATATCCTATAGTACTTATGGTATAATCAACAGTAATTTTATTCTTAGACACTCACTGAAGAAGTATCTCTAGAGTCTAATCAGTAAGGATTTCCTGAAAGTTGGGTTAACAAAAAGTACAATAGAAAATTTTTTACAAAAGGAAAGAAAAGGACTGGTCCTGCTTCCTGTTATGATGGACCATTGTTTAGATGTTGTACTATAGATGAAATTCTAAACAGTCTTATTAAATAAGAAACACAGAGCCAAATACAGGGGTGAAAGCTGTAGAGATCAGAGAAATAGTGAGAGCCACAAGCTAACCTTAGCTCACCAGGCTGCCATAGCTTCCCAAGAGAACCATTTTCTTCCTGTCTAACCTGTGCCTTTAATGCCTTGCTGTTCTGCCTTCTCATTGGTTTTTAGCCCAGCCACCTCACTTCCTTGTCACTGCCTGTCTGTACAGACCTCCTGGTCTCTATGGTTGGTACTGGGATTAAAGGCATGTGTCACCATGCTTGGCTGTTTCCTAGTGTGTCCTTGAACACACAGAGACTCTGCCTGCCATGTGATAGGATTAAGGGCGTGTGCTACCACTGCCTGACTTTTGTTTATGGCTGGCTATGTCCTCTGATCCCCAAGCAAACTTTATTTATTAACATACAAATAAATTATCACCACATTTCAGCACAAATAAAATATCACCACATTGTACATGTTTGTCCCTCAGTGGTTCATGCACTGGAGGCTTCATCCTTCATCTTTAGTGTGAAAATAGGGGAGGAAGTGGAACCTTCCAAGACAGCTCTCTGCGAGTACCTAGGTTATTGAGATTGCCACCATGGAGACGATTAACATCTTTCTTATTGGTTTCCACAATAAGGAGTTACTACCAGGAGCAATGTTGACTCTTTCCCATTCTCTGGCTTCCCACCTCTCCATCTGGTTGTTCATACATGCATTCCTTCCACAATGCTGTCCACCATGACACCATAGTCAAGGGGACCACCACCAGACCTGAGTAGGAATAGATTCCATCCTCTTTAACATCCAAAACTGCGAGCTAAGTAAGCTGTCTCCTTTGTACACTGTACATCATTGTTATAACAATAGTAAAAAGACTAACATACCATTCTGGACAGAAAAGATGAAAATATAATCTACCCATTGTAAGAGCTAAATCAGACAGGACTCAATACAGCCCCAGAGGAAGCCCATCTCTCATTTATGCTGGGGTAAGTATAGTTTAATTTGAGAACTAGAATGGACCTGGAATTTGTGGAATTTGAAACTTCCTCCAAATGAGGGCTGGTTCTCAGCACAGAGCAAGTGATGGGAAAGATTGAGATACTGAACAAGCTCCTGACAATCTGGAAGACCACCAACAAAACATTTGGCTGAAGTAGCAAATAAGGCTGGAAAGACAGGTTAGAACCGAATTCCAGAGCCTGGTGTGGAGTGGCACACAACTTTACTTCTAGCATTTGGAGGCAGAGGCAGGTGGATCTCTGTGAGTTGGAAGCCAACCTGGTCCATTTAGCAAGTTCTAGGCTAGCCGGAGCTATGTAGTAAGACTTTATATCAAAAAACGAACAACAGTAACTAAATAACTAGCAAGTCACAGCAGGCCTTGCCATTCATATAGTAAAGACTATCCTTTTTAATCCTTAGGTGTTGTGAAACAGTGACCAGGCAAACAGCCTTTTTAGAATCTGAATTCAAAAACCCTATCAGTTGTAAGGACATCATGTAACAAAGGGGCAGGAAAGGCTTTGCTGAGATACTTTAATAATGTCAAGGCTCCAGTGAGGAGCAGATCAAGACATGGCTTCAGTCTGTCTGACCAGGGGAAGAAGAAAGGTCTTTCTAATGCACAGTACTTTAAGTAGACTGTTGCCGATTGCTCTCCTGTGTTCCCAAATCTGCCGCTCCCTCCTCCTACTGTGTGTTTGTTAATAGAAGGGAGAGTTAGTTTGTGACTCTCAGGAGTAAATAAAGGAATAAACACTCTCTGGAATTTTGAAGAAAATTTAAGATTTAACAAAATCTGTTAAACTCTTTGTCCATATTGCAAGAGAGTGAGTAGCTCATGTCAGTCATCTCCAAAAGTAAACACAGATACATAAGCTGCAGCCCCATCACGCACCTTGTTTAGAACACCTAGAGTGAGGTCAGGGCGTCGCCATTTGTAATCATCTCTATACAGATTTGGATGCAGAATGAAATCTGAGAACTCTTAGGCAATTTTTCTTCCTATTGAGCTTTCTTCCCTTATTACTAAGGCAATTAATCACATGAACAAATTATGGAAATGACTGGTGGCTACAGTATTCAGCCTTAAGGATTGGTATCAATATTGTTAATGTCTTTGATAATTCCCCTTTAATGCTTCTGAATTTTCTCAAAATGGTCCAGCAAAGGCTATCAAGAGGGGCATCGTTTATTAACTACTTTACTGTGTTGAACAGAGGGTCTGGTGAAGACACTAATAGGCGCTAACAGGAAACTTGCCTGTCTGGACAGGATTCCTAGCTTTCTGTGTAGATAAGTCATCCCAAATTCTTCAGAAGTTCTCATGGGACACTCCCTTCTGAGAAGACAATGTGGGTGTTACTACGGTAACTTTTTTGATGCTGTTCTGGAATTTTTCAAATCATTTTCATACAAAATATTTGTTAATTTTTAAATGATGGAGGCATATAGAAAAGAAACAAATTCTTTTTTTTTTTTTTTTTTTTTTTTTTTTTGATTTTTCGAGACAGGGTTTCTCTGTGTAGTTTTGCGCCTTTCCTGGAACTCACTTTGTAGACCTGCCTGGCCTCAAACTCACAGAGATCCGCCTGCCTCTGCCTCCTGAGTGCTGGGATTAAAGGCGTGTACCACCACCACCCGGCAAGTAACAAATTCTTTCCTGGTGTATTTGCCATCTTCTGACTACAGGATCTTATGTTGTATGAAGGTTAATACTTTAATGTTACATACTTTTATGTAATTCCTATTGGTGTGGATAACTTGAAAAGGCAATAAAATGCAAATGTATATTTGATTTAGGGAGATTGGTGATCTTGTTAGTTTTCGAGAAAATAAGCCTTCAATTTGGTATCACATTGCCTGTTTTTATCTTTAAATGTAAGCAATGTAAGCAGCCAGCATATATAAAACCCAGTCATGTGACCATATAGTTATTATATGCATGCTATTTAAATTTTATCACTATTTTATTTTATTCATTATTTTGTTTTCTCCTTTATAATTTTTTAAGCATTAAGTTCTCTCTTTTTTTTTTTTTTTTTTTTTTTGAGACAGGATTTCTCTGTGTAGCTTTGTACTTATCCTGGATCTCGCTCTGTAGACCAGGCTGGCCTCGAACTCACAAAGATCCGCCTGCCTCTGCCTCCCAAGTGCTGGGATTAAAGTTCTTGAGGCTATTGGAGGGGTAAAAGATGGTTAGGAAGGGAGATAATAATGTCCACCTCTTCCCAATAGGCAAGAGATAGGTAAGCATGTAATACAATAATTTCATTATGACAAGTTCTCTGTCATCTCTTTACAATTAAGAGTGATGTCAGGCTTTGCTAGCAGCTCTGTTTCAAGCACCATCTAAATCTCTCTGTGTCTTCGGTGGCTCCTGTCTGGTACCTGCATAATCACCTTGCACGTGTTCAAGGGAGTCACCGAGTCTTGCCAGTGATAGTCATGAAAACAAATTTTAATTGAGTTTGGCATGTCAAAACCCTTTCTTGGGTTTTATGTTTGATGTACCCTGCCACATTTTCAATGAATAAAAAACTGCCTTCTTGCATATTTATTACACATTCTCGGTTAGTGCGATTTTGTTACACAAGCAGTTGCCTTATTATTTTTTACACCTGCACTTTGATATCACAGTGGTTCATTGTCAATCAGCACTATGTATCAGAAGTGGCACAGTTAATGAGCACACAGTGGCCTTCCGTTCATTCTGTGTTGTGAAAGCCTACTAGGGAATAGACTGTAAAAGTTGGGGGAGGGTTCTGACATTTTATAAATGTCATATGTCAATCCTACATGGTGGTGGCTGTGAAACACTGTATCCTGGTGGCATCATAGTCACATGACAGGGTATTTTCACAACCAGGCAATGTTTTTATTACTATAGCACTAAAGAAAGACACATGCGTGTGTATGGAAGAATGAGAGGAGGAGGCTGGGGTGTGAGAGAAAGAGGAGAGAAAGGATTGCTCTCTCCCCTTTCCAGGCTAGACCAGAGGTGTTCCACCCTGCCAGCCTGTAGTAGTGTTGTATCTCAGAGCACCTTGGTCTCCCACACTCCTGACCAAACTGCAGAAGAGTAAGCATTATTTTTTCTACTTTAAAAAATAATGTTCCCTAGAACCAGTAAGTAGCAACTGTGGACTGTACCATGACTACATGGATGCTGGCATCTCCAGACCAGTTTGTTCCTTCTACTATGCTAGTATGTTTATGTTTCTCCCCATGCAGAACATCTCTATGTAAATCCAACAATCTATAATTTGCACCCAAAATGAGCTTCATTTAATTTCTTCTGTGTCAAACAGATGTGTTTATCTGGGCCCTGTTTTCTGAGAATAATATTTTTAAGTAGAGTGTCAGTATATTCAGAGAATGTAGTTAGAAATCAGTTGCTTTAGACAATATGAGGCTACTACTTCAATGAAGACTATTTTTGCAGCCTCATTGTGGTGTCTGAATGGCGCAGTGCAGCATGGGAGCGCCTCTCCCATTCGGATAGGAGTGTTGGGGGCATCATCTTAGACAACTTACCACAGGTTTCCCTGTTCCCCCCAGGAACTGCATAATCTTTGTACTAAAGACATTAAAAGTATGAAATCCAATGGAAAAAATAGTAGAGACAAATTATTCTAGTTCTGAGAATTTATTTGCCAACACAAATATCAACACTCTACTTTATAAAGCTTCAATTTTTTTAAATTTAAAAACTCACTTTGTTTACTTTTTGTTTAGGGGACAAGGTCTCGTTATGTCATCCAGACTTGCCTCAAGCTCCTAATCCCTCTCCCTCAGTCTACGCAGTGTTGGGATTAGAGACAGAAACTATCACGCTGACTCTCAATTCTTCTTATAGTGAAACAATACATCTTTCCTATTTTAAAAATTACCCCTCCAAAATATAAACTTGACATTTCAAAATTTTTACCAAAAAGGCATTTTTGGAGGCCATCCAAGAATCGTGTTTCCTAACAGACATTGATTTCAGAGCTGGAAACATCTGCCTACTTTTTAGAATAGTGATTTCTTTCCTTTTCATTATAATTGAAAAGCATTTCTAGACCTAGATATCTTTTGTTCTTTGTGACTTTGTGTGTGTTCTGGGGGATGGGCATGCATGTAGATGTTAGAAGATGACCTCATGTGTCAGCCCTCACCTTTCACCCTGATTGAGAGGGGGTCTCTTGTCATTCACAGCTGTTAGCTGGCCCAAAAGCTTCCAGGGAATTTTCCTGTCTCCATTCCCCGCCCTTTCGGGGTGTGCTGGAATTACAGATGTGTGCACTACTGCCACAGACTCCAGAGCTTCTGAAGGTCCATACGCAGGGCATTATGCTTCGGCAGCAAGTGTTTCACTCAAGAGCTGTTTCCCTGGCTCTCGTTGGACAGTTTATATTTATTTACTCTTTATTGAAACCAATAATTTTATATTTTGAATTAGTTTTTGTGTTGGTTTGAGATACTGAAAATTTTCAAACACAAGTTAAGAAGACTTAGAAAAATCCTGTTGTTAGCTAAAAATGATATTTATGTTAAACTTAAACTGTGAGCAGCATGTTTAGACTAGATTGTTCCTTTCATTGTCTAGTTTTCTCCTGAGAAAATGTGCACACATGCAGTTGTGTGTTTGTTAAACTTGTGAGTGACTTTAACTTTGTCTGGCATCGAAATGCTTCATGTGAATGTTTTCTTTTCAAAATTAAAAATGATACTAGTTTTGTATCAAATTCATTTGTTACAGTAGTCAGCTCTTGTGGTGCCAACATCTAGACATTGTAAGTGATAACTTCCTTTTCCTTTAAATGAAGGAGAGAACAACTTGGAAATCTCTCTTTTCTTCATGAAATCTGAAAATGAGAACTTTGGTTTGGACAGTATGTTTATAAATAATCTGCCTAAACTATTAACTGCAAATACATTGTTAGACACATGCCAAGAGTAGATAACCCATTAAATTGTCTTTGTTTAAAACTATCTAGTCCTGTTGTTGGTCAGACAATTTATTCATACAATCATATAAAATCATTTTTAATAAAGAACAATCTAAGGCAAAGGAAAAAAATGTCTTTATCCATAAGCAACCAGATGAGAAATGGATTTTTATTCAGTCAGATCCTTTTAGTCAACGAAACAGCATTTTCATGCATATTGCGCTCAAGTGATAATTAATATAGTCTAATTCAGGACATGATGCCTGAATTGATGTACTGTCATCGATACCCCATGTTAAAATCAAACCTTGACAGGGGTTTAACACCCTGGAACAGGTCATCATGTGATAATACCCTTTGCCTCTCAGTATTTGTCTTCAACCAAGCAAAGTATTACAAGATGGGGGTGAAGGGAAAAAGGGGAAATAATTACAAATGAAGAGTGACGCGGGCTGTGAATAGAACATATGTTAGGCTAGGCAGAGGCATCGTGAATTATATCATTTCATGATGAAACGGCACTGGGGCTGAACGGGCCTATTTTAAACCTTGATGTATTTTATCTCTACTGTATTTGGACTGTCATCTTTGGAGAAAGACTTGGTATAATTGAGAGTCAACTCCAATCTGCATGACTGGAGCCTGAAGTGGGGGCCAGATGCGCGGGACTGTGGAGGCCAGGAGAGCTTCTAATAAGATAAAATGAACAATCGCCTTTCATGCTGCACAGTTACAGATGCATTCTGTGCATACGATTTTCAGAGTTATGGTTTCCAAATGTCACTCGTACTACAAAGTTCAGGAAGTGTCCTAATAATTACAACAGAAAAGGCCAGTGCATTTCAGTACTCATTTTAGGGGGATAGAACCAAAACCTGTTTTATATTAGGCTTTCCTTGTAAAAACCTATTAGATGTAATCAGCATAATTTGTTCATAATGTGTTCTCATTATGTTTGATTTTATTTGGCCGTTTCACCAAAATCCTTGTCATTTTTGCATATATTAAGCTAAATACCCTTTACATGCCCCTTGCTTTCTTGAAATTTACCTTGATAACTTCCGTTAGAAGAAATCATTCCCTTATTGAGAAGGGATTTGTGCATTTAGCCTCACAGTTCTGCCCTGTGTTTCATAATGCTTTCTGTTACAGCACACATGTAGAGGGCCTTTTTCTTAACAGAATGATAAGTTTGTCACAAAAGCCACAGAGCATGATGCTAGGAGCATTCCATGGTGTAACAGGGCAGCAGTACAGCTTGTTCCCTAAGTAAGTAGTTTGGACATATGACTATATGAAATATATACATAATATGCATTAGCTTTGAAGCTAGTCCAGAGTTTTGTACTCATTCCTTTCTATTTAATCAAACAAGATAGTTTGGTTGGAAAAACTATTAAATGTTTTTTTGACACTAAGTTAAAGACTAACAATAATTTACCATATGCAAAGTTTCCATTAATTATCTTCATAGAGTTTATGCAGCTTCTTTCTAACTAAAAATTTTCTTCCTGGAGAATACCTGAAGTTCATTAGAAGCAGCTTTGATTCTGTCTCAGATGTCTAATGAGTGGCTCAAACTAGAATACCTTTGTATAAAAACATTAATGATAAAGGTAGTCAGAAAAAAATGTAACAATTCAGTATTAGCTGCTTCCTGTACATTGACCATTCAACTATTAATTCCCTAGGAAGAGCAAAGCCCATCCTTGGAGGCCAATCAAATTCTACCAGCTTCATAGAAGCAGGCTGTGCCGTGCAGGTGGCACTCTCACTCTGCACCTCTACCTTCTTCCTTTCCTCTGCTGAAGATGAGCCAGCTCTTCGCTCGCCCACCTATAACAGAAAGATGCCTCCCTTAGCTAAAGTCTCAGAACGGTGCATGGCAAATCCAAAGTCTTTGTAAAATACATGGCCATAAGCCAGGTGGTGGTGGCGCATGCCTTTAATCCCAGCACTTGGGAGGCAGAGGCAGGCGGATCTCTGTGAGTTCGAGGACAGCCTGGTCTACAGAGTGAGTTCCAGGAAAGGCGCAAAGCTACACAGAGAAACCCTGTCTCGAAAAACCAAAAAAAAAAAAAAAAAAAAAAAAAAAAAAAATGGCCCTAGCTCTGTTAGCCACAGGCTTTGAGCTTCATCCCCGACACTGGCAAAAGCACACAAATGTTGCTCTTCTTTTCAGAACTATGGAGATTTTATATAAAGCTAATCATAACTGATAAAGTATTAAAAATGTTTCTTCTTGCAGACAATTATTTTACTATTTGGAAAGAGAAATAGACTATACAATCTTAATACAGCAACTAGGGGAGGGTTTATTTCAGTCAAAGTTCCGGGTTGCAGTCCATCATGTGGAAAAGTCAAGGGCAAGAGCTTGGGGTATCTCCACATACTCTGTACATACTATGTAGTCAACCACAGAGAGAGAGTGAATGTGAGCATCTCACTTGCCTGCACCCAGTACAGTTTTCCCACTGTTTAGATAGTTCAGGACTTCCTTAGGAAGGATGCCGCCAACAATAAACTGTCTTCCCATATTAACTTAATTCAGATAACTCCTCACAGACATGCCTGCGGGCTATCGCAAAATAGACACTCTCTCATTGAGACTCTCCTCCCAGGTAATTCTAGGTTGTGTCCAGTTGGTAAAGCCCACCATCCCATTCCAAATCTCACAGTATATTCAAACTAGCTAGAATACCTTATGGGAGATATGTATGCTATTCCAATAGACCAATATTGTCACTTAAATATTTAGTAATAGGATTATTCATTTGCAATATTTTATAAGGAATCATAGGGGAATTGTGTGTGTGTGTGTGTGTGTGTGTGTGTGTGTGTGTGTGTGTGTAATGTGTATGTGAATTAGTATACAATGAAATAATTTTTGTATTCCAACACTTTTCCATTATAAAAATATTTCAAAAGTTTTTATTTTAGGTCCATATCTTCATTTTCTAGATAAGAAATAGATATACATGCTTAGTAATTTTATCAAAACAACCTGAAATATTTAATAGTTCTAGTAAGGGAATTCATGAATGCTGATATCCTGTTCCTTGTTCTAATACATTAAGAAATAAATTATCTCTTTTAAAATAAGCTCCCCAAAGTCATTTAACTTCTGTAATTGTTATTAGCACCATATCTCTGCCTTCAGCATCAAAGTTTTAAGTGTAAAAATTCACATTAGAAACACCAAATTAAAGAGTGAAATTCATCTTAACAATTTAGTAGTTGTGAATTTAAGTAATACTGTATATAGACCTGAAAAAATATGAAAGTGTCTGCATGTAACTGCCTTGCTGTGTAGGACTGAGTCCTTGGTTTTTCTTTTTCTTCTCCCAAATGAAGAGCATAGTCCCACACAAATAAGCATTGCCCTCAAAGTGCAGGCATTCTTAATCTTGGCTTCCTCTGAGCTGCCTGTAACTTGAAGAGATCAGCAATTCTACCAGCATCCAATGCGTGAATTCTCACCATAGCCAAACTGTGTAAGAGGAAACGCCTGACAAGAAGAAAGGCACCAACCTTCTGGAAGTCAGTGGCAATGACAGTACATCCCACACCTGGAGCCAGTAAGTCCTATACCGCGCAGTACAGGAAGATGGTTCTCATCACCAGTCACAGAGCGAAGGTAATAATTATAGCGCAAGAGAGATGCCCTAGGTGACGGGATGTATACTGAAACTTTAACTTACAATATTAGTAAAATACTAAATAATAATAAATATCACCAGACAGGAGAAATACACGTAGTGCTTTTTAGTTATGTTCATTTGGGGCTTCCACAGCCTATGTAAGAGCCCAGCTTAAATTCCTAGCACCACAAACAAACAACAAAATTCACTTTTCCCAGTGTTTTTCCCAGAAGAGCTGGAAGGGACTTGAGTTCTTTCTTGTCTTCACCCTGCTTGCTGTCATTGGTTATGTTTAATGTTTTAATTGGCATATTATAGTTAAAACATAATTAATAAAAATGCACAAAACTGTATTTCATCATGACATTTTCATACACATGCATACTGTATTTTGATCATATACGCCCTACTTTCTTTTTTTTGTTTTTTTGAGACAGGGTTTCTCTGTGCAGTTTTGGTGCCTGTCCTGGATCTTGCTCTGTAGTCCAGGCTGGCCTCGAACTCACAGAGATCTGCCTGCCTCTGCCTCCCAAGTGCTGGGATTAAAGGTGTACACCACCACCGCCCAACTTTGTGCTCTACTTCTTAAAGAACCCTACTAAGGCTGTGATTCAGTGGAAAATCCCACTTCTAGCATGCACAGGCCCTGGATTAGATTCCCAACATTGCCAAAACCAACAAAGAAATAATAAATAAAGAAGACTATGTCACAAGACAGAGTTGGAGATCCCCAGTGCATTTCAAGCTAGCTAGAACCATTTGGAGTGATACAGTTATTCCAGAAGTTAGTTCTCAAGTGACCCTGTGTCCATCTGAGTTTCCAGTTGTTGAGCTGGCCACATAACAAGAAGTTCTCTAAAATTCATATAGAATAACAAAATTATTAAAGAATAATGAAATGAACTAATTTGAAGCTAATTTATTAAAAATTCAGATGTACCTATAATAGTAGCTGTTGGTAGTTTACCATTGATATTTAGAACTGGATGGTAAAATAAGGTACTCTGTGCTCCTGACTTGCCGCAGACATAGGACGTTTCGTTCACTTGTTTTGCTTTCAATCAGTCATATAAAGTAAAGTGAGACTGTCCCTGAACAACTCTTAGCTCCAAGACTGTCTGCTGGTGGCAGTTATAACTGCCCTTCGAGACCTTTTGTCATCTGTCACATTGTTTATTTCCTGCTTTGTCTGCTTGTGTTATCACTGCCACGTTTGAAAGGACAGGCACTCTTCTTCACTAGAACAGTGACTCTTCTTATTTTCTTTGCCTAAAAATGTGTTTGCATTGTTGCACTTGTCTCTGAAATGTAGAAAACTTCCTGCCTTTCATAGTGTTTGCTTTTTAGCAAGTAATTGGAAGTATCCAAAAGTCCCATACCCAATTAATACAACACATACAACACACCCGACAGGTAAGGCTCAGGAAATGTCACAGAAGAAGCGGTAGAGAGGTTGTAAACGAGGGGTAGCACACATCTGGAATCCTAGAGTATCTGTGTTAAGGGGGCAGAGGCAGGCAAATCTCTGGAGGTCACTGGGCAGCCATTTAGTGAGCTCTGGACCTAGTGAGACACCCTGTCTCAAACAACTAACGTAGAGAGCAATTGATTGAGGAACATACTGTCACCCAACATACTGTCACATGTGCATGTATGTGTGTGTTCATGCACGTACACGCACACACTCACTCACTCATCAGATAATAAATAAACAAGCCAACTGAAAGTAATCCTGTTATTGGCCATTAACATTTTCTATCATAGCGCTGCACAGACAGGATTTGGACTTCATGGCCCCCAATAACTAGAGTTTATAATATCAGGGATCAAGGAAGAGGTGATTGAACAGTGTCTAACACCCATAACTGGGGCCAGTCATAGGAAGAGTGATTCATGGACCAAAGGCCCTGCTGTAATCTTGAGGAGGGGCTGATGGAGCTGTAATTAGTCGTCTTTTGAAATCGTCTCTGGTGACTCTCAGAACAGCCCAGGGAGCAGCTTTCATAGAACTGGCACATTGTTAGACTTGGCAAATAGGGTGTTTAAAGCTGTTTTTACAAAAGTTTCCATTATTTTTACAAAAGCTGCTACAGAATTTAAGCTTTTTAATTTTTTCACATTCAAACGTATGTGCGTTTGTTTATGGACAGATAAAATCAAAAGAAAAATAAGGAAGGACCCCAGGTTTTGTGCTAATATTTGACTGTAATAGGTGCTAAATTTCTGCCCGAAGACTTGCAATTCAAGCTGTAGCTAAATCTGTCTATGCAAATGAGCCAGGTTGACCTCTGCTGTCCCTAACTCAGTTTTCCTCTTCCGGCACCTCCTGCTGAGTCTCCTCAGTACAGTGCCCCCTCAGTCCCTGGAACTCTTGTTTGAAATCAACCTGTTTATGCTTTTGTTTTAATTTTGTAACCTTGCCCTTCATATAGCCCTTATGTTATTTGTAACACCAACCTTTAACTGGGAAACGAATGCACATCAGAGATGGGTGAAAAGTCTGTATTACTTCATGTCTGTGCCTTAGGACATCTGCATTTAGAGAGTTTGGAGGAATACTGTAGACTGCCCTGAGTGGAAACACGCACCTACAGAGTCACTGCTTCCATGTCCTCCTCCGTCTGAAATTCCCTCAGTTTCCATCCCAGGTATTCCTTCCCACAAACTGAGTGAAAGCGGGTTACGGTGACACACAGGCCTTGATCTGTGATCCCCACAAGAAAACCTTTCTGGGGGGCAGAAGCAATAGACACTGTGCCGTCTGTGCCTTTCTCCTCAGATTGGTTAAAGTTAGCGAGAATGAGCGTCTGAGTCTCCCGGATCCTCGTTGGCAGGTTCTGGGCTGCTCAAGTGCTTGACCTTCAAGAGCATCTCAAGGTCGTTTGATGGATTTTCAGAGGAGTGGCCACTTGGGCACTGTAACAGGGTGAGGAACCATTTGGTCTTGTGATGCAGCATGCTAGCACTAAAAAATTGAGGCTAGTTTTTAAACTCACTATTTAGTGATGAGTATTAAATGTTTAAATTTAGCATCTAATTCTAGAAGTTTAGTAAATGGGAAACTGACATTTCCCAAATCATTTTAAGATGTTCAGAAGGAAGTTGTCTTTAATACAATAATTTTCTTCAGATTCTAAATAAAGGAAAAGACTTTTATAGTTCATCATTTCTCAGGCACTTCAAATTTTAACAAGAGCAATATAGAGAACTCTTGTATGAACACAGTAATTTTCTTAAAAGTCCTGGTTTGACAAGTAAGACTTCTCATTTTCTCAAGGTAATTATGCTTGTTTTCTAAATATAAGGAAGACACAGCAGCTGAATTACTCACCTATTTTTGTTTGTAAAATAATTAGTGAACTATAAGATCTGGCAAGAGAGGGTTTGGAAAGGATACTTGCTTAATTTTAAATATTCGTTGAAGTACTGATTGTTCTCATATTTCTTGATCTTTCTTTGGATGTGCCTGAAAAAGCTAGTATGTGCTAATTTTCTAGCTACAATTTATTACTGTCTTAAAAACTAGTGCATATTATATGTGCAGCTGGAGGTAATGTTAAGGGACACAGTTTAATTATAGGGACCATTTATTTACCTAGCACTAGTGGCATCAGATTTATCTATGTTATCTCATTTTTTCTTCGTGTTGGCCATTCATGGATGGGTATTATTATTCCCATTCAATATATGAGGACACCAAGGCCTCAAGAATATAAGCTGTTTGCTAGTTCATCAATGTAGTGAAAACAGAGCCCTTCCACACATATTCTAGATAAATGGAAGCCCAGATCTGGGGAGAAGATGAGCTCAGGGATCTATGGGGCTAGCTTATGCATTGTAGCAGTCAGAGTCAAGAGCAACCCCACACAAGAAGAAGAAGGCAGAGATGAGTTCCCCAAATACCAGCCATCATACTAACCTGCAGGTCTTCATAGATGGAGCCAAGATTTCAGCCCAGCACTGACTAGCTGAAAAGATTCTGTTACTCCTGAAAAATGAGTCACCCACTAGATGACAGGTCCTAAGAGAGAGCCAACCATTCACAGGAGTTGAGGGATATGTGAATAAATCTTAATTATTCATGGTATTTGGTTGTGATAGCCATGGATGGGATTACCAAGGACCTCTTGGTGAGTAGCGAACACTTATCGGAAGGTTTATTTGAGCTGAATCTCCTTCCCTCCCCCCCATCCTCTTCTTCTTCTTTCTCTGTCTCTGTCTCTGACTCTGTCTCTGTCCTAGCCTAATCAGAAAGAAACAGGAAACAGCGATGTTTTTAGAACTCACTGCTCTGCCTGGCCTGACTTGGTGACCATGCCGCCATCACTCCTGCTCTAACCCTGCCCTTACTATACGCTGACGTCCCGATTAGGGGTTTCTGTTTTGTCATCAGTGAATCAGGCAACGTGCCACTTAGGTGGTGGAACTTGATTACAGTTTTCAACACTGCTTTCTGAATTGCTGTGGTTCTCTCTGGCATTATCTGGGATGCGACCTTTGCAGTTTTTGATTTAGAAAAAGTTTCCCCAAGAAGCAGTGGGTGGACTGACCCTCCGCTCAGCCTTAGCGTCTGATACATTCTTGCTGGTCATGCTTGTAAGTGCTGTTTGAGGTTAAGCCTGTGATTATAGGGCTACTTTAGCTAAGAGCTGTGAACAGTGGGTCAAAGTGATGCCACCAGCTCTGGCAGTACTAGGAATTACCTAATAGACACTTCACTCTCCACAACTTTCTCAGCCCTACCAAACCTGAGCAATAGTCCCAAAAGGCTAAATCTTGATTTTTTTTTTCCTTAAATCCTTTTACAAATTCAACGTATCTGAAATAACTCCCTTCATCTGAAAATCAAAAATCATATTACCTTTTCAAGAAAGTTCAGTTCTTTCTCTTCTTAAAGAAGCATTGTGGTATGCAATATTCATACTCATAGACACTTCATGTTATCCTGAATATGTTTAGATACGTTTTAAAATGTATTCAGTAAAATGAGGTTAGTCTAAGTGTCTTCTACTCAGTACAATCTGGTTTAGAAATTGAGGGTCAAATAAAAATTGAAAGAATATATAAAACACCAGAGTACCTTAAGTTAAGAGTAACTGTCTTCTGAAGTATTCATTTGCTAATTAAACAAATATCTATTAACATCTATTGCATGCCTGGCATTGCTTTGGTACTTGGAGTAACATCAGTGAACAAAACAGTCACCATTTCTTGCTATTAATCTATGTGTGTTCTATAATTATCTTCTTTGGGGAGAAAGAAACAATAATTTCAATAATCTGTAAGTTTGTATAAATTACACATACAGCCTTTGGTTTTATTTATTTCACCAGTTTGGCAATCTTACACCTATAATTGCTTTTCTTCCCTTGTACCTGTTTTCCCATTTAGCAACTATGTGCTGGAGATTGAGTATAACACTAGTCTTTGCACGGACTAGAAAGCGGCCCTTAGCGGGCCTAGTCCAAATAAGAAATTGAGGCTTGCACAAAAATGACCACTTAGAGATGTTATTGAATATCTTCAGTGGAAGCAATACAACATTTTTACATGACCAAGAGAGAACTGGTCGGGGAAACTGGAGAATGTGGAGAGATGCCTAGTCTTATGAAACACAGAAAGGGATATATTTAAGGGACTGTTTCTACTACAGCCATCCTTAGCACAGAGTCTTTAAAGAAAGTCAAGGGTGAAAAGGGCCACCTATATTTAAGAACAACAAAATAGTACAAACTGATTGGTATGTAATGGTTTTGACAACTTGTAAATCCAGATTGTAGAGAGAATGTAATGTTGTGCTCCAAGTTTATACTCATTCAGTGGAAGTGAGAGGAGAGAGGTTCCTGATGAATTTTTGGCATAGAAACAGCATGAAATATATCACGTCTAGAAGAATAAGCCAGTACCCTGACTGCAAGATGGTTGGTGTCAGCTGGGAACCATGCGGTGGTTGTCAGAATGGGAAAGACCCATTGGTGGCAGCTGATTCCACAGTGACTTGCGGTTTAATTGACACCAGTACATGATGGGGCCACTTCAGCAACAGTTCTTGTGGACCTTCTCAGAAATACCAGCCCTTACCTGCAGTTTCCAAACTCAGTCCTGTCAAAGTGGTGCCTCTAAAGCATGAGCAGTTAGAAAAACCTGTGAAAACCATCAAGTGAGAAACTGACTGGTGATTCACGGTACTTTAATTCGTTGTGGGTAGGCAATTAGTACAAATGCATAATTTCTGTATAAAATGTCTCGGCCCCAGTTGATGTGGGAGGGCAGTTTTAAGTGTCACAGTGTTGATAGTAAGTCAGGCCCAGATGAGCAATCGTGCCTTCATTGGAATCAAGGAGTGAACACCTGCATGTGTTCAGTATGTAGTGGAAAAGCTGGCTGGGATCCTTATTTTGAAACATATCAACATCAGATCCATTAATGCTTACAAGATCTATAAAAATATGCCTGTGATTGTCAGTTTAGGCATTCAGGAGTTTGTGTTTAATTAGTAACCATTCTCATCATCTAAGTAATTATATATTACAAAAAAATGTGTTGAGCTTGAAAAGTCATCTAAAACTTTTTTTTAAGTTGGGAAGCAATTGCTTTTAAAACAATAATTAGAATTATTAATAGTGGACTAAGGAGAAAGTTATATAAATTATTAGGGAACCACAAATAAAATGTAAAAAGTCAGGCATGGTGGTTTCTGCCTAGAATCCCAGCACTGGGGAGGTGTGGGCTGTGGAATCAAGAATTCAGCCTCCACTCCACAGCAAGGTCAAGGGCAGTCTGCAGCTACCTGAGCCCTGACTCACTGTCTCCAACCACACACAAATTTAAGATAAACCTTATATCTTAACTCTCTTATCACTGTGAAATCTACCATATCTACATCAGTTTAAAAAAAAACAAATTATTTTTCTGACAATTTAAAAATCTAGTATTAATGATCTTATTAGCGCTATAATATGAACATTACTTCTACCAAGGTTTTTATATTGATGATTATTCCTTAGAATTCTACTTTATTTCTGTGGCAAGTTAATTACAGATCATTTAGCATGGGACAGAATAAAACAGCCCCACATTGGATAACAGAGAAGTCTTCAATTGCATTTCTGGTATTACCACTGATTAATTGAGACAGAGAATTGATCACTTAGGCTCCACATAACTCAATTTATCCATCCCACAAGAAGACATCACACTTGTCACAAGGTATTTTCAGAGCGCTTTGGAATTGCAAGCACAAAGAAACTCAGTAAATCAAGAGCAGTACTAGTATACTCATCCAAAATGTAATAAAAGATTTCTTAACTGTTGGAGGGTTAAAGATAAAATCTCCGAATTTAGATTCCTACCTCCTTCTGCAATTTAGTCTTGAATGTTTATATTATTCCCGTCAAGCTGCAACCCGCTAAAGGTAATTATTGAATTCTTCTGCTTTGTTGAGAATCATTTTATTTTATGGCTTCCCTTAGCTTCTATTTTCAGAGCTTTCTTTCTCATTTTACACGCCCTCTCTCCACCCCCAGAACTTTTATGCCTTGTGTCTTTTTTTACTTTATATATTTTCATTTGAAAATATCCCCATGATATTTGTCTTTCTCTGGTTATTGCTATGATCATTTCTTGCAATAGAGAGGCAGATTGTGTTTTGTTAAGCAATCACCCCCAAAACAATCTAGTTTTAAGAATAATACTGGCAAAAAAAATATTAGAATGCCAATTATTTGCAAAATCAAACAGTAACTATAAATTCTGATGTTTTTGTGTCCAAAAGATTAGCTGTCTAAAATTTCCTACTTGACCTTTCTTCTGTTACAAAAATTATAAAATTGATTTGTGGTTTTCTTTGTCTCTCTCTGTCTCTCTCTCCTCTGTCTCCCTCTCTTCCTCTCTCCCTCCCTCTTTCTCTCTTTTTTCCTCTTCCTCTCCTTTCCCTCCCTCTCTCCTCTCTTTCATAGTGCTAAGGGTCAGACCCAGGACCAGCTAGGCAAGCACTCTCTGACTCAGCTGTGTCTCCAGGCCCTCCTTACTCATTTTTAGGTTTATAGTTTTCATTTAAAATTGATATATTGACCCATCCCGCGGGCCAGGTTATTCGAGGGTCTCGAGGAGGGTCCACCTGTAAACCAAAGAGGGGAGAGGGAAAGGAGACCAGGCGCATAGAGAAGACAGAGTCAGTCTGAGTCACGTCAAGGTCTCGTTTATTGACTGGGTAATAATGCATTATGTAAATCTTAAACATATAATTCAGGGTTTTAAATGTTTGGCTGTATGTGACTGTGTATTTCTCCATGTAAACTTTCAAGTAAGTCTGAATCCTTCAAACTGAAATCTTGTTTGGAAAATTAATATAATATTAGATTCTATCTGACACTACCATATGCTGGTAAGATGTTGAAATTTTAAAAATAATTTTAAATGGAAACAAGACCTTTGATACAAAATTTTCTATGGTTTTAATATGAGCAAAAGACATATTTATCTTTTATTTCATCATCAAGTTTAGAATTTAATAGATAGTATCTTCCAAAAGGAGAGAGGGGAATGTGTGCAAAACAGCTTGCTACTTCTTTGGCTCCTGTGCTGAGATGACAGAGGGGGGTGAAGTCAGATTGGAGGAGACAGGAAAACCTGCCAGGAAAGCCACCTGGCAGAGTCTTTGGTTAAGTGGACAGTGGGGAAAAAACAGGACGTAAGGGATGGGCTGTTTGGAAGAGAGCAAGATGCTAAAATGTGGAGGCCACCAACAGGCTTCCCCACGTGTCACAGAATCAATCAAAGGGGCCAGTGGTAGTGGCACACACCTTTAATCCTAGCACTCGGGAGGCAGAGGCAGGTGGATCTCTGTGAGTTTGAGGCCAGCCTGGGCTACAGATTGAGATCCAGGACAGCCAGGGCTACACAGTGAAACTGTCTTGAAAAACAAACAAATCAATCAATCAAAGGGGAGGAAAGGGACTTAGTCCCCAAGTTCTTAATCAAAGTTTATGTAATCCTCCTCCCCATCAGTGACACTGGTTATATCTGGAGATACTTTTGGCTGCCACTGTAGGAGGTTTTAATATGGCAGGTAGTTGGTTGGCAAGGGTAGCTGCCAAACATCCTGCTATGCACAATGCGAGATGACCTGTCACTGTAAAGAATCATCTAGCCTGAAATGTTAATAGTACGCAGATGGGAAAATCCTGCCCTAAAGGTGACTCTCAGATCTACACATCAAATTACCCAAGGAAATTAAAAAGCTGGGAATATCCAAGCCAATTCCACTGGAAGTTCTCACTTCACTTCGTAGGCTTGTCGGAACTTCCTGGGCATCAGAGGTTGTGAAATCTTCCCGGGTATGGTGCTGTGTATCTGTGGTCCTTAGTGCTTGTCAACATGACACACTGGAGTTGCCTGAGTTGAGAGGACCTCCTGAGGAATTTCCTCACATTGGCCTGTAGGCAAATCTGTGGGGGGCCTTTTGCCACCCTGGGCAGGTGGTCCTGGGCATATGAAAGGCAAGCTGAGCAAGCCATGGAGAGCAAGCCAGTAAGCAGTGTCCTCCAAGGCCCCTGCTTTGGTTCCTGCCTCTAGGCTCCAGCCTTGAGCTCCTGCCATGGCTCCCCTCAGTAATGGATTGTGATGCGGGAAGTGTAAGCCAAGTAAACCCTTTCCTCCCTCAGGTTCATTTTGGTCTTGGTGTTTCTTCACAGCAAGAGAGAAGCAAACCACAGCAGGATTCTTGTTGCTGAAGGGGAAACAGTTAGATTTGAGGGAAGTTTTATTGTCCCTTTTCCTTCCTGCTATTTTCTTGTTTATATGTCTATGCTCTAAGTAACACAAATGTAATAGCATTCTTTTAGGCATATAAGCTTGCTTCTCTCTCTCTCTCTCTCTCTCTCTCTCTCTCTCTCTCTCTCTCTCTCTCTCTCTCTCTCTCTCCCCCCTCTCTCCCTCTCCGTGTGTGTGTGTGTGTGTGTGTGTGTGTGTGTGTGTGTGTGTGTGTCTGTCTGTCTGTCTGTCTGTCTGTCTGTCTCTTCCTTTGTCTCTCTCTCTCCCCGTGTGTGTATGTAAAACTTGACTTTATATTTAATTCAGCAATAGTGTACATAGTTAAAATATTACATTTCCCACCAAAACACCCCCTCTTCTACCAGCTTTCTGACAAATTCTTACATGCTTTTTGCTCTCTGTTTATTAATGTATACTGAAACAAGCAAGATATTTTTGTCACATGATTAACTTCTCTGTATAAAGACGTATTTAGAAGTACAGCTTGGACAACAACTGACTTGCAGTGCTTTAGCTGCTGAACATGATTTCGACAGTACTTGCCACCTAATGTGGTTTAGCTTATCATGTCCTGGAATTAGGGAGCTGATTTTGAACTGGGCTTCTTTTCCAAACTCCAGATCTGCGGAGTAGCTGGTTGTGTTTGGTGACTGCCTGGACCAACAGTCACGTCTTTTTAACATTTATGGTTAATTTTTCTCATCTCAGCACATGAAGAACAAGGGTATGCCCATACTGCTTCATCTGAAATGTTTTAGAGGTGCCAAACGTAGGGTTCAGGGCTGACAACTAGGGGAGCTCTGAGACGTAACAGAGGCAGAGATTATGGCAGGAGAGGTGTGAACACATAGCAATGGCGTCGAGAAGGCCAGTAGAGCATACTCCTCCAAATGGCTCGTCTCCATACACAGGAAATAGATGCACCATGCGAGAGAATTGATCCCTGAAGGGAAGACCTGTTTTCTGCAACGAAGTGCCCCGAATGTGCTCCACCATCACCACACTCCATGCTAATAGATGTTGGCCAAGACAAAAAAATAATTTCGTGGTTTTTGTGGACTTGTTTTATTTTGTTTTGGTATTTTTTGTCTTATTGAGTTTTTTGTTTGTTTGTTTTGATTTTCATGTTTTGTTGTTATTGTTTTTGAGAGAGAAAGAACATGGAATTGGTTGGGTAGAGAGGTGGGAAGAGTTGGAAGAAGGGGAAGAATATGATCAAAATATGTCATACAAAAACTTTTTTATTAGAAACAATAAAAAAATTAAGGAACTCCCAGAGTTCAAAACACTGGTCTAACAAAAAAAAAATTTAAAAACCCTACACATAATTAACAGAGCCCACAACAAAATGCATCATTTTTGCCATAGAATTATAGATTTTACTTTTAGTATATTAGAGAGATCTCTGGATTAGGTATAAGGAAACCCAGGGCTTGACTCTGGATCTTCTGGATTTGTCGTTATCTCTATAGTCACCAGGTATTAATCACGCCTCACCCAGAATCCAGTAGGAATAAATGCCCCCAACTGGTCTCACAGCTCTAGTTTCATTATTTTTAAATACATTTACCATTCTCCTGCTAGTGTGAACCTTCTGAACTATAAGCTAATTCTCTCACTCCCCGGGCTACCAGACTGGGGTTTTTGGACAGATTCAATGCTTTCAAACTGTCATGTTTTCTCTTCATATTTTCCTGGCTGCCTTAAACTTTCTCCATTCCTTTTTTCTTTGTTAATTCTATTCATGCTTAAGATGCCTCCCAGGAATCCCCTATCCAGTGAACCTGCTGCTTTCACATGTCCTTAGTTTTGGCTTCCTGTTACTCTCATTACAGCCATCATGGGAATGAATGACAATTGTTTGGCCCCTCCCATACAGATGGCGATAAGCTTTTGGTGACAGAAACCTGATCTTAATTACCTTCCTTTGACATCCAGCACAATGACTGGAAAAGAATGTACATACGTAGGTTATAGAAAGAAAGAAGAAAAGGAATGGACTGGAGAAAAGATGAGGGGCACAAGAATGGTCAGTGTATGGTGGGGCAAGGCTAATGAATAGATTAGGCTAAGAAGGTGGGAGAGGTGAGGGAGTGCGGTCTGACAGATGTAGTCGAGGTCTCTGATTTCTAAGATACAGCCCACTGCAAATGAGTGATTGTGCATTCTTACTAATGTCCTTTTAAACTGCACTCTTTCCATAGAAATTTGCAAATTGTGCCACAGTCACTCTTATATTATCCTTTGAATTTGAATAGATTGTCTACAATGATAATTCTAAACCTCTAACTTTTGCTTTTTCTAACAAAAACTTCCTAATCTTATTTTTGTTGTTGTTCATGTTAATTTTTCATATCAACCAGGCAGTTTGAGTATTATACACCATGTAATGTGTAAGTAGAACTTAAAAATTGTGAATGTCTAGAAGATTGATGAATTATTATTAATATCTGCTACTAATTCATACTCTGTGATATTTAATTATCTAAATATTAATGCTTTACTAAACTTATTCTTTAAGTCATTTAAGCTGAATGACTTTATATTTCATTTTATAGAAAGAAAGAACTCTGGTAAGGTAGGTCCTTGTGTTATGTGACCATGTAGCTCCAACCTTAGAAAACTAAGGGTGAGGGATGGAAAAATGTCTAACTTAATGACTTTCCATCAGAGACCCATATGTGTGGGGGAAATTACCTTAAAGTGGAGGGAATGATTTAGATAATAGGAAATACATGGAATTTCAATTTAATTATGCATAGGCTGCTTCTGTATCTAAAAATTTACAATTTAACTTCATTGACTATCCAGCTTCATATTTAAGTGATCTTCATTCAAGACAGAAGTTATTTCTGACAATAGCAATGCATAAATAGAAGCTTCCTGCCTTTTAGACCTACAGTGCTATACGAAATGCTGGTGTAGCTCTAACTTAGGGCCCTTGACATCAAGGTAAAACCCAACTAAGAAATCTAAGTCAGTATCAAACACAGTTTAATTCCTTGATTGTACCATACAACATCATAGTTAAATCTCTTTCTGGGCCCTTGAGAAATGTAGCTACTACTCAGTGGTTTCATTTCCACATTTCAAAGTTCTAGACAACTTTGTAAATGGATACTTATAACAAGGTAAACTAAGTATGAATTGTTACAAGCAGAGTGCTTCTCTCATTATACAGCAAGAATTTCTTAGGAGCAGTTAACTCATGAACTCAATTAAAGCTCTTTCTCACAACTTCAATTGTTCCACTTGCATATTTGGATATTAATAACACACTATGCTTCATTCTTTATCTAGACTAATGCTTTAATGCCTACTAAATTAGTGATACATTATTGGATCCTGATTCAACTTCAGTATGCTAGGAGGAATGGTTAGTATTAATTGTCAAGTTGACATGATCTAGAAGTACATGGAAGAAAGTTTCCTGAGCTGTATTTGGATAAGGTTGTCCTGTGGGCATGTCAGAGTAGAGAAAGTGAGCTGAGCACTTGCATGAATACATCATTGCTGTCTACTATTGATCGGAATGTAATGTGTATGGATGCTTCTAGTTGATGTTACCTCAACCTCCCCACAGAGACAGACTATAAACTGGGATTGTGAGCCAAATAAATTCTTTTCCCTGCAGTTGTTTTTGCCAAGATATTTTATAACAGCTACAAGTTCACAAAGACTCTAGGCCATGTATCAGTTGGACTTCTCAGAAGGCAGACTCGGAAGATAGCTAGAAGTTCATCATTTATCCTCACACATTGGTGTTAAAGTTACAGTTCCACAGCTTCATATGCTGACTATAAAATTCAATCCTTTGTTATAACTAAATCAGAAGTTTTTCTTGAATTTGCCAGATCTCAAATTCCTAATTCTCTTGTCTTGATTGTTTTTAATTAAATAATTAATAATTGAAGTTCAACGCTCCAGTCTACTTTAATTTTTGTTGGAAATTTTTCATATTTCCTAAGATATTACACAATTCCAAGTAATGACATA
The DNA here is from genome assembly GCF_007827085.1 of Peromyscus californicus insignis. NCBI lineage: Eukaryota > Metazoa > Chordata > Mammalia > Rodentia > Cricetidae > Peromyscus > Peromyscus californicus. The sequence continues at coordinate 74,785,178 of NW_026294480.1, read as the reverse complement.
GTTTTAACCAAAACAGAATTACAAGAGTTAATATTATAGATATGCATATGAAAAGGGGTATAAGAACAACGGCAGAATTATGGCAAGTAGAAAAGAAAATATAAAAGAAATATAAAACAAGGTAAAATATAAACAGCTTTATGCTCACAACAAAAAAGAACTTTTGTAAATTATTAATGCATGAGAACCACTTGTGTTTGATCCTGTGACTTTGAGTCAGTGTTCTGAGAAGGAGTGATAGATTTTCCATTCTGCATTTATCCTCTTCTCTCCTTCTAAGCTGGCATATTCCTGTTTCTGTTCATGCTCCTTTTTAGAATCATTCTAATGGGTCTATAACTCAAAATAAGTTGATAATTTTTTAAAAGCTGATTGTTTACACGTTAAAATTATCTTCCTACCATGTTTGCAGAGCAGAATCATTGCCGAGGTATCAGGACCATTTGAACCTGAAAATGCTCCCCCTCCCCCACCCCCGCCATCTTTCAGGATAATAACAATGCACCCGATACCTAACCATCTTTCGTTCCTTTCTCTTGTCTGAATTACATGGACCAGGCCTTCACTGCTTCTGTCCCTCCTCATCCATGTAAATCAGAACTAAAGTCTTCTGCTTATGTTCTGTGTGAGCCTAAACAGGTGGATTTAGTGAGTGGCCGCCTCCCTGAAAGTCTGCATACTGCACCAGCTTGACCACTACTCCGTATTTCACACTTCAGTTACAAACAGACCTGGGGTGGATCTTGCCCAGAGTCCTCAGAGAATGCCCACTGCATGGAGACTAAAACCCAGAGCACTGTATAGACACAGAACATCTGCTGCCTTGACACTATGACGCTTAGTTTTTATTCCTATTTTACCTGCTCTTCAGAATTTGAACTTTGCTCAAACTATAAAATGAAATCTTAGCCTCATTTTTATCTATCTCTGTCTCCCTCTGTCTGTGTCTCTCTGTCTCTGTGTATGTGTGTCTGTCTGTCTCTGTCTCTCTCTGTCTCTGTCTCTTTCTCTGTGTGTGACTCTCTGTCTCTTTGTCTCTCTGCCTCTCTGTCTCTCTCTGTCTTCCTCTTTCTGTCTCTCTCTGCCTCTCCCTCTGCCTCTCTGTCTCTCTCTGTCTCTGTCTGTCTCTCTTTCTCTCTCAGTCTCTGCCTCTCTGTCTCTCCTTGTCTTCCTCTCTCTGTCTGTCTCCCTCTGCCTCTCTGTCTCTCTCTGTCTCTCAGTCTCTGTCTCTCTGTGTCTCTGTCTCTGTCTCTCTCTCCTGTTACTGCTATGGTCTCGTCACACTTTCTCCAGTTTTCATTAGCTAAAATCCTGCTCTTGTTTCAACACCTACCCTCAGGCTTTTGGCATTCCTCCAGAGCTTGCCTGATTCTTTGGGCTTCTCTCCCTGTTAAAAAAATAAATTGTATTTTATTGTGATATATTCTTCACTTTTTTGTTTGAGAAGAAGCCATATATTTTTTATTGTTGTATCAAAGTAGATGGGTTTATTTTACTAAGATTCACTGATTCTTATCCTTTAACACTGAGGAGAACATTGACATTTTCTAAAATCACCACACACATTTCCCCAAACCAGTCATTGTCAGGTGGGAACTCCATCTCTCCAGTTAATAATATCTGACTTTTTATTTTAAAATAACCACCTAATCTGATGTTATAAGTGGCAGAACAAGAGTGTTTGGAAGCTTGTCGTTACCCATACTGCACGTCACACTCCGGCTTCTTCTTATATCACATGACCTTGCGTAGCTGATGTGGTTGTTTCCATATTCCATGTAGAAGTTGGAGTTGCTTAAAAGAAAGAAAACCAACCTACATAGTTGGGAAGCCCACCAGGTCATAGTAAAGAAAAGAGCTCTAAGTTCAAGTGTAACTTTTCAACAACGAATAACACAAGGCAGGGTATTGAGCACCGTTTGCCATGCCAACAGCCACTCCTGTTCTTAGTCCAGTTTCCTTCCCTAGCTTACATTCTTTATTAGACTCTGAGTTAGACTTCTATACATTGCTGCAGACTTAATAAAGATATTTCATCTTTCCTGGTGTGCTTCCAGAGCTAGCTGCAGTGAAGGTTTTATAGTCCTGTGCGGCACAGCAGATGTCATTCCATTTGCCTAAGTCCTGCTGACATTTGGAGATGTGGATTAATTGAGCTACAGAATGAAATTTAATTAAAATTAAATACAGACTTGGCCATTGTATCTGCTCATTGCCTGCACTCTAGCATGTGTATTTGCAAGCAGTGCCATAGTTAATTTGTTTAATCAGGACGCTCTGTGGGGGAAGCTGTGCTTTGTTTTATACCGAAAGACTGAGGGTTTGGTGGATGCCAGGTTGGGTTTCATGGCACACAATGCAAGCTCTGTAAAGGATGCTACTGATGAGCCTCAGAGGGCTACCTGAGAGAGCATGGTGGCCCCGCAGGAACCCATAGAGAAACAACTTGTCATAGACGATGCTTAGTGATGTTTTCTAAATTGGCATTATATGACCACGGGAATCTCATCTATTGCCCATTAACGTGTTGCCATAGTATTTTTTTTTCATCCAGATACCCATTCATGCACTTGCTCAACCAACATTTTTAGTACCAACCTTGTGCCAAGCCTCACATGTAAGGAAAACATTGTTATTACATAAACATAGTACAAACACAGTAGCCATATTCTTCCTGCCAATAATCTCAGTTAGGGAAGGCTGTCATGTCTTGAAATGACAAGATTATCCTTTACAACAAGATAACACAGAGTTTAAAAAGTTTGTCAGTGGGACCAGGTTCTGTGCTCAGTGCATGAGTTGGCTGTTTGAAACCTGGGGCTTATGCAGGGACGCTAGACTCAGCCTGGGAGGAGGGGACTGGACCTGCCTGGACTGAGTTTACCAGGTTGATCTCAATCCTGGGGGGGGGCCGGGAATCTTTGCCCTGGAGGAGATGGGAGTAGGGGGTGGGCTGGGGAGAAGGGGAGGGGGGGCGGGAGGGGGGAGAACAAGGCAATCCGTGGCTGATATGTAAAATTAAATTATATTGTAAAATAAAATAAAATTAAATTAAAAAAAGTTTGTCTCCAGGATGAGGGAAAAAATGCTACTTTTAGTTGAGATGAGATTGCATTGTGGTAAGTGGGATCTGCAACAGCCTGCTGAGAACCATTTCAAAAGCCCCCTCCTGGAGTAGGGGACCCTTCCTGATGACCAAAGTGGAAAACAAAGTATGTTCCAACAACCATCCAAAGATTAAGAGTTTTTCTTTATTTCCTCTCTGTATATCTTCCCACTCCCCTTCCATGTTTTTAGCTTCCATTTGAAAATGGCTAGGCAAGCACATCTTCTCCAGTACATTCAAAGATTTCTATTGGATCTGGTGTACTGTTTAGGCAGTCTAATATCACCCCTTTGGAAACAACATTATCACCTACTTCTACTTCAGGGAGTCACTCAGCCCACACCTCTGCACCTTAGATGAAAATGTGTGAGCTGGAGTGTGAACCAATTAATGCATTCCAGCACCAGTGGCCTCTGTGATTGGTTCAGAAATGGCACACAAACCCAGCCATCAAAGGCCATGTGCCAAAGTTTGATTCATAAGAGGGTACAGCAATTCAGGTGCCCTCTTCTTCCCCAAGGGAAACATTTTTTGAAAATTGTGCCAACCCCTAAGACGCTTTAGGAAAATGAAGACAATGATCCCATTATGCCTCCACTGTCCTCTGAAATCTCAGCCGATGAGTTTTTGCACAGGTGGGTGTGAGCTGGCTTTCTGGCTGCAACATGCGAAAGAGACAAAGATGATCAGCTTTATCCTAGCGCTCATGTCAGGCTGTAATCATAAACATCACACTCTCTACTCTGCATGCTGCTTAACAGAGTTCACCTCACATCACTACCAGCTCAGGGTTTGGAGTGTGTGCCTCCAAGAACTGTTTTGTTGAAATGAGAGAATAGAAATAAAAATAAATTGCAAGACAATTTCAATGAATAATCTTTTGACTTTTAGTAAGCCTGCTGAAATTAATGTGTTGCTCACAAATGTAGTTACTACTTTTTTGGCGTGGTATTCATATGACTCAAAGAACTCATTCAGAGCCACCCACGAGTTTCTAATGGTAAGAGAGACAATTCCAACTATCTTATATTGATACAGCGTCATATAACTCCCCCCCCAACCCCAAGAAACACCATGACCCCACTCAGGGATATATGCTAGAATTAAATGTCTTAGACATGGAAATTGTTCTTTTGTTCCCTGAATGCTGCATGAAGCTTGTGAGTTTCTGTAAATTCTGAAATAATCTTTCTTTCCTCAAGTGAGCTACATTGCTTCTAGCTATGGACTCCAACTGGCTCAAGAAACAGGCACACCATATATTTTTTCTGGCATACATTTTCTATTTTGTATCAAGTATATTTACTTTGTATGCAGAGTAATACCCTGCCCTGTATTCATTTCAAGGATTGCTTTGAAGTCATGGCAAAGGAAGCCTGTCATTTTCTTCCTACTATGGCTTTTATGAACATAATCCTGCTCTTTTTACATTTTTTAAAAATTTTTATTTATTTTTCCTTTTTTCAGTGCTAAGTTTGAACCCAGGGCCCCACACAGGCTAGGCAGATGCTCCACCACAGAGCTATATTCCTGACTGTAATCCTGATCTTTTCTAACTCTTATTTTTCATAAACATAATGGTTTTAATGGCAAAAATGCCACTTAAATTATAAATAATGTGTAAACACCATGGTATTTGTTGAATCTAAGTTCTAAGTTGTCATAGGTTTGTCATATTGTTCACATGTCATGGATGATTTTTTTAAACTTATTGATCTAATTAAAGACAGATGAAGAAATTATTAGATTAAAGAAAGAAACATTTATTTTTATTTCTTCTCATTTATTCATCACTTCTAGACATTGAATGAAAAAATGAGTTTGAAGAGTAAAACGGAAAGGAAAAGATGATGCTTATTATATATAATAAGCATCATCTTATATATATATATAATAAGATATATATATATATATATATATAAAATGTTGGAATGACTTACAGGCTACAGTTCAACAATGGCTAGTTGTGAAGGGAAGGTCCAAGAACTTAGTAGCTGCTCAGTCCCACGAGGCTGGGTGTCTCAGCTGGAATGGATGTGCTGACAAGGTGAGGGCAAGCAGGCGAAGAACAAACAAGTGTTCTTCTTCCATTGTCCTTATGTAGGCTTCCAGAAGAAGGTGTGGCCCAGATTAAAGGTGTGACTTCTAGCCTGAAGATCCAGATCAAAGGCATGTTGTCTTCTTGCCTCAAGATCTGGATCACAAATGTGCCCTCCACTTCTGGATTATACTTTATTTCAGATATAGTGAAGTTGACAACCAAGAATAACCATCACACCTATTATAAACCCTTAGTTGAAAGATTAATTTTCATCAGTGAACTATGGCACCTTCCAGGGAATTAGCCATGACTGTGTTGTCTTCATATAGTCAATGAACCTAGTATATTATCTTGCATGTGAAGGGCTGAATAAATATTTGCTGGATGAGGGAAAAAGTGAATAAATAAGTGACAGTTTGGGCAGTTTTATGCTTTGTTTATTAAACAGTAAGCACTGAGCACCCACTTTGCACATAACACTCTGCCGTGGGCTTTAGGAGATGAATGGATGGCCTGCAGTGATCTCGAGAGGAGCTAATGTACCTGAACAAGAATATCTGAAATGCCATTCTGAGGACAACTCATTCCACAGGAGATGCAAGTAAATCTGAATGGGACCTAAGGACTGCTAAAGCTGGAGAAATAGTCTTCCCCAGGGAAGATCTCACCAGCTACTTATCCAACACTCAGTAGCCAGCCCTGAAAAAATATACATACAAGTAATACCATACAGACTGAACAGGTTGTGTTTCTATATTTAGAAATGTATATGTCTATACATATACCCATGTGCATGTAACAACTATTAGTGAAAAAGAGGCCATAAATTTAAAGAGAGCAAGGGGGGTATATGGGAAAGTTTGGAGGGAAGAAAGGAAGGAGAAAATGACATATGATAAATCATTAAAAAGTATGAGAAAAAATGGTTACTGAGAAGCTGGGTAGAATGCATCAATCAGAGGACCTCGGTTTACAAGAGCAGGTTTCTGCCAACTCCTGGGCCAGTGTGGCTCAACAGGCAGGAAGATAACCACCAACAGTCTTATTGACTTGATGCTGTTTCCTGGTGGCTTGGGGATTGACCTGACTGGGCCACCAAGGGAGTGAACAGAGGACAGGCACACAAGCACAGGTAGAGTAAAACTGGGATCCCGTGGCCTGTGCTCACCCTGCTGCTATAGCACCAAGGACTGCAGCAGGAAGAGGAATCAGCTAGTCTCAGTGGAAGAGCTATGTAGGAGCCTCACAGCCACCCCAGAGAAGATAGGTTTTACACACAGTGCTCAATCGTTAGTAAGACGCATACTCTGGCATACACTGCCGGTATGCACACTTGGACTAAAGAAAGGCTTTGCCACTTATGAGGCCTTGGTCCTTGTCAATAAAATAAATTAACCCAGGACTTCATTTGTTGATTATTAGCCAAGTTAAACAGATCTTTAAATACTAACATGTTCTATTATATAATTCCAAAGGAATAGTTTTAATACCACCAATGATCTCATATAATATGCTTAAATATTATGAACCTGTCAATTTTTTTATATCAGATACAAATTTTCTAAAATTCTGATTTTACTTAAATGTTTGAATTTAATACAGGAAACAAATACTGTCAGTTTTTCTTAAAATGACAACCACACTGTGTTCATGTCTAAAAAAGTGTTAACCAAATACTTGATAGTCGTTCTTCCTCTACATGAAAAAATCTTTCCAATGCAAGCACATGTAGCTAGGTCGGGACACTATTATACAAGCATGTGAAGCTGAGAAGATTCGTGTGTGCCTCATATTTCACTGAACTATGAAAGTATGTGTATACAAAGATAAAGATTCAATAAGATTGTGGGTTTTTTGTTTTTGCTGTTTCATCAAGAGCATCCCTCAGTAAAACTGAATGTGTGTGTGTGTGTGTGTGTGTTTGCTGTAGTTGCATTGAAGCACACACAAGGCACAAATGACCTTGCTCACCATTGCCTTAGCACCCTCTGCACACACATTTCACTACTGTGAAATAGCAAATATCATTTTAGGATTATTTCAAAAGTATTTTGATTACATAGCTATCTGAATATGTCATAGAGCTCAATAGTATTCACAAACCTCCCTTTGAAAACCACTTAAGTTTTGTCTGCATAGAATTACGCTGATGATAAGTTTAGGTGTAAACCAAATAGTAACAAAGATAATAAATAGTAAATTAATAGTTTTTTAAAGATAGAAATGAGAACTATGTGAAACTGCCATCTCAATAAGCAAGTTTGAATAATGGCAAATTGCATAGTTGGACCTATTATGTGTTTGTATGAGACCAGTCATGCCATACAAATAGCATAGCTTTAAAATTAGAAATAGTGATGCACACCTGTAATCCCAGCACTCAGGAAGTGATGGCATGATGATCAGGAATACAAGATCATCCTCAGCTACATTGTGAGTTTAAGGTCAACCTTAGATATAGGAGACCTTGTCTCAAAAGTATAGTGCAGATTTAATAGAATACACAATTAGTATACAGCTAGCATAAGGTATCGGTGAGAAGATAGATTCCCTTCCAAGAAGAAGTGATGATACAAACACAAGTTCAGAAATGTACATAAATATCAACACATGACACTTCTGACCTAGCTGAATAAGAAAACCATTTGTGGGGCTTGAAAGCCAAAAACAAAATGGTATGGATGAAGACTTGGACAGTTTGGAAACATTCTTACATTGCTAGCCAAACTTTGATGATGTAAGGTAGAACCATTGAAGACTGACTATCTAATTCAATCAACATACTGATTTTGTTTCTGAGTGTCAGAGGAATCAAAGACCTCCAAGTTTAACAATTGAAGCAGGTAAACCCAAACACACTAATCATAGTATGTTGTTACATATGTATTTAATGTACTATCAGAACACAGATGAGCAAGCGACTTAATTCAGCTTGAGGACAGAGAAAACAGATTGCATGTAAGAGATGACTTTGTAAGATTGAATGAAAAAGGTAATCAGAGCTGGCCAGATTGGAGGGGGAGGCATGCACTACTCTGAGGAAATTGCATTGGCAAAGACACAGAAATGTGGGGGAAACTTGGCACTGTTTGAAAATAGAGTATTTCATCATGGTAAAAGGTAGGAAATGTACAAAATGGATTTAGGCAGAACTAATATGCACACCCGATGGCCTGCAAACTCATTAGAGAATTCTTACCAAAGGCTATCCTAACATGTCAGAAGATGGTGCCAATATACAGATAACACAGACCTTACAAAGGGAGTTACGTGAGTGAACTTACCCCAGCCAGAGACGCCGAATGTAGAACGTGTACGGTGCAGTAGGGGTGAAGAAAGAGGAAACAATCTTGAACACCTTGACAGCTTTAGTAAACTGTGTATAACTGTAACACAAATTTCTAAAGGTCTTTTAATAAAAAATTCCAGTGCCAGATATTGGGGTAAATGCTGAAAGATCAGAGAAACAAAGGAACAAGCCACACCTTAGCTCTAGGACTCCTCAGCCTGAAAAAGCTTCAGCCGATAGGCCTCTAGTCGAATGAGTTTCCTCAGCCAAAAAGGCTTTAGTCCTGTCTCCTCATGCCTTATATACCTTTCTCTACCCAGCCTTCACTTCCTGGGATTAAAGGTGTGTGTGCTTCCAGTAGCTGAAGTTTTCTCCGGTCCTGCCCAGCCCCGTGGATCCCACAACCACTTATAAAATAATCACTCAGAAGCTCATATTAATTAAACTGCTCGGCCATTAGCTCAGACCTACCACTGTCTAGCTCTTACACTTAAACTCAGCCCATTTCTATTAATCTGTACCTTGCCACGTGGCTTGTGGCTTACTGGTACTTTACATCATGCTTCTCATGGTGGCCGCTGGCAGCATCTCCTTTCCTCAGCCTTCCACTTCCCAGAATTCTCCTCTCTCTTTGTCCTGCCTATACTTCCTGCCTGGCTACTGGCCAATCAGCATTTTATTTATCAATCATCCACAGCAGCTTCCCAGCACTGGAATTAAAGGTGTGTGCCACCACTGCCTGGCTCTGTTTTCTCCCCTAAACTGAGTCAGTCTCATGTAGTCCAGGGTGGCTTTGAGCTCACAGAGATCTAGGGAGATCTCTGCCTCCTGAGTGCTAGGGTTAAAGGTGTGTGCCACTACTGCCTGGCCTCTATGTTTAATCTAGTGGTTTGTTCTGTTCTCTGATCTTCAGGAAAATTTAATTAGGGTACACAATATATCACCACATATAACCACTGTAGAGAAAAAGAAAATCCTGCAATCCCTTTAGCTTGATCCTCTGACACCAAGGTGATGGCATTAACAAAATGAGACATATTGGAGAAAAAGATCTTGGCAAAATGTAACAAGTCTGCTTTGGGACATGTTGAGTTTCCTACTGGAAAAGTTGGGATAAAAACCTAAATTTAGGAGTGATTAGTGTTCATGACTGTTAAACAAATGGGTGGAAATACTCCCCAATGGAGAGAGCAGATGGGTTAGAAAGAGAAGACTGTGCCAAGGCAGAAGAATCCTCTGCTGGCAGATGTGAAGGGAGAATGCATATTTAAGTGGAGGAAAACCAAGGTAAGAATTCTCCAGGAAGCAAGTGATGGGGTTTACATTTGTTAGATAACTATGGAGATGTAGTGAAAGGTATAGGCAGACAAACCGCTTAATAGACAAAGTGAAGACTTGGGTACTGGAATTGGAAGTAAAGCGTCAACTTCAGCCTGTAAGTGCTGTTACAGCTAGATGAGAAAGGCAAGCAGGCTTTTGATGCCCTGTTTTCTGTGATGCAACATCTCAATGGTTGTGTTTCTTTGAAGATCTGTAGAGTGCGTGCATACTGGCCTCAAAACATTCCCTAAAAGTTGATCAGTTGGTTCCTTTGTGTAGCTCAGCAGTGAGGTCCATGGTACATAGTGGCAGCCTGGTCTAGTTTGGTGCTTGCAGATCCATTTCTCCTGAGTATGGTAGGACCACACTGAGTCTGGAGTGGAGTTGACCTAAAATTACAGGAGTATGTAAACTGTGTCCCCTAGGACACAGGAACAAACACAACAGACAGACAGCTGTGTTGAGATTCTAGGCCACCTTGCCCTGCTTCAAAGTGTCCCGGTTCCTGCTTCACCAGTCTTCCTGCTGTAAAACTCAAGTTTCAAGACTTACATTCACTAAGACAGTCTTCTAAACATGTTCAGATCCATATTCCATACCTTGTCTAGAACTGTGATTAATTTCAAATATTCAGGTGTCATCATTCCTATGAGTTAAGTTACTTTAAGTTTGCATTTTTCCTCTCCAATTGTCTACTTTCAGCTCATTTTTTACTTTCAAAGTATTTGTTGTATTTCAGCCAAATTGTGACCATTTCTTCTTAATAGGAACAGACATGGCCTTTGAATTTGTCCTGTCTCTATACATCCAGTTGTTTAAAGACTATTAAGTGAACACATACCACACACTTGCCATGTTATTGACCATGGGGTGATAATTGTAATCAAATGGTGTGGCCCTTGCTATACATATAACTGTGGTGTAGCGAGAGAAGGAAAGGTCAGAGAGCTCCTTGGAGAAGAGACGTTAGCTAGACGAGAGTGAAGACTGGAAGAGATGCTTCCAAATGAACTTGAAGAGTTGAATATGTTTGTAGTGACTGTCGATGGAATCGGAGGGAGGGAGGGAGAGAAAATTTCACTGAGTCTAGAGCCGAGTGTTACAAGCCACAAGATCTTCGCTTACCATGGATGTTTGCCTAATGGTAATTAAAAGCTATTGAAGTTTTAAAGCAAGAACAACATGTCAGTATTTGTAATTTTATAGCTAGCTATTTTTAATGATTGGAAAGTGGCACAGAGCACAGCACAACAAGCCTCACTAAAAGCAGTTCCTATGAGCATTACTTAAGTATTTCCCGAGTGAATTTGTGTGTGTGTGTGTGTGTGTGTGTGTGTGTGTGCATGATTGTGTGGGTTAGTGCACATGCCATGGCACAAACTGTGAAGTCAGAGGACAACCTCTGTCGTTCACAGCTACTTTAGCCAGGCTAGATGACCAAAAGCTCCTGGGGGGTCTTTTATCTCCACCTCCCAACTCCCCATAGGAGCACAGAGACTGATGCTATCAATGTCTGCTTTCTGTGGGTTCTGGGGATCCAAACGCAGGTGCTCAGGCTTGCATGGTAAGCCCTTTATCCACTGAGCTGCCTCCCTAGGCCTTTCAGAATGATATCTATGTGTGCATATGTGTATATAGAAGTATATACACACATGTATATATCGTCTCTTGATACAAATCAGAGCATATTTTAGAAGCTGTTGAGTCTTCTCATACTTTATATTATAACATGGTTATTTTTCCATATCCACTTTATTTCTTAACTTCTTCCTAATAATCCATAATGTAGATTTCTGTAAATTACCTAACTAAAAACCAGTTGTTAGGTGTTTACTAATCTCTTACTTCTTGATTATTATCAAATTTGCTGTAATATATATTCTTATCTATATTTGTATCTACAAACTATATTTCTAAAGTATATATATACATATATATAAATGAAAACTGATTATAGGTGACATGATTTAAATACTTAATTTATTAATTTATTTAAATTTTAACAAATATTCCAATTTTCCCTAAAAACAGATTATGCTAATTTACATACTCAACAGTATATGATAAAGCTTATTACCCGCATCCACACTCCTTTTTTCTTTTAAAAATGTTTAATTAATGCTTTTTATTAGTTCTTTGGGAATTTCATACAGGATATTTTCATTATATTTTTCTCACCACCTACTCCTCTGAGATCTACTCCCACCCAACAAGAACAAACCATATACTCAGGTGTGAGCTCTCCCATGAAGCGTGGTTAGTGGAGTAGGAGTCACACCTGTAAAGAGAGCTCGTTCTCCCTCTCCCAGTCACTGTCAGTTGTCAAGAGGACCTCAGCGAGGGCAGGCGTGTCCATCACCCCTTCTCCATGCAGGGGTTTTGTTCACTTGAGCTCCTGTTTTCGTCACAGTTGTTGAGTTCATGTGTGCAACTGCCCTGTTGTGTCTGGAAAACCATTTTCTCGTAGTTATCCACCACTTCTGGCTTTTATGATCTTTCTGCTCCCTCTTCCAGGATAATCCCTGAACCTATAGAGGAGTAGTGTCATATTGATGTCCCGTGTAGGGATAAGCACTCTCTGCACATTGTCACTCTCTGCACATTGACCAGTTTGTGGGTCTCTGTGTTAATTGCCGTCTACTGCAAGAAGAAGCCTCTCCACTGAGGGAGAACATGTGACATTTGTCTTTCTGGGTCTGGGTAATTATTTCCAACTCCATCCACTTACCTGTGAGTTTCATTTTTTTTCACACCTGAAAAACATTCCATTATGTATATGTACTGCACTTTCATTATCCACTCATTCATTGATGGGCATCTTGGCTGTTTCCATTCCCTAGCTATTGTGAATAGAGCAACAATGAACATGATAGACAAGAATCTTGATAGTAGGATATAGAGTCCTTCAGACATATACCCAAGCATGGTATAGCTGAATCACATGGTACGATCTGTTTCTTGCTTTTTGAGAAATCTCTGCACTGATTACACTGGCTATACCCATTTACATTTCCACCATCAGTGAATAAGTATTTCACTCCCACCACATCTGCACCAATCTTTTTCATCTTTATTTTTAAATCTTAGCCATTTTGATTGAAGTAAGATAAAATCCCAAAGTATTTTAATTGCATTTGCCTGATGGTCAAGGTTGATGAACATTTAAAACATTATTTCTCAGGCATTTGTATTTCTTCTTTTAAGAATTCATGTTCAGATCAATTCCCCATTTTTCATTTTTATTAGCATTTATGATTTATACAAACTAATGGATTTGAATAAGTATGTAACATGCTTTGACCATCTTAACCCCTCTCATACTCCCCTTCTCCTACTTCCAAGTTCTCTTTCTGCTTTGGTGTATTATCTCCATTGTTTTCTTTCTTTCTTTAATTATTACTATTCCATGCATACATATGTATCCTGCTGAGTCCGTTTAGTGACGCTTATATGTTTGAAGGTTAACCATTTGTTGCTGGGAAACCTCTGAGAGGGCTCATTCCTGGAAAACACTGATTATCCCTATCTCAGCATTCATCAGTTGCCTGTAGTTCTCTATCAACACCAAGGATGTTTTAAAAGGCCATGATAAATCATATTATTTTATGTTTACCTAAAATTACCTATAGCATATATAATACATTCTAATGAAGTTACACCATTAGGGTGATAAAGCTCCCCAAAAGAGCCAATTGTATAACAATAATCCCAGTACACAGCATGAGAAAAGTCATTTTGAATTGTTGGTTAGGGGCATTCAAGAGACCCCCAAGATAAGATAGCCTATTTCCATTGCCCTTGCTTGCTTCCCGAAATTTGAAGGTATGTCCCTATTGCTGAAGTCATCACACACTTCAGAGAGAGGATTTGGAAGAACTAAGGTGGAACTGACTTTGAAGCATCCTCCCTGAGGACTAGCACTTACAGTACTAGAAGATGCTACGCAAACTGCCAAGGGATAAAATCAAACAATAATCTTACTAGCTGTGACACCCAGGACACCCAATGACCATCACAGAAGATAATCCCAAAGGTACAATAGTAGCACTTATGTTTTAGGGGTAACCAAGAGACATCTAATCAGACTTAAAGCCTGCTCTCTAGAAGGCAATACATACCTGGTACTACCCATGATTGGTGAGACCATGAAACCTAGAGCAAATCTACTACTGCCATTTCAATTGCTTTCTTGATGTTTAGTTTTTTGTATATTATAGACACTAACCTTCTTTCAGATGTATAGCCAGCAAATTTTTTTCTACTCTGCAGGCTTCCTCTTCTTTGATCTCCTTTGTTACACAGAAGCATTTTAGTTTCACGAGGTCCTGTTTGTCAATTGTTGGTCTTAATGTCTTCACTCCTGAGGTCCTGCTCTGAAAGTTCTTTTCTGTGTCTATTCATTCACACATATTATCCACTTTCCCCTCTAGCAGATTCAGGGTACCTGATTTTACACTGAAGTCCTTGAACCATTTGGAGTAGAATTTTCTTCAGGGCATGGGAGATCTAGTTTTATTCTTATATAGATAGCTTTCCAGTTTGACCAGCATTGTTTTTTGAAAATGCCATCTTTTCTCCGCTATATATTTTTTGGTGTCTTTGTCAAAAAATGAAGGTGGCTGTGACACTGTGGGGGTATATATGTGTGTTTTCTGTTTTTTCCATTGATCAATGAGTTTGTTTTTATACCCTACCAAACTGTCTCAATAACCATGGCTCTATAGCATAAGTTTAAGGCAGGATTAGTGATCTGTCCTGAGCCTTTACATTGTTCAGGATTGTTTGTGCTATTTTGAGTCTTTTATGTTTACATACGTATTTTGACATATTTCTCAATTTCTGTAAAGAATTGTGTTGGAATTTTGATGAGGATTATATTGATGAAGAAAGAAATTGAAGAAGATATCAGCATATGGAAAGATTTCCCATGCTCTTGGATTGGTAGGATTAATATTATGATAATGGGCAGTCTATCTAAAGCAATCTACAGATTCAACATTTATGCCTCAAAAAAACTCAGAATAAATGTCACCAAAGAAGTAAAAAGATTTGTACTATGAAAACTCTGAAACACTAAAGAAAGAAATTGAAGAAGATACCATAGTATAAAGGATAATTTATGAGAGAAAATGTTTAGTAATCTCTTTGGGTTGTTTTTATGAGTGCTTTACTAGTGTTGTGTGGCACTTTATTTTAAAGGTAACTGTTATCAGCCCACCCTTGCCCTTGTAAACCTCAACATTTTTATATGGATTTAACCTTTTTGAATTCAACTAAGTATTGTTTCTCAGATAAAATCTTGAAAAGAATTTTCTGATAAGAATAACATTTAATACTAAGAATGACAACAATAGTGTGTACTTGGACAATAACATTATGGAAATATTATATGTTATATTCTAATTGAATTATAGCATTATATAATATTCTACTGGATATTATTTTGACATGAGATGGGGAAATGGATCGTAATTAAGCCTAATATATAACATTCTAATTAAATGGTAAATGGGAGTATAGTCTTTTAAATTTTTCTTTCTTTCTGTTGGCTTCCTCTGCCAAACTGGTAATTGCAACTCCTTTAGAGTTACCCTGCTGGTTTTCCTTGTCACTGGTATGGTACTAATGTGAACTACAGATAACCTCTTCAATCAAGGAGCAAGGCTTGCAGTTAGCAGCAGAGAACACATTAATTTTATCTTTCTTGTTCTACACTATATTTCTGTAAATAAGAAAAGTACAAATGTTGAATGTATCCTGACTTCAGAAACTTATAATTTAAAATTGGAGACCTCTAGAACTGTTTTTAGAGAGACTTTTGAACATGCCCAACTCCCTGCTGTTATGAAGGCTGACAGTGCTTTGAAACTACAACCAGGAGATTTTATGTAAGACTGTTCTTACTAGAACCTGCTTTATAGAAGAACATACTTAAAAAGCTAATTTTTCCTCCGTTTTGCACCGCAATCCACAAAGTGTGACTAATAATAGATTTAAATTTGCTAAGTGCATTCACTCCTTTGTGCCATCATCAAGAGAATCTATTACTGTAAAATTGAGGCTTAGTTCCAAATTGCGCCATTATGAAGTTTTCTTGCAGCAATGTTTTGTCTCTAATACACTTCCCTCATTGTAATTCTGTTGCAAACCTGATGTCTAGCATCAAGTCTCACAATAATTATTTTAAATTGCTACTAGGAACAGTAGTCCTGGTGGGATATATGACTACCATTCTAACAAGATGAATTTCAATGCACTTGTAACCATATTAGAGTAGATTATGAAAGAAAGAAAATCTTTGAGTTTTATATCTGCAGACATGTATGTATCACAAGAAAACAATTCTTATAAGCTTCAAATTACTTTATATTGAACTTCAACTCAAACTAATTATAAATCACAGGGACAAATGAGGATATCCAAGCACACTGATAGCATAATTAGCATGCATGGTGACTGACATCAAATGAATACATACTTAAAAATGAAAGTAATGCTGCTATTGAGAGTAGTTATAAATGGTAATATATTTATATGATAGATTTTAAAGATTATATAAATCATATTAACATCAGAGAAGGTCACCAGAAAACTTTTTAAAATGAAATTGACATTGTTCTTAATTTTAATGTTTTCCAAATCCTGGGGGTCACTTAAGTGAAAAAAAAGTGTATTTTAAAGTAATTTCTTATACATTTGAAACTGCAAAAGATCATCTTCAGTGTTAAAACCATTGAGCTGAGTCTGCTAATCTACTACAGATGGGAAGCACCTAGAGATCAGCATTAGAAATACTGAAAAATATTTAATCACCTGAAACTTTAGTGTTGGAAGTGTATGACTCATGAATTATTGAACATTCTTTCTAAGGACATCTAAAATACATCTTACATGAGTATTGTTGACAGACTTACAAATTACTTAAGAAAATAATCATTTTACGCTCAGTAAATGTATAAATCTTGAATTTGGTGTGTTGCAAAAGTATTGTAAGGAAATAGTAGAGAGAACCTTCTTGTTATAGATGGAGTGATCATAAGATGATGATTTGAAATCAAAAACTATTTCACACCTAATAATTTAAATTGGTTGGCACATATAAAGTAGAAGAAATCCCAAGTAAGAGCTCTGTATGTATAGGAATTCTCTTTTAAAATCATTATATACACCTCAAATGAAAATCATTTAGATACCTAATGAATTGAAAGTTACTCCCTGGAGTTATCAAATAGGAATAGTTAATCTAAATGTTTGACTAAAATGATCATTGAAATTACACTAAGTATTCAGGATTTTACCTTAAGTAATAATTTAACTAATATCACATACCAACATGGCAGCAGGATCTTCTATGAATAATAAAGTGTTCCATTTGTTACACCAAAACAATAATCCTACAGCAGTTCTGCCATATAGGGTAATCTGATCTACTCCTGAGATAGCTAAGAAAAGTTACCTTATCATTAACTCATCTGTAAAAAATTTGGTACTATTTTGTAGCATCATAGTACTCTGCCTTTCAGAATCCAGGCCTTAAAATACATGCAGACTGTTGCTTATGAAACATTGTTGGTAGAAAACAAATGCAATTTATTTTAAAGCAGTGTCTTTGTATTTAGTCTTATATTCATATGTACTTGTTTTTTTTATGTATGCTTATATTGTTTAAAATATAGTCTTAATGCTGTTTGGTTAAAACAGAACTCAAAGCAAAAATGTCCAGTGTTAACAGTCATTTAGGACCTGGCTTTGTTCTTCAAATTGCCAGATGTTGCATTAGCATGTTGACAAGGCACCCCTTAGAACTGAGTACAATATTTCACTTTCCACCTTCAGATTGGAGGAAAAAAACAGGAAGTTGATAGAAAGATGATGGGAACAGAGTGTCTTCTTAATTTTTGTTAATTAAAAAACAGCCAAGCCACCTCCCATAAACCATTTATAATTTTCCACCGATACTTCCCCCTATCCATTTACATTAAAAAGGTTTTTGTTGGTGAAGTCCAAATAGAACCAATGGTCCAAAACAGCATATTAAATTAATTTCCCCCAAGAACATGACTTTAAAACAGACTGACCTGGCTATTGAAGTCAGCACTAATTTTTAAAAAAAGAATAATAATAGAGGCAGCCTTTTAATAGCATAATATGCTCTCACTAACATTTCTTGAGATTGTAATTTTGAATTGACTCCCTAAATGCTATGTTTTGTTCTCACAAGTAATTCCTTTCATGGATGCAGGTGTAAAATCAACCTAGCAAGGTAAAATCAACTGGGGTAAGTTAGCATCATCAGAACGATGGGACCACATACCACCTTGACCAAACCCCAGAGTTTACTCCAACCTTTGAGATTTTCCAAGTTTGCAGGATTGTGACTTAACTCTATATTTGTTATCCTCCATATTCCCAGAGCCCTTCCTGCCAATCGTGTTTACAGGGACCTAGGAAAGGTAGGAGTTTGCATTTTAAAATGTCTTACAGGTGCCAAGAAACACTTCACATCTGACTTTTTTAATTTTAGCAATTAACACAACTAGGAATAAAGAACATTCATTTCAAAGATTTTGGACAATACTAAATTGCTTTTGAAAATTCAAAGAATGCTGGCACCAATCTAAGAAGGATGGATTTGCTGATGTATTACCTCCTGCATATGTATTTGTGTGTATGTTCAGAGAATTTTGCTTCAAATGTTTTCTTAAAAAGACAGCCTAGCAAAGCACAGCTGGGTTTTAAGTGATGTATTTGATTGACAGCCTGAATGAAAGTAATTATTTGATATCTCCTAGAAGTGCATGATAAAGAGATCTTAAACCCAGAAAGGATATTAAGTCTTCTAGACTAGCACACTATGTCTAGGAAGGACTCCATCAAATTTCTCTTAGAAAGTGGATTTGTTTATATCTTACATTTCAAGGAAAGACAAATATTTAACTTCCCGTCATAATCTCTCCCTGTGTGTCTCTTTCTTTTCTCTTTTGATAAGAAAATACAGCACTCTTCATTTATTTGAGTATCCCACACATTCATACAGTGATTAAGTTGAACTAGACAGATCTTAAATCATTACAGAACAATGCATATGAATTTCTCACAATTGAGCATAAGCTGATGACCTGAGTATTGGTTCTTACCTCTTCTTGGCAACAAGAATTCTTTTGAAGTTCTAAGAGTTTGAAATATATATATTTCATATGTCTTTCATATAGATGAAATAGTGGTTATCATGAACATATAGGAGTCTAGAGACATCAAATCGTTATTCTCTGAGGGATTCCAATGCCCAAAGATTTAATGATAGATAGATATAAATAGGAACTAGGTGACTGTGTTGAAATAAAGACCTTGCGATATTTATCTCCAAGAAACATGCACATTGGACCTTGAATTTGTGCCAATGGTGTGAAGACCTGTTTCTAAAACAGGTCCTTATTTTATAGAGACTTCAACAATTCACTTCATTCTTCACTAATAGATTCAAATTCAAGTCAATTCCTTGAGGGAGAAAATCTTTTCCACATGCACATTTTTAAAATACTGTTATATTTCTGAAAAATTCAAGGCAAGTCAATACTTTCCCAAACAAGATCACCTGAGGCATGAGTAAAGCAAAATCTTTAAAATATCTATTTAATAATAATTTTATAAATGATAAGTGTATTTTCTCTGCACCAACATCATATGCTCTTCTCTTCTAGAGCACTGAGTAGCTAATTTCACACTGTTTCCATTGACAGAGTAGCCCTGCATTACACATAGAAGTCTCCATCTTCCATGGTTGCCCCAAGCTGCCTCTCCTACCCTGCTGTTTAGCCATTCTTTTTCCTTGAGTAAATCATGTCTGTAGATATTCATCATGTTCGGAGTCCATGCTATATTTCAGTTGATCTTATAAATCTTTTTCATATACTACACCATTCTAACATTGCTTAAGGACAAATCCACTTCTGCCTAACGCCATGAGGCTTATCTCATCTGCTGTTTCCATTTTCATAGCATATGAATCCTTACAGTCCCTGATCCCCTCCCAATCGGATGCCACTGCCACAATAAATATTTATTAATGCCCACTGTGGTTTCAAAGACACATAAAATGTGTTCTCTATTTTATCCATCTACTTTGACAGTTAGGGTATGCAAAAAAACTGAATAATAACAATAAGAAATAGCATAGATTAAGTGATATGTGACACCTTCTAATTTATCTGTTCAGCAAGTCCAAATGTCCATACATTTGTGTTGCTTAAAGAGAGATACATCTGTAATCCTTGAGTTACTTTGCCTTTATGTCCTCTAGCATAATGAAAAATAATGTGATAATATAGTGACATATTACTGTGACTTTGGGCTGTTTTCACAGAGGCAGAGAGGTCTGTCTCATCAGCACCACAGTGGAATGAGACAGATAAAACAGGGATTCTAGTCTGGGAAATGCCCCTGACATTTTGTGTTAACTCAGACAAGTGACTTAACTTTTGAACTTTTTCATCTAAATTAAACTTGCCAGCACCACAGAGATATTATGAAGTCTACATAATTAAAGCAAATTAACTGTTTGGAAGATATACTGGTGTCTGTCTTACTGTCATAGACAATGAGAGGGGAGAAGGTCTCATTTTTTGTATGGTACTCACAAAATATAATACTGAAGCCCTCTGCAGCCTTGTATCAGAGATGGATTTGCAGTATGACCACAAAACAAATCTAACCAATCTGTTCAGAAGTAGAATAATGACATTGATTTCATTAGCATCATCAGTTAACCAACAGAGCTAACTGAGTCATAAAAATGGGTCGAATAATTAAAGACCATGACAATAAGCTATACTTTAGAGTAAAATAACTCCTGCTTTGTAGGTGGAAGTCTCTGTCCCACCTGGTCTTGCAGCCATTCAATCCCAAATAAACACACAGAGGCTTATGTTGATTATAAACTGTTTGGCCTATGGCTCAGGCTTATAACTAACTAGCTCTTATGCTTAACTTAAGCCATAATTCTTGTCTATGTGTAGCCATGTGGCTTGGTACATTTCTTAGTGCAACATTCTCATCTTGCTTGCTTCCTCTGCAGCCAACTGGCGACTCTGTTTCTGCCCTTTCTCTTCCCAGCCTTCTCTTAGTCTGGCTGCTCCACCTATACTTCCTACCTGGCTACTTGCCAATCAGCATTTTATTAAACCAATAGGAATAACAAATCTTTACAGTATACAAGAGCATTATCCCACAGCATTTCCTTTTTTTTTTCTTTTCAAAACAAAAATCCCTAGATCTAATCTCCTTTGTTTAGCTTTTTTCCTAACCATCATCCATAACAATTTGTAACCAACATTCTAACAAGGACAAACATCCATAATCCGTTTTGGGGGAATGTGGGCATAGTTTTCTAGGCTACTTCCTGCTGATTGGGGGTGCTGGTAATCTTATGGGGACTCAAAGAAAATTTAGGATTATGGTCAAGTCCTGACTGGAGTAGTCTATGAGGCTGGATCATCTCATCCAGCAACTTTCAAGCCTTTCTGGATGCAGAACTCAGAGGAAACTGAAACAGAGGCATTCTGAAACCTTGGATCATCTGGGCGATCTATTCCCACTGGAGATTTTTCAGGTCTTGCTTGATCAAGCCATATTAATCTGGGAGCCATCCACAGGTTCTCATCTTCTGTGGAAACAAAAGCAGAACCTCTTTTCCAAAGCAACATATCCTTAGACCCAAATTTTAAAGTCAAGATCCTTTAAAATATATCAGTTAGTAGAAGGACTCTTAATCTCAGGGTCGTGGATTCATGCCCATGTTGGACGCCAGACAATGCAGGAATTAAAATCCATGGATAATGATGATGAATCTACTTATTAAGGGGTTATATGGTATATCAACTCATTGATACGGGATATGGCAATTTCAGTCGCAGAGTCCCTGGAAGGCTGAGAACCAGTCCCATGCTGTTTCATGCCACCTGGCCTGGTCTTTACCTTCCAAGTGCACAAGAGAGAAGAGTCCCAAGTACATGCTCCTCAGGTCCTAAGCTAGCCAAGAGTCCACACCCTCGGGGATGGTACCCAAGGTCACAGGTGGGATGAATACCCACTACACTACTGCCCTCAACAAGCCTGTCGAATTCAGCCAGCTCAGATCATCTCAGAAACCCAGGGCAGTCCTGATGAGGTTATGGAGGGAGATTGCACATCCTGTACTTACAAAGAGTCTATTGGCAAGAATTAGAAAAGGTTCTTGTCTGAGTCTGAAAAGGGTAATAAGATGATATTTAAGATGCATTGTGCTACAGAAAACAGTCTTAAGTTATTATATATATGTGTGTGTTCATATATACATAATTTCATATATATATATATATATATATATATATATATATATATATATATTATCATTGAGCTCACATCTTTCCCCCTTGGGATTGATTATATCTTTTCACTGAGAACATGAAGCAAGCTTAATGAGGAGCTAATATGAAGTAGGCCCATTTCAGTAATTCTTAGTTCTTTGAACTTCCAGGCAAGGTTAATATACATACTATTTCATGGAATAAAACAAAATATATAACGTTAAAATAGTCCCTTTCTAGAATTATGAATGTAATAGAACTCTGCAGTACTAACCAAGCAGCATGTAAATCTTAGTTCATATGCACAGATTTCAAGTGGAATGAATGGCCTATATGGCCCAAACTAGCTAAACTTGAATTCGGCAGAGATAAAATGCTGAAAAATTACTTCCATGATGTATTAACCCAAATAATCACGTTCCCGATGTTAAAAAAAAAAGCTGGAAATTAAACCTGTAGTCATGAATACTGCGTCTGCACATTGTGCTGCATGCACTGCATGTGTTAGAATTTCTTCTCAGTTCTTTTTTTAATCTTTTATTCATAGCATTGCAGGTGATGAAAAATTTATGCCTTGAGTCTGGCATTGAAATTAAATGCAAAATGAAAACAGAAGCAGTTTATACTGACAGCTTAAATATCTTTATCTAGCATACGGTTGCACTATAAAAATCACTGGGTGACTTTTTTAAATCTCCCACATGTAAGAAACCAAGAGTTGTACAATAATGAATAAAGTTATATATATATATATATATATATATATATATATATATATATATATATATATATATATATATATATATAAGATGTCAACAGAAAAATTGTATTTTTATTAGCACTCTTCATTAATTTCATTTTTCTCTGTTTTTCTGTTTTTGCTTCATGGGTACCAATGATGAACAGAAGCTTTAAAAAAAACAACCGCACAACTTAATCTCTGATATTAGTTCCTCAGAGTAGCATTAAATAATTGATTTGTGCAGTATTTTTAATGAGTGCGATTTTCCTGCTAGATTTATGTCTTAAGTTGAATGGAAAACATTCATCTGTACTTAAGGTAATACTACAGTAAAGGTTAACTTTTCAGGTGACTCAATTTGTCCATCATTGCATTAATTTGAGTGATGTTTTGGAAGAATGGCAGTGATTCCAGTCATATCCACAGTCACTAAGATGGCGAGTTTTCAAGTGTGTTTCTTTTGTTAGAATGGCTGTAATGATTTTGCACACATTATTTTAGTAGTCACAACTCTATTCAACAATGAGGTTCCCTCTCAACGGCCCCATCTGAAGACGTTGAGTCTTTTGTCCTCTGCGTATGTGTCTGAGCTGCGTTGCACTCAAATGTTCACTGTGGCTTTTGTTGATGAACCAATGTGGAATTTCAAACAGTTAGCTGGAGAAGCAAATTAATTGAAGAAAATAATTGCCTCATAGTTTTGTGAATAAGACACAGGTTTAAAATACATTATGTGTGTTTTATATGTATGAGAGTTTAGAAAAATAAGTATGGAGTTATTTAGCATTTAAACAAGTAAAGCATTCTAGAACCATCTGCAGCTACATAAAGCAGCAGGACTACAACAACCACTCAGGCTTCCATATTTAGAAGACTTCAGCACATAGCCTGAGATAGTTTACACTCAGCCTCTGGTTTGTAGCTCTTCTCCCGGTTGTTTTATGTAAACATAACTGTGTATAATTATGCAGATAATTTTATACAATATTAGTTGCTCTAAGAGCACAGTGAAAGTGTGTTTAATTCGGTAATTCATTTACATTTTAATGATTTTAATAGTGTAAGATTACCAAATTAAATCATAATATCTGACCATTGTAGCTTGTTGTGCAGAGTCCAAAGTTACATTATATCATTTAAAATATATTTGTCACATCTTGCTGATAACAACCAAAAATAATATTTAAATACTTATACTTAAATTTTTAAATATTTTCAAATATAGCATTCAATAAAAAATGGTACCCAAGAACTGTAGCATAGCAACTACTCAATTTTAAGGCATGTGTGGTACTTGTCCCAGCACAGAGTATCAAACTGGCCTGCATCTTTGAAACATAATTGATGGGCAGTAATGAATGCTTTTAAGACAGCCTATACAAAAAAGAGACAAATACCTTTAATATATTTTTCTTTAATGTGGGAAGAGCAGTTCAGGGTGTTTATTATAGGAAGTGAGTGAATTACTAAGTTTGCATGTAAAAGAGCATCTGAAGCCACTCTCCAAATAAACAAATTTCAGGCTGGCATTTATTTCTTATTTCTTTCATCATGTACAGATTTAATATCATCAGGAATAAATCTAAATTGTTTGCTTCTTTCCTCCTAATTCCTGAAGCAGTGTAAAAGTCTAGAGAGGTTTGAAGTGACAGGATTACAAGCAGTCTTTTGCATACATGGCCTATAGGGATAAGCGCCTACCTTGCATCTAATAAACAAGAAAGTGAAGTCGTTGAATAATGAATTAAGTGGCATAAGTTGTGATAACAAGGAGCAAATGTAACTTCAGACGAATAGTATTTGCTTTGTGTGGGGTTATCTGAGAGGGCTGATGCTCCGCCAGGGGAGAGCGGGAAGAAGGCTCATTATAGTAAGATGTTCTTTCACAGAACACAGCCTAAAATGATCTCACAGTTTTCCCCCCCATTTGCTGAACTCCTTTGTGCGCTTCGATCAAATCAACCACCTCCACCAGGGGATAACTAAGGTTATTTCAGACTGTGAGTGTTGTTTAAAATGAAAATGCCTAGTGAGTTTTAGATGGGTCACCCAACAATTAAGAAGAGATGTCTAATTGGTTCATCCTTATTAGGGTCAGCAGCTGGTTACAGAATAAAAGGTTGTGCTGACCTATTGCCCAGTTCTGAACCAAATTAAATTATTAATCTACTCTTGGCTGCAATGTAGCTTCCCGGGGATTCCTGACCTGCCATGCTGAATGAAACAGAACGACCGCTTTACATTTTCATTATGGAGAATAATATTTTAAATTGCAAATGCTCTTCTATGTTGCCTGCATTGCATACTTTATTGGGTGTGTGGAAGTGTCTTCAATAGCCACTGCTTTTGCATTATTTTGTTCATTTCTTTTTTAAGTATGTTTTTAATTTAAATAGAATTACGTCACTTTCCCTTCCTTTCTTCTCTCCTGCCTTCCCAGCTACCCCTCCCCCAATCCCTCCAATGCACCCCGTTCTCAAGTTGATACACTTTTTCTTTGATTGTCATTGTTATACACACATACACACACATATGTATGCATGTATATAAGTATGCATGCATGTGTTCATAAATAAATAAATACAATTTGCTGAGCTCCCTTCTTGGTTGTCCAAGGCAATGTAAAAGCAGTGGAAACCAGGCAAATCTTGTTCCCCAGAGAAAACTGATTCCTCTCTTTCAGCCACCATGGATAACCTTCATCTAGAGGAGGGGCTTTGTGAGATTTCCATTGTACTGGCAAATCGACTTTGTGGTCTTCGTACAGGTCTTGTTTAGGCAACCATTTGGTTGAGATTTCATTGGTGCAGTTCTCTGTCATATTTAGAAGACACTATGTTAAACCTGAGCATCACCAGGAGAAAAACCAAATCCATGACTGTCAAAGTAAAGGAAGGTGTATTTTGGGGTACACATGGCACTGCCAGCCAACTGTCTCACCCTAATTTGGGAGCAGCCCCTGCCAGCCTGTTGAAGTCCCTTTTCTAGGAGAGAGAAGGTGTAGCTAGAGTTTTCCTGCCTGGCCCACAGTCAGGACAAATCTCTCTCACCCGCCAGTCCCACAGCCGCTCAGACCCAACCAAGTAAACACAGAGACTTATATTGCTTACAGAGTGTATGGCCATGGCAGGCTTCTTGCTAACTGTTCTTACAACTTAAATTAATCCATTTCCATTAATCTATACCTTGCCACGTGGCTCGTTACCGGCATCTTCACATGCTGTTTGTCATCGTGGCGGCTGGCAGTGTCTCTGACTCAGCCTTCCACTTCCCAGCTCTATTCTCCTCCTTGTCCCGCCTATACTTCCTCCTGCCTGACTACTGGTCAATCGGTGTTTTATTTACTAACCAATCAGAGCAACACATTTGCCATACAGAACATCCCACAGCAAGAAGGTGTTCACAGGATGGAGAGGGTTGACTGCTACACACTGTTAGAAAGATACAATGAAAGGAAGGGGAAAGGGTAAGGAAAAAGTGAGGATATGAATGGGGTCGAGAGTTTAGGGTAGGTTGAAAAACATGTTTAGCCATTTATATCAGATCCTAGAAACAGGAACTTATTCTTAATTACAAACAGAAACCTTAACTTGCAAGGACTTAGCACAGGACACACAGGAACTTATTCTTAACTGTCTTAACTGCGAACAGCAACCGTAACCTCAAGGTCTGTTGTTCCTGTCTTGGTCTCACAACTCTCTCACAGCAGACAAGACATTCTTATCTTCTGGCTCTTATGCCAACCTGCCCACCTCCTCTGTCATGGCGCTCCCAGAGCCCTTGGGGACTGCACTTCAGATGTACCAACTGGAGCTAGGCTCAACATGGCCCTCTGTGTTTCGAGTACTTGGGAATCTCTGTAGTAGCCTCTGCCTGCTGTAAAAAGACGCTTCATTGATGAGAGTTGAGAGCTGTGCTTGTCTGTAGGTATAAGGATAAGTATCCGATCGCACTTAGAAATTACACTACTGTAGAAAAGCAGCAGCGGTAGGCTTTCATCAGAGTCTAGGGCCTATGACCTCTCCAGACACAGGCAGCTGACTCGGTTTATAACACAGACATACATGTTCAATATAACACAGGCCTTACATCCGATTGGACAGCTGTTGGTTACCTCCACGATAAAAGTGCCTTTGTTCCCCTCTAGGGACACCTAGACAACCCGTCATTGCTGTGTTTTCGAGCTGTCTCCCATGGCAGTTGGCATAGTTCCTTCTAACACCTGAAAGTTCAGGCCTCAGGAACGAGGCTTCCAGGTTAGCGCCACCTCAGTTCCTCCAGTGCCGATGTCCGATGTGTGGTGACGTCAGCCGTAGGATCCTACCTTCAGGTTCGAGAGGCAACCAAGGGCAATCACAATAGTAATGGTCTATATTGTTTGGGAGTCTCTTAGACCCTCCTGACCAGCAACTTGAAGGGAGATTTCTCTTGTGTGGCATGTGAAATTTTGTCAGCTATCCTATAGCATTTGAGGAAGCATAGTATTTGGTGGCATGTTTTCTAACATTTTAATATATGCTCACTTTCCACTCTCACTAAAAATTAAGTTATGGATATCATGACAGAATGAAGCTATATCCTTAGAACTCAGTATTATTTCTACATATAAGCCACTTGGTAAAAAACTTGATAAGATGGTTTTTAATAAACAGTATTGGCTAAGTTTTGAATCTCATTCATTGATTCTTTCTGTGTTCATGTGCACATGTGTTATATTAGTTGAATCGATTAGATCATACAAAGTTGAAGATTGGTAAAGGTCTTATACATTAGAAAATTCTAAGGTAATCTAGCTTGTTCAATAGTTTATCAAAGCCCTAGTTGCTGAACACCTAGTTATTCCAAGTACTGTTTGTGGAGCCACATGAACAGGAACAAAAGAAAGTGTCTGTTTTTGGGAGGCTTACAATCCAATGGAGAGGAACTAGACAATAGATAAGTCTTCAAATCAATTAGAAAGAAAAAAAGAACAAAATATTGGGGGAAACAGAGCAAAATAGTCTGATGTCAAGAGAGTACCCGCCGCCCAAGAGCCCTTGGAGAGATGGTTTAGTTTAGGCTTTTCTGAAATGGGAGCAAAAGCATGAGTCATGAGATGGGCACTCAAAGCAGAGAGGGGCAAGTGCCACAGCCTGGAGTGGGAGCAACCTTGGCGAGGATGAGCCCCAGAAGGAAGCAGAACTTGTGTTCCATGCTGAGGTGGATCCCACTTCATTCCCTGCAGTCAGCATCTTGACACTCTTAATTTTTTATAGATGAGACTCCACAGTGGTCTTCAAAATTATGTATCAAGTTCTGAAGAAAACGAGTTTAGCAAAAATGTGGTAGGAGGAAATGAGAAGCACACAAAAAAAGTAATAGTTCTAGTACTCGTGATAAGAACCACATATTCTGAACGATGAGCTGTACTTTACAGCACAGCCGTTTGTGCTTGCTACATATAAAAGTAAAATTTTTTCATATTATCCATAGATACTAAGTTCCTCAATGGTAATGATTATCTTTTCTATATACTATGTACACTTCATAACACCATGTAACTAGATAGTCTATGAACACTAATTGTAGCTCACAGGAATCTAACTTTTCATTTAACCCCAGAGGACTTACTTGGGGTAGGGGACTCATTGTTCACATTTCAATCCTTGCTTTCTTCCTGCAGTTATACGGTTATAGTACACACCTTTGATCTCAGTACTTGGGAGGCAGAGGCAGGTGGATCTCTGTGAGTTCAAGGCCGACCTAGTCTACAGAATGAGTTCCAGGACAGCCAGGGTTACATAGAGAAATCCTGTCTCTAAAAACCAAAAGGAAATAAATAGGAGCAATCATATGAAGTTGCCTGTGTATAACCATTTTACATAGAAAATATCAGTTTCAAAGGCTCATTGGACCTGAAATTTAAAATTTATTTGAGGAAGTAGAATAGAAATCTTATAATCATATTTGTAAGTCCAGCAGGATTTACTTAACAGAAGGATCAAAAAGAGTCAGAGACAGGTTCATTAGAGCAACCCAGAGCTCAGCATATTGGTTTCTTGCTGACAGTCTCCTTGAGGTAAATCCACATTACAGCAAGATCTTTCTGTTCATCGGAAACTACTTTCTAGCCCTGCCCCACAAGAAAGGATGCTAAAAGCTGACACCCTATTTGTATTTTTTATAACAAGTCATGAGTTCAGGTAATTATTATGTGAGTGATTCAACTCCATGCCACAGGGGTTTGATCTAGAGGCTGATATTCATTGATGACCTTTCTTCTAGGCAAATCTATTTCTGCTTGATAGTGAATATAATGATTTGCCCAATGATTACTGAGCAGAATGCATTGTGGGTCATGTGACAAGCTTGTCTACAGAGATTTGGCTGTGTCAAAGCAGGATACCATTTCTCCAATCAGGACAAAATGGTGATCTGATAACTCAAAATAGATCTTGAACTAAGTTTTCTGACAGAGAACCTTTGTGTTTGTTTCTCAACTTCCTATGGAAGGCTGTTGCTCTTACAAGTCACTGCCAAGTCACTTCTCACCTTCTCTGTTGTTAGCTGTCCCCAAAACCATTCACTTATGATTCTCACTTGTATGTTCCATTTCATGCACTTTACCAAAGTCTTCACTTTCCTGGCATTTCCCACATTTTGAACTTCATTCCTATGTGTATATATGCATACTTGATTATATATATATATATGTGTGTGTGTGTGTGTGTGTGTGTGTGTGTGTGTGTGTGTGTGTGTATAATATTTGAGTTCCTAGTGGGATTATTAATTATATTAATTCATGACACAAAGTAAGTTTGTCTTCCTTCAAAAAATTTTAAAATTCATTTATTATTCCTGTTTACATTTTTCCATTCAAGGCCTTCTACTAAAAGTAGACTGCACATCTACTCAACTCTACCTTTAGTATGTGTTTGACTTTTCCCATGTTCAAGCTACAGAGGACTTCTGAATTAAAAGTTAAAACAAAAAATCAGTTTGTGACATTGTAGTCTATATATTTTCCTACAAATCTTTGGACTAACACTTAATATTTCTTGAATTAATGTCCTCAAGGAGCTTATCACTTCATGATGGCATAGGATGGACCATGACACCGGAGTATGATGAGGACTCACGACCTGGTCTTGGGTAGTCGGGGCAACTTCCTGTGATACTGTTGTCAACAGGATCTCTTGACATGCCTGTGGAAGATTATCTTAACTGTGTTAATTCATGCAGGGATGCTTGCCTGCCAGAGGTGGTAATATCCCTGGTAGGGACCATGGGCTGTGTAAATGGGGAAATGGAGCTAAGAAGGAGCATCCATCTGTTTCCTGGTTAGGAATATGATATGACCTCACGCTCCTGCTGATTTGATTTCCCAAACACGATGGTTTATAACTTAGGCAGATTAAATCCTTTTGCCCCTAATTTTTATTTTTCAGAGTATTTTTTATCACAGGAAAAAAAAGACAGTCCCCCAATATCTAAAGTGAAATCAAACCTATTTCAATGTCTGTCCAGATATCATGTCTTTTTCCTAAGTGCAACTAAGCCAAAAGTTGAACGTGAAAATGATTTTCCACACATTGCCCTGCTAACAATTCTACTTACTGACTTACTTTCAAATTTCTATTCCCAAAGAACTTATTCTGTTCTCTGGACACAAAGGACTTCCTTAAAGTTTTTGTGCTTGCTTATTATCAAAACAGTAGAATATTCTGTGAATGATCAGAACGTTTATGAGGTGCATAATCTTGGGGAAAGTGGTTAATTACATGAAAATATGTCACATCCAAAGGCAATGTTTAGACCCAAGGGTGCATACTAAAGGAATGACTGTCCAATGGTGGGAGTTTCGGGTGCTGTGACAGGTATATAGGAAGTATTTTTTTGAATCAAGGGCTATTAAGGATCTTCCTCCATAGTCCTCTATGTAGGCAGCTGCACAGGTTAGTCTCCACTTTGTATTTTGAGAACTAATTCTTATTTATCCTAGTGTTGAAAACAGTAAGGTAATGGTAGGGGTTGATAAAGGTAAAGAAGATGCTGAAACATAAGAGAGAAATGGAAATGTGAGGAAAAACAAATGGCTAAATTCCTTCTCTGTTTCTTCCAATCTTAATTCCTGTCATTTCTTAGAATAGATAACATCTGCCTGCCCCCACGGGCCTCACTTCGTCCAGCTGAGACAGCATGGTTTGACATCAGAGAAGGAAGGGTTTTGTGGCTGTGGAGCTTCAGGGTTATAACTCGGACCTTCTACTTGCTAGTCATGTGACCTTGGAATCATCCTGGCTGAGCCTCTATCTAGTTCAAATAGTAAAATTCATATATGCCAGCAGAGCAGAGACCTCAGAACCCTATAAGAGACAGTCTCATCATTATGGAGTAAATACACCAAGATCAAAATTCTACTATAGTCCACAAATAAAGAGGATAATCACTAGAAAAAGCAAAGCAGATGATGAGTTTGTAACAATTTTAGTCTTTGAGAGAGTTCTTATGGCATTTTATTTGCTGGTTTATTAGATGGTATCCCACCACCCCACCCCACCCTAAGGCTCAGCATGATCCAATCCAGATGGGGTAAAGAGCCTAGAGAACCTTGCCATGATCAGCCAATACTCTGCAATGAAAGGTACATTGTTACCTACGACACAACACGTAGAGGAAGTTATTGCTGTGGAAACCCCATCTAACTAGATAGCAGACGGGGGAAAAGCTCCTGTTCGCCACCATTTTGAAAACAACTACGCTTTTTCTTCTCCTGCCAGAAAGAGGGAAAATAACTCTCTGTTATAACGTTATTTTACTGTCTCATCAAAACAATAAAATGCCTCTGCAGACTGTTCCAGGTCTGTTTTTTTTTTGACAGATGGGACAAAATTTTATCATTGAACTGAAACAGTATTATTATTCACTTGCTTTCTCTAAAGATCAGGCTTCCAGAACAGAAGGCTAATGATGAATCCCTGTGGTAGAGTACAGGTCACATTTAAACCTTTTTAAAAACCAAGTAGCTTGGAAACTAGCTGGGCCAGACCTCTGAACAGCCTTGTATCTCTCCCTCCTCTCAGAAGCCAGTGATAAGAAGTTCAGTTTCGCACTCAAAGGTGTTCCCATTCAGGCAGATGTGTCTCCTCCATCTAATGTGATAAGCTGTCATTTTAGTCATGTATCAGTCATCAAATCTTCAGTCCCCATTGTGTTTTATTCTGCTCACAAAAGTAATCCACCCACTGCATACTGATTCTGACTTATAAGAGAGGATGATTTTCTGGAACGATGATGGAGTTAGCAAGAGCAGCCTCAAATTTGGCCATTCAAACTGCCAAGAAGACTGAACACAGTGGTTGATGTCTATAATGCCAACGCTAGGAATGCTGAGTTTGAGGCCAACCTGGGCTACATAGTGAAAGAAAGAAAGAAAGAAAGAAAGAAAGAAAGAAAGAAAGAAAGAAAGAAAGAAAGAAAGAAAGAAAGAAAGGGAGAGAGAGAGAGAGGGAGGGAGGGAGGGAGGGAGGGAGGAAGGAAGGAAGGAAAGAAGGAAGGAAGGAAGGATAAAATCTGAGAGAGGAAGAAAGGTGGAGAGAGAGAGAGAGAGAGAGAGAGAGAGAGAGAGAGAGAGAGAGAGAGAGAGAGAGAGAGTGTATGCGTTGAGTGTCAATTCACTGCCCTGCCTTAATCAGGGGACTCTTTAGACTTTGGTATATGAGGAAGAGGAAAGCATATTCCATTTGAAAACTGCTTTCCTATGTTAATCACTCTGAACAACTCCTTCATCTTGAAGGAGGAAGAGAAGGGGGAAAGTTGGACAGGAAGACGGGAAAGAGAGAAGGGGATAGAAAGAATGAGGCAGGAAGAAAGGATAGAAGGAAGGAAAGGGAAGGTAAAAATTGAGAAAACTCAAATTCATTTTTAATTTGAACCTAAACTTTAGACATTTCGTTTCTCCATAAACTGCTTACAGCAGACTTCAGCTTCAAATCACTCATCTCTCATTTCTTGAGTAAAATATGGATGTAGCAGAACAAATATTTCTTGAGGGATTGATTAAACATGTGGAAGTAATTTCTGTTAAACAAATTATTGAACTGGAGTATCAGTAATTGTGACTTCTCTAGAGGAGGGTTCCCCAGATGTCTTGCAAAACCTAGTCTTGCTGTCTTTGGAGTATGTTTCTTGAATCCAAAATGGCAAAGTGAACCATGATTGTGGAATACCCAGTGCTGTGTATTTTATCCTTTATTAACACACTCTTTACTCTTTGCCTAAGAGGAGAGGGTGTTTCATTTGAAAAGTAATATTCAGTATTAATTAGCTGTGAGCAACTATTTAGAAAGAAAGAAAATTCTTCCTGGTGCATGATGATAGTCTTAGCCCATAACTAGAGGTTTGTTTCACAGAAGGATGTCTTGGTGTGGCCAGGTTAAAGGCAAGAAGTCCCAAAGCCCAGCGGGAAACCAGGCCCATATGAAAGAACCAGGAAGACAGAGACATAACCACTATAATAAGCCAACCATAAAATTATTTTTGTTGCTACTTCACACTTGTAATTTTGCTACTATAACGAATTGTAATGTATATATCTGTGTTTTCTAATGGCCTTAGGTTGGTGAAAGGGTCCTTTGACCCCCAAAGGAGTTGCAACCCAGAAGTTGAGAACTATACTGTAGACTAACACCCCTACTTTTAGAGGTGGAGTAGAGGCTTCAGTTGGTTGTACAACTTGCTCACAGTCACACAGCTATTAAGTGGCAGGGATAAGCAGGTTATAAGAGGGGAATAGAAAGTTGTTCAATATGTAAGAAATGACAAGTGACTAGTGAAGTACAGCAAATGAGAAATCATCTAAACAGAGACTTAAGGGTGAGCATGATGGGGGGGAGGGCATCTCAGAGTGAGGGCTGAGGGTCTGAGCAGAAAGAATATTGGAAAGAATGGAGAGTGAGAGACCCCTCATGTTGGACACTCTAAAAACTCAAAAATAAAAGAAGTAGTCCATGCATGAATATCCAAATGAGTCAGTATCCAATGTAGAAAAACCATGATAAGGTAAAGGAGAATAATGGAAAGAGGCTGTACAGAACTCAGCACCTGGCCAGGAGTTTGGACAAAATGAACCAGGGGGAGAGAAGGTTTAAGATTAGACAGTTGAGTCTGAAAATACTTACTCTTTGCTATGTTCAAGAGTAGGAAATGGCACCTGGCGTTTCTAAGTCAGGTCATTACTTACATCCTTAACCTGTTTCTGGTGTTGCAAACCAATTTTAAAATTGACTTTTAAAAACATGTTGAACCTGTATTTTGTACAGTGAGGAGAGAAGGAGGCAGTCAGTTAACTGGTAACATGAACTTATTTCAAGAGAAGAAGATGTATGTCTTAAATAGCTGTGTTGTGTCAGGGAGCGCTAGGATTATGTACCAAACAAATGATGATTTAGCAAAGGTGAGTTGCAATCAGGCCAATTAGTACATTTCTTTTTAATGCTGGAGTTCTGGGAATCTGATTTACCTTGAGGGAAAATTTGAGGTCATGTTCTGGAAATGAAGGTTGGAGATTTCCATCCAAGACTGTAAAAGAATACTAAAAGTTGTGATTTAATTGATCTCTCAAATTCTCAAATGTAGACAGGGATTTGGGGGGGGGGGTGTTGTGGTTTTTTTTTTTGTTGTTGTTTTTAAATGCTTAAAATTCTCTATAATGTCCACTAGAAAAGGAATAAAAGAAAATTTGTTCAAAAGAAGTAAGTTTGTTTGTCATCGGGGGAAGGTGGTCTTTTCTGCCGGGCTGTTCTTACAGTGCCCCCACACCACAGGTTCAGTGAGCAGTGTGTCTACAATAGTCAGGGTCTGAGATATCTGGGGAGGTGAGAACAAAGAGGGACTTCTGGCAAGGTGAGGCTTTCAGTTGGTCCAGGTCCGGGAGCTTAGGCATTGTGCGGATGCAGAGGCTTCAGATGGTAATGCTGACTGTGGAAAGCACTCCGTGTGGAAGCGTCTACGATAAAATTCTTCGGAGTTTCTGGCGAGAAACCTAAAACTTGCTTCAGTCGGCGGCTGCAATTTTTGTGTCAAATCAGGGACACTTTACTGGCTCCTTTTTTATAGAAGGGCCAAACGAGATAGGCTGGAAATATGTCCTTTGAACAGCCAGGCAGCATCTCAGGACATTTGCCAAACAAGATTTCCAAATAAAATGTTTGGGGAGGAAAGCAGGGATGGACTCCGTAGATGCCGGATGGGCTCCACCAGCCATCTGTGGTAAGAGTTACTTGATATCACATCAGCTGAGAGCTAGGAAGCGACACCTAGCTAACAGCAATAACTTCACTGTTAAATGGCCCCGTTTATTTAGCAGGCAAATGAAAGAGAAAGAAACTGAATGGATGCTGCTATTCCTGGGAGAGACAATAAGGATGTCCAGAATTCTCCAGACATCAGGGAATTTCAGCAATCAAACTGTTACCTCAGTGCTGGTGCATCAGCAGCTGAAGGAGGCAGATTAATTGACTTACGGTGAGCTAAGTGCATTCTTGGCTCAGAAGGGAATCATTTGCTCACTTCAGCCAGAGATCCCATTTTTGACGGCAAATGTCACTGCCTGGATTTCCCTTTGACAGTCTGGCAACCCCACACCCCTGTTATGGTATCCATTTATTTGTCTTATTTTTCAGCCAGATTAATCCATTCTGTTTTGACAAGAAGACTGATGGGTAATTGATAACTGTGATAGACACAAACAGAAGAGTTGGTTGCTGAATAATTCAGTACTTTTCAGTATCAATAAGAGAACAGGTTGAAGAATTTGTGTCTCTATTTACACTTAAACTAAACTAAGTCAGCCCAGACATTTATGCTGCCAGTCTATCAGAAAACCAAACAGTGTACATTCAGTTTCCACCCGACAAAATGTTTTATAAGCTTGTAACAATATGTGTGAAGCTGCCAGAATAATAAATAGGTACAGCAGCCCATGCATGCTAATGTTATGTTGTAAGCAGTTTTGTTGACAAGTGCTAATGCTTCTTTCATACTATCATCAAAAGCAGCTAATACAACAGCCATTATTTGCTGGCTTTCCAAGCAAGACATGATGGATTGTGACCTTAATATGGGTTAGCCGAGTTTTGAAAGTTAAACAACTTGCAATAAATCATAGAATTATTACAATGCAGTTTAATTGGTTAAGGACTGTTTATTTCCTAAACAGGGTGAAAAATTTCTGTTTCGGCACTTTTAATTTGCAAAGTGCATTTTCATTATGAATGGCAGTTTAATATTCTGCTCCTTTGTCATGCAAAATATGCAACACACAGGCAATCTATTAATTGGACAAAAATGCATTGCAAGCGTAAATTATCCTTTATATCATCGCTTGTGAGCCTTTACATCTATTAAATGTGTTAAATGGAACATAGTTAAAGACCATACAACTTTCAGGCCACTTCTGAAATTTAAGTCCAGCTTTAAGATGATTTTAATGACCTTTATTTTGACAAAATGAAGTAATTAAGTAATTGTAAATAGGAAGGCTGATATAAGGAGTTACTGCTTCCTTAAGACGTTGGTGCATATGTTTTATTGATTCAGCAGCTCAGGAAACAGACAATGGCACTGTTTCATGTTGATAAGTCTTGAGAAATGGAATTCAGCCCTGTACATCCACTTCCGTCTTTTCCCAGTATAATTTCTAGAGCAAATGTGTTATAGTGAGGGAGGTAGTTACAGAACGACACTGCCGTGTAACTCAGCATAAGTGGAGAGTCACCTCCATGTGTTCTCTCAGTGAGGTGCCTTTGCACAGGACTACTCCAAGTCCAGAAACAAACAAAACGCTTTCTACTAGGACTGTGGATTTTTTGATTATTTTTTTTAAAGCATGCTGGGCCTTGAACCCAGATCATGTGATGCAAGGCAAAACTCTACTAGTGAGGTGCATCTCAACTCATGGTTTGTTCCTATGAACACAAAACCTCTCAACATGTTCCTGTAAGAATACCTTAAAGTGGACATAACCTAGTCACTTAAACACACAATCCTGAGGCTGTTCTCTTATTTACCAACACATGGATAGACATTTAAAAACTTAGAACTTCCAGAAAGAACTATCTTCAACAAGTTGTCCTCTGACCTCCACCAAAGTAACCTTAATATGCAACACACACACACACACACACACACACACACACACACACACACACACACACATGCACACGCACACACACGCACACACATTAAATAAACAAATGAATGAATAAATAAATAAATGTAAAGAAATAGAAGGCAATAAATACTTTATTGATTTAAGATTTAAGACCCTTTTCCATAGATTGTTCCAGGTGACACTACAGGGATACTTTTTTATGCTGTCACTTCAAGTCAAAGGTACCAATTGTCACCAATACAAAGTGAAAATTAAATACGAGTTCCTTATAGGCATTCCATTCATTTCTCTTGAAATTAAAAGTAAAATGTTCATGAAAGAGTATGCATTCTGTTATTTTAAAAGAACAGTTTATCACCCACTAAAGGTATGCATTGTAAACTTGTGGAATTTCAGTGATAAAAAGGTAGAACTCAAAAGTTGTGTAAACTGAGAAAAACTGCTCATCTTTATGTTCTATAGTCGCAAACTGCACTTAGACATTGCATTCTAAAAATAACAAACCTAGTTCTAGAGTTTTAATCCCACACTGGTGCAGATAAATCTCATCTAGATGCTATGCTTAGCTAAGCTGAATAATTCTCTACATAAACAGAAGAGAGATGGGAAAGAGGGGTGGTGAGACAGAGAGACAGACAGACAGACTGACTGACAGAGGCAGCTGCTATGTTCTCTTGGTTGATGTCATTCCAAACAAAATGTTAAGGTAAAGACCAACTGCCTAATAAGAAATATGTAGTTTTCAAACCAGCTACTACTAAGCTTCACAGAACATTATAATCTTAATGAGTTACGATTTTATTTTCTAAATTTTGTAGGTAAGGAATTTTTATCAGAAATATGATCACTATTTGCAGAATATAACCAAAATTCTTATGAAGTCAAAAGTAAGTTAAATTGATTGCACTGCCTTCTAGAGCACTTCTCAAAGTCATGTTATTTACTGGATTAACATTCTTCATATTTTATTATGAAAAATTTAGACATACAGAAAAGATGACGTTATTTTTGCATAGTGCACCCAAATCTCCAACATTCTGATTTTACCATTTGTCTCTACTTGCTTCTATACATATCTATCTCTCTATCCACATTTCTACCTACCAAATAATCTGTGTTATTTTTATGCATCTTAAACCAGTTGCATCCCTCAGTGTCCTTTTCCCAATTTACAGACTTTTCTTTGGAGGGGAGCTTTGCATACAATGACATGCATGATTCTGAGACACACACTCAATGTGTTCTTATAAACTTTTAGTGAGCTCCAGCAAATTTAATGAATCCATTAAATATTTACATAAACTTACATTCAGTGAATACAGGGGCTTCAAAGCCCTGTTTTCAAAATACCATTGCTATGATGAGCTAATCTCTGGGTTCACCTCCTACTTCTTCTGCAAGAAAAGGGAACTTACTTCTGCAGGTCTAAAGTTTATCCTGTTTTGTTAGGAAGGGTAGTTTCTATAAGTGGGTTCTATCACAGTACTACACGAAGTGTACCTATTATGTGCAAATTATTTCATTATCATAGAAAATACAAAGAGGACTATATAACTTTGTAAAACCAAGAGCCCTTTATAAAAGTGTGTGTTATACACCCGCAATGAAATAATGTAAGACTGATTGTACACTATAACGCCAAGTGTGTAAAAGGAAAAAATACAAAGGGAATTCAAAGGAAAATGATCAGGACAGTCTAGAGTACTTGAGGAAAGCTTCAGTTCCATTGTCCACAACCTCATTGCCAACTCTTTCTCTTCCTCAAATACACCAGGCTTACCCCTCACTGCAGCTTTGCATTCGCTCGGTCCCCTTTGCTTTTTTGCGATGCATGGGGCAAGAAAGCAATGTTTCTTTGAATCCATTTGTTCTTCAGTGTCTATTTTTTATTGTTTTGGGGGATGGGACATTCAGGGTCCTTCTCCCATACATGCTGGAATTCTGACTGCTTGATATTGTATAGGTCTTGTGCAAATAACCACAGCTGCTGGGTTGATGCATGCAAGATCATGTTGTGTCCAAAAGTCAACATTTCATAGCTTTCCTCCCTGTTCACCAGCTCTTACATTCTTTCTGCCTCCCCTTCTGTGAGTGTCCTGACCTTTGTCTATGGATAGTTAAATAGATGTCCAGCCACAGCTGAGCACTTAGAGTTATTTGTACTCAGCACTTTGACCAGTTATAAGTCTC
The DNA here is from genome assembly GCF_007827085.1 of Peromyscus californicus insignis. NCBI lineage: Eukaryota > Metazoa > Chordata > Mammalia > Rodentia > Cricetidae > Peromyscus > Peromyscus californicus. The sequence goes on along the minus strand of NW_026294480.1, from coordinate 74,745,994 downwards.
TGAGCTCATTTTAGATTTGTTGTACAGCAGTATAAATTACATTCACATTTTTTTCTGCAACGACACCACTCTTCATCCCCAGAGCTTTCTCCCATCCTAAACTGAAACTCCATTCTTTTCCTTAAGCCATAATTCACCCTACTTCCTAACCCCAAACTCTGGCACCCATTATTCTACTTTGTGCTGCAGTGAGTTTGACTACTTCAGGCACACATATAAGTAGAGTCACACAGCATTGTCATTTTGTGCATGGCTTATTCCAATAGATATTATACCTTTGAGGTTCATCCATGTTGTAGCATGTATGAGAATTTACTTATTAAGGTTAAAATTACCCTTTACTGTGGGCATCCCATATATGATTTGTGCATTCATTTGAAAACAGATCATTGGTTTGCTTCTGATATTTATGTGATATTCATCCTGCAGCCATGCTTGGTAAAATGTGAATCCCCTTTGAGGATGTAACATTTTCTCTTTCGTGTATCCATCACACTAGGATTTCAATAAGTTAACTCCTTACAATAATTTCACAAAATGTAAGCCAGAAATTTTAGTATAAATAGGTAAATATGATTATGCATAAATGGGCGAATAGATAGACAGATAGATATAGATAGCCAGATAGTTAAATAGCTAACTGGTTGATAGATGATAGATAGATAGATTAGATCCATAGATAATAGGTAGATGAGAAAGACTCATAGAAGGAAAATTACTGAGTTTTAGTTGTTGTCCACTGGTTTTCTTTCTCCAAGGATTTAGCACAACTTAATAAACAGCTCTTGTTTCTGAAGAGCTGAGACAAAGCATTAATCACTGCAGCAAGTTATTAAATTCCCATATTCATCAGCCTCCTGCTTACTAGTCCAGCCCTGCTATAACTACTCCTCCCATAGCCCAGTCAGCATTTCATCAGCCTTGTGAATATGAATAATTATATTCAAAGTTGTAAACTTTTTTCAAATTGATCTTTCAAAGATGTTACCAGAAAGTTGACATCCTGATAAAATTAAGGATCCATGGGGTATCACCTTGGCCAATGTGTAAGCATTTTAAAAGGCCCCAAATCAAGGAGTGAGAGACAATACATACCATCGTGTTTTCATAAGTGTGACCTACCCCTTTGAAAAGGCTATCTCATTATCATATTTCTATTACTGTTTATCATTCAAAAATATAGTTCAGTAGTACCTCATTGCTATTCTAGAATTCCCAATATTTCTTTTTGCAAATGGTGTCAATTTGAGTTATGGCTGATGCTACTTAGATTCTGTGGAAATAAGTTTGAACTGCTCAGAACATTGGGTTTTTTCAAAACTGTTCTGAAATGCTATGCAGGAGAATAGTCATATCATGCTAATTTGTAAATTCTCATATTCCTTGTAACTGCCTTTTCTGTGGCTTTAGGCAGAATTCTGTTATTTATCAAAATCGCTTCTGTGTCCAAAATCCCATTCTTCATTATTAACAACATATAATTTTGGAAGTTAAAGTAATATAATTTCCTATGTCAGATTTGAATCCAACATAACTTAACTACTACTTGTTAGTGTCCTTTAAAGCTGACTGTTACTCCATGATCCCTAACTACTTTATATGGAAAGTCAAATAAATTTATTCAGGAAAAACTGTACTTTTTTAGTTACATGGGAATCATACATACACACATATATAGATTAATTATATACATATGCATATATATATAATTTATCTGTATGATTTCTTTCACTGAAACTATGGAATTTCTCACAATATTTTAGTAAACTGCATTCTCATTACTTTTTATTCCCCAAGGTTGGAAAGAATATACTTTCCTTCTTGGAAAAGCAAATAAACTCTTTGAGTTGGTAAAAATATCAATTACAAGAGTGTCTACCCTAAAAGTCACATTCATTTTGTTTGTTATTGCAAGTTATTAAAAGGCTTCCAGGCATGCATATAAAACCTGAAAAACAACAGTTGAATCTATCATATTAAATTAAAATCCCTCCATAAAAAAAGTAAACGCAAGTAGTTTATCAGTTAGGAAAACCATTCTGCCCCAAAAGTCAATACAAATAAGACTTTATTAAAACATAACTAAAATGAAGTTCCACATGAGCCCTCAGTGGAAATTATTCAGCCTCAGATTCAAATATAGAAAAAAAAAATGTATCAGCCGACCTTAATTCCTTTGAAGTTACTAAAAGAGAAAAGAAAAACAAATTCCATGGCTAACAGGAGGAATTATACTTCAGGAAGAAAATAATGGAGAATAATGGCACCTTAAGTCAGACAGATTTCTCCTTACAAAGCTGCTGAGCCCTAGAGCTGAGCTCTTGTTGGCCTCTTATCAAATACTCTATCCCAAGCCCATGCTCGTAGTACTCCATAGCTGTCGTAAGTGGGTGGCCCAGCTCACTTTCTTCTCTCGTTAGTCATTCTTTAATATTTATCATGTCATTAAACATTCATTTCATAATAGTTCTCTATTCCAAGATCAAATCCTGTGTTTACTTGCACAAAAAATGAAGAGATGTCTCAAGATCTTGAACATCAGTATTCCCTAGAGTCGAGACAGACTTCCAGAAACACAGTTTCCTGATTAGTAGCTGGAGATCTACCCATATGAGTGAGTATCATCACATCCCATCTGAAAGTTCATGCTCTGTCTTTTTACATGAAATGGCTACAATGTATTTCATGGAAAAGATGTCCCAAATTATATCATATGGCTTCTCTGTAACTAGACATTTAATCAACCTTTACTCTTTTGTCTAAAATACGACATTATAAGATCTATTGAGCCTTTTTAACATCCTTCTAAATAAATAATGAACAAAATAGTGATTTTTAAATACAAAAACCAAAAATCAGCAATAGTTTCCAGAGTTACATAAAAAAACAATTTTCAAGATTTTAAAAAATGTATGTGTTTGGTGTGTATACCTGTGTGTGTGTGTGTGTGTGTGTGTGTGTGTGTGTGTGTGTGTGTGTGTGTGTGTGCTGCTCTCACAGAGGACCTACGTTTAGTTCCCAGTACCCGTGTTAAGGTGGCTAATAATTGCCTGTATCTCCTACCCACTGTGGGTACCTGCATGTATGTGCAGACACACACATATGCACATGAACACACACACAATTAAAATAAAATCGTTTTTAAAGCAATTGAAGGGAGGAAGGTAAATTCTGACTCACAATTCAAAATCCAGTGCATCATGGCAGTAAAGTCAAAGCAAGGGTTTGAAGCTGCTGGTCACATTGCCCAATCGGGAAGCAAAGAGAGCCAACCACACATCACTGCTCAGTCACCTTTCTTCATTCCGTTTATAGTCCATGAGACCAGTCAGGGGCCGTGCCACCTGGGCATGTCTTATCTTTATTACAGTAAGCAAACCAATCCCCACAGGTGTGCCCAGAGGCTTATCTACCAGGTGATTCTAGATTCTGCCAAGCTGATAACACTAATGATCACACTGTGCGTGCCTGTGTGTGCATGTGACGTGTGTGCATGTGCATGCATGCACATGTTGGGGCTTCTTGTACCTATGACAGGACTAGACATTGGGTTGTTTTCCTGTCACTCTCAACATTATTTTTTTGAGTCAGAGCCTCTTGCAGAAACTGGACGTCATCAATCTAAATAGGCTTTCTTGTGTGGCAAGCATTTTACCAACTGAACTATTTCCACAGCCCCACACTGCCAAATATTTATATCTAAAAGTGTTTCATCATTAGAGTTTCAAATATTTCATTTTTGGATTAAAATGCATTTCTCCTTTCTTCCTTGCATATCCACTGAATCTCAGAAATCAAATTAATACAAATAGTTTCTTAACTGTCTTCCTAGTTTTTAAAAAGAAATAACCTCCTTATAAATGCTATGCTACCTTCCATATAATCTCTCAAGTATGGAAGATATGAGTGCTTCTGCAGTCCCAAAATGAGGTTCTGTGTTTATGGTGATGAGTGTTGGAAGACATACCATTCTGCTGTTTGTAAACTTATTTGGGCATTTAGCTGAGAAACGAGTCTATACGGAACAATTTCATTCAGTACCATGATGTACCGAGGCCCCACTGAGACACATATGGCAAAAATTCATGTTATGATATTTTTATGTTAAAAGAAGAATGATTTCCCCTTTTAAAGAAATAAAGACTATGCAGTTTTCCCTCATGATACCAGCAACTATAACACCTTGCGTGGAAAATTTGGAGAATCTTTTATGGAAATATTTACTGTGGGGCACAGAGAAGAAAGGTTCTTTCCCAGCTTTATTTCTACATGGAAATAGTTACGATTTTCCGTTGGACTGTTTTCCTTCTTGTTATCCTTTTCTTCTGAACACCTGTGGCTTTACAGCATGACTATCTCTTTAGAGGCTTTTGAAATCTAAACTAATTCAAAATGAGTAAAAATACTAATCTTTTCTGTTGTACATAAGAGTGAAAATGTTAGGACAGATGTAAGGAAGGGCTGATAGAGATGAGGAGTGCAGTGTACCGTGCCCAGTGATTGCCAGTGCCTCCTAAGTATTTCAGTAAACTCGGGAGGTTTACACAGCTTCGTAAGAAACTTGAGGGGGCACACACATACATTTGCATTTATTTGAATAATCATTAAAGTTTCATTGAGAATTGTTTGTTAAATATAGCGGGTTGTTAGACATGGAAGATTCTTCCAAATTCTTAAAACATGCCAGGAAAGGTATTCTGATACGGGAACTTGATAAAGACAAAAGAAACAAAAGATAAGGCAGCAATATTGAGAGATGTCAGCTACTTGGAAAATATAAAATAAGTAAAAGAGTGGAGGTAATCATCCAAGTGAGTCCAAGAAAGAATCATGTGAAATAGGGCATGGGATTCACCCAACAGAACTCAAGAAACAAAACTCATCAGCAACCTTGGGAAGAATAGAGCAATATTGGACATTTCTGGGTCCAGAGTTGCCTCCTTCACAGCAGGTAGAAAGTTTATTCTCTAAATAAAATTCAAACAGGATCACAGCAGATTGAGATACCTCATGGAACTAGAAACAGGAGAAATGAGGATGTACTACTACTTCCTTAGTGGCATCTCATGACCACTGAGTCCCTCCTTAGAATGGCATCTGCTGACCACTGAGTCCCTCCTTAGAATGGCATCTGCTGACCACTGAGTCCCTCCTTAGAATGTGGCCCTGCGTCTTAGTTTTGGCCAGCTTAGTTGTGAAATGTAGGAAAGCCACTGCATAGAGCTTCTGGGAAGCCAGCTGCTTAGAGTTATGAAGGCAAGGCCCAAGGCCCAGAGTAGAGAAGCAAGGCTCAAGGAAGCCTGAACCCCTGAGAGTACTGAGGGCTCCTGTTCTTAAGTCTTTGTAGTGCCACAGAGGTCAAAGGGTCAACAGACAATATCTAACTGATGAGTTAGGATTTATCAGTATAGAACATTGAGAAATACGGAGGCTCATGCTGGAAGAAAGAGATCATTGTATTTAGTGATTTCCTCTGAGGCACAGGAAGGGGCAAGAACATTTTCTGTCTTCTATTTCATATTATTTAGCCATTTAAAGCCATGGAATATATGTCTTAATACAATTTAATATTCATTCAAAGTGCCCAAAGGTACAAACGTAGCAAGAAAGGATAATATTGAAATGCTACTCCAAGGTCAAAAGCTCAAAAGTGGAATTGTATTTGGGTTAGGGCTGGTCTGATGTGCAGAGGCATTCCAAGTCATGCGGGTTAAAAGAAGAAAGGTTTGTTCACTGGACAGAAGACATTCGAATTACCCTTTCCCTTTGTAGTTTCTGTCACTACTGTTTAAAAATCCTAAATGCTTATGTAATATTTTCTGATGATTTATTGTTTTAGACATTTAGCTGAATCCCTACTTAGGAAGAATGTCTTAATTCAGGTTGCTGTGATAAATTACCATGGACAGGTGGCTCAAACAACTAGCATCCATTTCTCACAGTTCTGGTGGCTAGAATATCCAAGACCAAGGTGTCTGCAATCTGGTGTCAGTGAGGACTGCCTTTCTCATTTGCAGATGGCCATCCTCCAGTTTTGTCCTCACAGGGATGAGCACACAAGAGAAAGCTCTCATGTCTCTTCATATAAAGGTATTAAGCCCATTCTCAGGGGCCTTTTCAAAAGGCCACACTTCTTTTTTATTTTATTTTATTTTATTTTATAATTTAATTTAATTTTACATATTAGCCACAGATTCCCTTGTTCTCCCCCCCTCCCGCCCCCCTGCCTTCCCCCCCGAGCCTACCCCCCATTCCCATCTCCTCCAGGGCAAAGACTCCCCTGGGGATTGAGTTCAACCTGGTAGATTCAGTCCAGGCAGGTCCAGTCCCCTCCTCCCAGCTGAGCAAAGTGTCCCTGCATAAGCCCCAAGTTCCAAACAGCCAGCTCATGCACTGAGGACAAGTCCCAGTCCCACCACCTGGATGCCTCCCAAACAGATCAAGCTAATCAACTGTCTCACTTATCCAGAGGGCCTGATCCAGTTGGGGGCTCCTCAGCTATTGGTTCATAGTTCATGTGTTTCCATTCGTTTGGCTATTTGCCCCTGTGCTTTTTCCAATCTGGGTCTCAACAAATCTCGCTCATACAAACCCTCCTCTTTCTTGCCAATTGGACTCCCAGAGCTCCACCTGGGGCCTGAAGGCCACACTTCTTAATCTCAAATTGGCAGTTAGAATTGCAACATGAATTTGGGATGGGACATAAATAGCCAGTTTGTAGCAGGCAAAATGCAAAGTTGAAAACTTTTAATTAAAGATGAACGAGATTATGTTCAGGCCTAGTTAATCTGGGAATAGGTTACTTTCCTCCAGCAATAATTTCATTTCTGATACATCTTTTTCTTATCCTATGTTCTGAATCACAGAAGTATCCTTCATTTCTAATGGTGCCTTTTTCAGTGTTTATACATTCTGGTCTCTAGTCATCTTTTTGTTTGAATCTAGTAGAACTGTTTGTACCACACAGAGCTGGTACTCAATTTACTTCTTCTAGCAGGGGATGCAGCTTTAGGGCTTCACACAGTGAAGATGCTCAACAACCATGCGTGAAACACTGTGATGTAGAGCAGATGTATATAAGGCAGCTGTAAGCAAACAAACAGCTCATCCTCTTAGGAAAGGTAGATAGGTCTCAAAATGATCAGAAGAGGGCTAAGTGAAGATGGGAGGAAGGTAAAATACAAGCCTGGCTTAGAGACTGAGGAACGACTGTGCCTCTATTAGACAAATAGAAGGGGAAGGAGCCACCTCAAGAGGAATGAGACTGGGGCAACCCTGGACCATCGAGAGCCTACAGGGCAGCACAATTCACACAGAGTAGTCTTCGGATGCCCAGGGTCCGGAGGTAATGTGTTTACTGTTGGCCTTTAGACACCCCCGAGACTTGCTGCCATGTAACTCTTCTTTAAGAATAGAGCAAATGATTTATTTCAGCTATTCCATAACTAATCTTTAGACACTTATCAGAAACATTTATAGTTATCACCCTACAAACAAGTTTGCCCTTCTAGGGTCTAAACTAATTGAAGTAGAGAATCACGGAAGCTTGGCTGGCAGAGAAAGAGCCTAAGACCATTTAAAGAAAGTTAAAAGGTATCTCTTTTATAGAAACGTGCATTCTGATAATATTTTATTTGTATATTTTTTAATGTCATGACAAGAAATGGATTTGATTTTGAAAAGGAATGATTTTGAATAATTAGCCATGATTTACTCTAATTAGAAGAAAATGATTATAGGTTGGACATAAGCTCTTTTGAATATGAAGGATAGAGTAAAAGACTATTAGAAAAATAATACCACCTGATAGATGTTGGGATGAATCTAAAAAAGAGCTTTTCTTTGAATTAATCTTTAACTAAGGAATTTTAAATGCCTCTCATCAGAAAATATTCACATTTCTGCCAGACAAAAATTATTAGTAAGCATATGTTGCTGGTTAGAGAATCTTCAGTGTAATAATTCAGACATATTTAACTCTACCTAAGTGAGGAACCATGGTTTCCTCGATCCCTTTCAGGACACTTTCCACTTCAGAAGAATGTTCTCTACATTCTGTGTATTTGTGCATTGTAAGACTGCATAGGAAATTGTCTGTGCAAGTTAACAGATCTGGAAAATGTCAAGTTTCTGACATGAAGTGTTGCTCTTGTGGCTACTGTTTCCTGCAGGGATAGCCATGCAGCAGGCAGAACGGTTATCCACAGAAGCTGCTTGCAACCAACCTCTGCTTTCTAAAGTTCATATGTAGAACCTAAATGACCGCCCACAAAAATGAACAGCCAATGAAAAGTATGTGTTAGAGCTAGAGACGGTCCAGGTATACTCAGATAAGAACATAAATAAGTAGTTCTCAGCAAGATCTTTGACTTGCCTCTTAGCTTTTCTTCATTGCTAGTACAATCCATCATGGTTACTGGGTGGAAAAAAAGTAATGAAATTAAGTTTTCAAAGCTAAAATATGAAAACAAAAATATTGTTTGGCCAAATTTTTGGAGTGGTGATAAGGCAATGGGAAGATGTGAGTGAAAGCACATAGGATTTGATATATACAGGGTGACTCAGACAGAGTCTAACTGAGGCAGGAGAACCAAAGTTAATAGCATTTTGTGTTTGTGGTTTGTTTTATTTGTTTTGTTTGCTAAGAATAGATTTTAGATGCTGTTACCACACACAAAATGAGAGCCAGTAACCATTATGCTGTGTATATGAAACATCATGTTCACCAGGTATGGTGTTGTTCGCCTATAATTTTAGCAATCAGAGGCTGAGACAGAAAGTGAGTTTAAGGTCATTCTGGGTTCCACAGTGAGATTCTGACTCAAAAAAAAATCCTTAAACAAACACCATGTTATACTTATTAAATATATACAATAAAACATAATGTCTTTTATATTTTACTGATAAATATGTTGATAAGTATATGGTTAAATTTGTGTATCATATATACATATTATATATATTTAATATACAATATAATGTATATAATATAATATTATATACACACAATTATATGTATACAATTGACTATATGTACTCTCAACCCAGACATTGATTCTTACTAGGCAAGAAAACCATAAGCCCTCAAGGTACCTTGTAGGGAGAGGAACCACAAACCCCTAAGGTACCTTGTGTGTGTGTGGGGAGGAACTCCCAAGGTACCTTGTGTGTGTATGGGGAAGGAACCACAAACCCTCAAGGTACCTTGTGTGTGTATGGGGAAGGAACCACAAACCCTCAAGGTACCTTGTGTGTGTATGGGGGAGGAACCACAAACCCCCAAGGTACCTGTGTGTGTATGGGGAAGGAACCACAAACCCTCAAGGTACCTTGTGTGTGTATGGGGGGAGGCCACACCCCCCAAGGCACCTGTGTGTGTGTTAGGGGGAGACCACAAACCCCCCAAGGCACTTGTAAGTGTGTTTATAGGGGGGAGGCCACACCCCCCAAGGCACCTGTGTGTGTGTGTGTGTGTGTGTGTGTGTGTGTGTGTGTGTGTGTGTGTATGGGGGGGGAGGCCACAAACCTTCAAGGCAGCTGTATGTGTGTGTGTTTTAAGAAATGGGAAAAACTTACCAAAGATTAAGAATCTAAATGCCTCATTCTCCAGACTATATTTTCTAGAACCTAAAATCTGGACAGCTCAGGCAGCCAGGCTTCTCAGTCCAGAGTGTGTCTTGCATCCTGATGGAAAACCAGTAGAGGCTGTGAAGCTTTCTTCTCCCTGTCCCCAGTGCCTTCTTGATTTCAGAGTGCTCCTTATTTTGACCTTGTGGTAATGGGAGCTCAAACAGGTAAATTCTGCATTTTCCTTGATGAGGGACCTCTTATCTTGGACATGGAGGGTCATGATGCATGTTTTGGCTGTCTGACTTCACAGAAATAATCTTTAAAAACCTAGTTCAGCGGAACATGCAGCCGGCTGTAAAGGCATCACAAAACACCCCATTTCTTAAGGTCTTTAAGGGTTACAGTGGGAATTATGGTTGTGGACCTATCCTCCAGTGCTGTTGGAAGGAGAGAACTTTGGAGTCTTCCTCAATTTTCCCAAACAAGAATGGTCACAACATGATCTAGATAGAGAAGTGGGAAGCAGGAGAAGATAGAAGCAAAGATATTCAAGGCGTAGAGGGAGAGCATGATCCAGTCAGAAGGTGTGGAAGAGTGTTTGCGTTTCATAAAGTAAAAAATGATCGAAGTTTCCAGAAACATTCATTCTGGTCATTTTTAAGGACTTTTATTTCTATTCCAATCCTATTTTTTAATGTGATACTGACAGGAATATTGTTTTATGGGTTCTCTTGCAAATCCTTCATGTGTTAACTTTGGGATTACTAGGAAAATCCCGTTTCAAGGAAATCTCTGTCTGTTTTATTGTTATTCAGTCATGCGATGCTTTTATCACCAGACATAGCATACCTCAGTGTGCTTTCAGTTTTGCTACATTGAGCACACTCACAATTCTATGGAATTCTGCAGCATACCCAAGAGTTAGAAGAATATTTAGCAATGGCTGACATGCCACAAGGCTCTGTGAGGTGTTCCTACCTGTGCCTCTCTCTTTGTCTTTCTTATGGATGCTGGCCCAAGCCTAAATGTGCTTTCTCTGGTGCTTTGGTTTCCTTTCTTTCTTTCTTGTAAACAGGATTAAGTTTATTTTCACAGATATAAATGTCAAGTTCTATATTCATAGACTCTCCATTGTTCTCAGCTGATCTCAGGAAGTCACTGATCTGTGATTATAGAATATTTTTCATTTTCTAGAATTCTGTATAAATTGAAACACAGAGGCTGAGATTTTTCAATGAGAAACATATTTTATAAAAATTGATGAAACTAATATTTTGAATTGTATACATACATACAATTTTTTGTGATTATATGCACTCCTCATTACCTGTGTTGTCCCCTTCCCTTTCTCTCTGAACTTCTTCCCAACTCCATCGCGCGTGATTTCAGGGGTTGTGCCAGTGATGAAAGGACACTGAATCTTTGTAATTGGACTTTCCTTTGGGACACCAGCTCATAAATAATGACATGGAGATTTGTTGTTAATTACGAAAGCTTGGCTTAAGCTTAGGCTTGTCCCACTACCTCTTATAACTTAGCCCATATATATTAATCTACATTCTATCACATGGCATTACCTCACTTCCATCCTACACCTCCTGTTTCTTCATGTCTCCTGGCATCTCCTGTGTACATAGATCTTCCTCCTCTTCCTTTCTTTCCCTGGAAATTACGCTTATACCTCCTGTCTAGCTATTGGCCACTTAGCTCTTTATTAAACCAATTACAGCAATATGTCTTCACATAGTGTGCAAATATTTGACAACAAATCCTACAGCAACCATTCACAGTAATGAGCTCCTAGGAAGTAGTAGGTCCTTAGACACTTCCTCTGCCTATGATAAAATGTTGAGGGGCACAGCCTTTACAAGTATCTACTGGTTGCTGTTATCTATTCACGATTGCAGTTGTGCCATAACTGGATGGCAGTGTGTCATAGCACTTTCCCCCCATCTTCTGGATCTTACAATTTTTGGCCTTTTCCATGATGTTCCCTGGAGTCTTGGTATATGTGATAGAGATGTCCCCTTTAGGAATCAATGTTTAATAATCATTTATTCTTAATGTGACTTTTTTCATTTTTTCCATTTTATTGAAAATAGATTCTTTCCTCTTGCAATGTATGTTGATTATAGTTTCCCCTCCATCTGCTCATCCCAGGTCCCCCCACCTTCTCTCCTTCCAGATCCACTCTTTTTCTGTCTCTCATGAGAAGGGAACAGGCTGCTAAGAGATAAAAACCAAGCATTACAAAATAAAATATAATAACATAAAGCAAAAAACATCACATGAAGGCTGGACAAGGCATCCCAACAGATGGAAAAGAGCCCCAAGAGCAGGCACATGAATCAGAGACCCAGTCATTCTTAGACTCAGGAGTCTCATAAACATACTAGGCTGCAAGCTATAATCTATATAAATGACCTGATGCAGACCCATGTAAGCCATGCTTGCTGCTTCAGTCTCAGTGAGTTCATATGTGCCTTGCTTAGTTGATTCAGAAGACCTTGTTCTCCATCCCCTCTGGCTCTTATACGATTTCTGCCTCCTCTGTGGTGGGATTCCCTGAGCTCACAGAGGAGAGATTTGATGGAGACATTCCATTTGGACTCTTTTTCTGCATGTCTGATTGTGGGTCTCTGCATCTGTTCTAATCTGCTACAGAAGGAAGCTTCTCTGATGATGACTAGATAGGCACTGATCTATGAGTATAGCAGATTATCATTAGGAGCCATTTTATTGATACTTTTTTAGGCCAGTAGTATTGGGTTTTACCCTAGGTCTCTAGGGTATATAGCTTCTGGCTCTTGGTTACACAGGCAGTGTCATGTATGGGTTCTGTCTCGTGGAGTAGGCCTTAAGTCAAATCAGACATTGGTTGACTACTCCTACAAGGTCTGTGCCACCATTACCCTAACATAACAAAGGCACTCAAGTTTATAAATGAAACATTTAGAGATTGAATCTCATATTGACCTTCACACACTGATAGTGGGAGACTTCAACACCCCACTCTCACCAGTGGACAGATCATCTAGACAAAAACTCAACAGAGAAATGCCAGAGCTAACTGATGTTATAAATCAAATGGACCTAACAGATATTTACAGAACATTTCACCCAAAAACAAAAGAATATACTTTCTTCTCTGCACTTCTTGGAACTTTATTCAAAATTGACCACATACTCAGACACAAAGCAAATATCAACAGCTACAAAAAAGTCGAAATAACTCCCTGCATCTTATCTGACCACCATGCATTCTTTCCTTCTTTCTCTAAAGCTCCCTTCCTGCCACGTGGCTGCTTATCTTCCTTGTGGCTGATGTCCATGCCCAACTCAGATAATGTGGTTCTACATCTCCCTCTTAGTCTTCCAGCTATAAATCTATATTTTAAAAAAACTTCTCTCTAAAACTCAAAAAAAGAATATGCAACAATGAGAAGTTTGTACTATTCTCACCTTTGTGTGCATGAATGTGTACTTCTATGTGTGTTTGTGTGCATGCATGTGTTTGGCCTTACAGTTCATAGAACACCTTTAGTATAATGTATACTGCAAATGTGTTGTTACAGTCTCACTACCACCACATTAAATCTCCATAATATATATGTTTAACCCTCTAAAGAACACACATATACATACATGTGTGCAACAACATGTAGGTTGTTTCCACTTTCTGGCTCTTATGAAAAAAGCTGCTATGAACATACTTGAGCAAGTGTCCTTGAGGTATGATTGAGCATCTTTTGGTTATATGCTCAGGAGTGGTATAGCTGGATCTTGAGGTATATCGATTCCCAATTTTCTGAGAAACCACCATATTGATTTCCAAAGTGGTTGTACAAATTTGCACTCCTACCAGCAATGGAAGAGTGTTCCCCTTGCTCCACATCCTCTCCATCATGAGCTGTCACTTGTGTTTTTTATCTTAGCCATTCTGACAGGTATAAAAGGTAATCTCAGAGTTGTTTGGATTTGCATTTCCCTGATGGATAAGGATGTTGAATATTTCTTTAAGTGCTTCTCGGTCATTTGAAATGCCTCTGTTGAGAATTCTCTGTTTAGATTTGTACTCCATTTTTAATTTGATTTTTTAATGTCTAGTTTCTTTAATTCTTTATGTATATTGGAAATTAGACCTCTATCAGATATGAAGTTGGTGAAAATCTTTTCCCATCCTGTAGGATCCATTTTGTCCTATTGACAGTGCCCTTTGCCTTACAGAAGCTTTTCAGTTTCAAGAGGTCCCATTTATTAATTGTCTATCTTAATACCTATGCTATTCAGGAAGTTGTCCTGTGCCAATGCATTCAAGGCTACTTCTCATTTTCTCTTCTATCAGGATCAGTGTATCTCATTTTATGTTGAGGTCTTTTATCCACTTGGACTTGACTTTTGTGTAGGGTGTTAGATATGGATATATTTGCATTCTTCTACTTGCTATTTCTTGAAGATACTTCATTTTTCCCATTGTGTAATTCTGGTTCTTAATAAAAAACCAGGTGTCCATAGGTGTGTGGATTTACATCTGGGTCTTCATTTTGATTCTGTTGACCTACCTGTCTGTTTTTATGTCAATACCATGCTGTTTTTATTACTATAGCTCTGTAGTAGAGCTTGAAATCAGGGATGGTGAAACCTCTGAAAGTTCTCTTATTGTACAGGATTGTCTTAGCTATCTTTGGTTTTTTGTTTTCCATATGAGGTTGAGTATTGTTCTTCAAAGTCTGTAAAGATTGTGTTGGGATTTTAATGGAGATTGCATTGAATCTGCAGATTGCTTTTGATAAGATGGACATTTTTACCATGTTATTCCTCCTGATCCATGAGCATGGGGGATCTTTCCATATTCTGATATCTTCTCTAATTTCTTTCTTCAAAGACTTGAAGTTTTTGTCATACAGGTTTTCCACTTGCTTGGTTAGAGTTGCCACAAGATATTTTGTATTATTTGTGGCTATTGTGAAGGGTGTTGTTTCCCTGATTTCTTTCTCAGCCCATTTATCCTTTGTATATAAGATGGCAATTGATTTTTTAGTTAATCTTGTATTGAGCTACTTTGCTGAAGGAGGTGTAGGAGTTCCCTGGTATTATTTTTGGAGTACTATCATATCATCCACAAATAATAATACTTTGACTTCCTCCTTTCCAATTTATATCCCCTTGATCTCCTTTACTTGTCTTTTTGTTCTAGCTAGAACTTCAAGTATTATATTGAATAGATATGGAGAGAGTGGACAACCTTATTTTGTTCCTGATTTTAGTAGAATTTCTTTGAGTTTCTCTCCATTTAAGTTGATGTTGGCTATAGGCTTGCTGTAAATTGCCTTTATTATGTTTAGGTATGTCCCTGTATCCCTGATCTCTCCAAGACATTTATCATGAAGAGATGTTGGATTTTTGTCAAGACTGTTTCAGTATCTAATGAGATGATCATGTGATTTTTTTTCTTTCAGTTTCCTTATGTGGTGGATTATATGTACTGATTTTCTTATATTGAACCATCTCTGAATATCTGGGATGAAGCCTACCTGATCATGGTGGATGATCTTTTTGAAGTGTTCTTGAATTTGGTTTGCAGTATTTTATTGACTATTTTGTAACAGTGTTCATGAGGGAAATTGATCTATAATTCTCTTTCTTTGTTGATTCTTTGTGTGTTTTGGGTATCAGGATGGTTATGGCTTCATAAAATGAATTTGGCAATGTGCCTTCTGTTTCTAGTTTGTGAAATAATTTCAGGAGTATTGGGATTAGCTCCTGTTTGAAAGACTGGTAGAATTCTGCATTGAAACCACCTGGCCCTGGACTTTTTTGGTTGGGGGACTTTTTTTTTCAAGACAGGGTTTTTTGTATAACAGCTATGGCTATCCTGGAACTCACTTGGCAGACTATGCTGGCCTCTGCCTCCTGAGTGCTGGGATTAAAGACATATGCCACCACACATGGCATGGTTGGTAGACTTTAAAGGATGCTTCTATTTCCTTAGGAACTATACGACTGGTTCAGTTGCTGATTTGATCTTGACTTAACTTTGGTAAATGGTATGTATCAAGAAAATTGTTCATTTCTCTTAGGTTTTCAAATTTTTGGAGGTCCATGTTTTTGAATGTGACCTAAAGATTCTTTGGATATCCTCTGTGTCTGTTGTTATGTCCCTTTTTGTTTCTGATTTTGTTAATTTGGATATTCTCTCTCTGTCTTCTAGTTAGTTTTGATAAGGGTTTGTCTATCTTGTTTATTTTTTCCAAGAACCAACTCTTTGTTTCTTTGATTCTTTGCATTGTTCTCTTTGTGTCTATTTTCTTGATTTCAGCCTCAGTTTGATTATTTCCTGCTGTCTACTCCTCTTCAGTGTGCTTGCTTCCTTTTGTTCTAGAGCTCTCAGATGAGCTGTTATGTTGCTAGTATGTGATCGTTCCAAAGTCTTCATGAAGTCACTTAGTGTAGCTAGAAGATTTCCTGTGTCCTAGCCTGCCGATGGTCAGGACAAATCTCCCTCACCCACCAGTCCCGCAGCCGCTCAGACCCATGTAAATACACACACAGGCTAATATTATTCATAAACTGTATAGTCATTAGCTCAAGCTTATTACTGACTAGTTCTTACATTTAAATTAACCCATAATTCTTATTTATGTTTAGCCATGGGGCTAGGTACCTTTACTCAGTTTTGCCTTCACATCTTGCTTCCTCTGTGTCTGGCTGGAGACTCCTGACTCAGCCTTCCTCTTCCCAGAATTATCCTTGTCTGTTTATCCCGCCTATACTTCCTGCCTGGCTACTAGCCAATCAACGTTTTATTTATCAACCAATCAGAGCGACACATTCACAGAATACAGAGCGATATCCGCAGCACGTCCCCTTTTCTTTTTTTTTAAAAGGGAAGGGTTTAACTTTAACATAGTAAAATTACATATAACAAAACAAAATGTGATATCCACAGCAACTTAGTATTGTGAACTTTCCTCTTAGTACTGCTTTCATTGTGTCCCATAAGTTTAGGTATGTTGTGCATTCATTTTCATTGAATTCTAGGAAATCATTAATTTCTCTCTTTATTTCTGCCTTGACCCAGTGGTCATTCAGCAGAGAGTTGTTCAGTTTCCATGACTTTGTAGGCTTTCTGTTGTTTCTGTTGTTGTGAAATCCAGCTTTAATCCATGGTGGTCTGATAAGATACATGTGATTATTTCAATTTCCTTGTATCTGATGAGACTTTCTCTGTGACCAGCTATGTGGTCACTTTTGTGGAATGTTCCATGAAGTACTGAGAAGAAGTTATCAATATTTCCATTTTAAAATGCATGTCTGTGTAGCAGGGGTAGTACATGAGGGTAGGTAGTATTACCACGTCAGTATTTCTTTCACTTATTTCTTTTCTGTGGCAACAGTGGCTCACTGTGGCCATCATGCTTCCTCCTTGGTAGACCTCTACTCACCTTAATGGAAGCAATATTTGACACCACTGAAAATGTATATTTTTAAATAGTTAATCCCTTCATTTTTTCCAGGTTCCTTTCTTATGTTATGTATACCATTTTTAAGACAATAAAAATGATGTACAGTTATATGAAACTGCATCTGCACTCACCAAATAAAGTAGAGAATTAAAATATGTGAATAAGTTTGGAATGTTTCGGTCAGAGATTGAGATACTTTAGCTTGGAATGTTTAAATAATTGCTGCATACTCCACTCCTTTGTGTATATATAGTAAAAGAGGAAAAATATCCTTTGAAATGTTCATATTTTCCTCTTGTGTCAACATGGATATGTCATAATATTTTTTTGTTTTATGGGGCTCATTTCCAGTTAATGCAGAATTTTAAAGTGAAGATAATCACAATAATTAAGGAGTAAATGTGTAAATGAGAGCCGATTTGAGTTATTTAATTAACATAGATTCATGGAAATTTGGCAACTAGAGAATTAAAATATGGATTTTAATTTTATCTGTCTCTGCTTTTCAGTCCTCCTAAATTATCACCAAATAAAGGGCAATATCAGAGGATTAGCAATGTATAAAAAAATGAACCAGCCTATGTAGCCTAATGCTATCACATTGAGAAGATCTTAGAGATTCTTCTCATGAATCTTTTCTGTGTAGGGGAAGTGAGAAGATGAAGAAGAATAGCCCTCTTCCCCAAATACTTGCCCCATAGTGTTATTAATCTTCTCAGTATAGACCAAGCCCTCTGGAATGAAAAGGAATTTGGGGACTCTTGACAGGGAATAGGGAGAGGGTAGCCACCACAAGTTAATCAATTTATTTATCTGAACCAAAGTTAAAGTCCAAGTACAGAAATCTAAATAACAGCAACTAAATTTACCTTCCAATCCAGCTGAATGGAGCAGGCTCCTTCCAACCATTCTCTCAACATATCTTTGACCGGTATTCTTCTGATTCACCTTCTGACCCTCACAGCTCGAATGGGATTCATTTGAGACAGGCCTAAATATGTACTTCCACAGTGGTCTTCCTATGCATTGCTTTTGCTATGTTCTTTCCTGCTCTCTGCTCTGTACATGTGGAGAGATCCAGCAATACTTGCTTAACGGTTAAATGAAGCAGCTTGTCTGTATTATAAGCTGACAGGATAATGTGAAGGTGATATTGAGAGAGCCCTTTTCTGATGTTAGCCTTGCTTTCCCCAAATGTGATAAAAATCAAAGTAGAAGAGCTGGAAATAGGAAGCAATGGGATAGATTGGATGTTGACTCAAGGTGACAGGAGTTCATCTTGGTAAACGTGTCTCATGTTGGAAATACAAAGGGAGGACTCACTATGGAGGTCAAGAGTGGGAGAGTCCTTGGGGATGCTTTGAGGGTTAAGTGAAAGGAAGTGGTGAAAGATGGCCAGGGAAGGTTTGCAGAGGCAGGAAAAGAGAGCTGACGTAGATGGAGAACCTGCCAGGGGAAACAACAGCCAGCAGAAGAGCCACAGCAACCCTGGAGGAGAATGTGAGGGAAGACTTTTCTGACCGAATCTTGACGAGGGCAGTTGGGCCAAATGCATTACCGTAGCCATGAGAAAACATGTTCCACAGCAAAGCTCACCCTCTTCAAAAAAGTATTGGAAAAGAAAGGGAGTTAAGACAGTAATAGAAGATAAGTCAGAGACCCACCGAAGAGAACTAAGGAAGCAATACCCAGGGTATAGAAACCAAATAGAAATGGCTTCCAGAAAGACTTAGCTGGGGAACAGGAAACAAGGTAACAGAGAGTCTTGAGTTACTTTCTATTGCTATGAAGAGACTCCATTAGTTTCTGTTCTTCAGTGACTTCGGACTTTTCTTCCTCTCTATCCTTTTCTCTCGTTGATTGGCACTTTGGATCATCCTTTTCCTTCTCCTTCCTTGGCATCCCATCATGCTTTCACCAGATGCTTTTTGTCAATTTGAACCACAAAATTCTCACTCCTTTTCTATGGGTCTTTGAAACTGTTAGACTGGAGCAGGAAGATGATCCCGTGGTTGAAGACCCTTGCCATCAGGCCCAATGATCTGAATTCAATCCCAGAATCTCACAAGGGAGGAGAAAAAAGGACTCCCACAGGCTATCTTCTGACATCCACACATGCAACATAGCATGTATGCTACTCTCCCATAGACACAAAATAAATCAATATGGAAAGCTATTTAAGGGGTTTAGCTGTTGTATTTCATTGATAAATAGAAATATAGAAATATAGAATAAATAGAAATTAATATTTACTTAAATACTTTGTCTTAGATTACTGTCCCCTTAAACATGCCTTACATTTCATGTATATAATTCAACGTGCATCGATGACTTTTCTTTGTCTAAACTCAAGTGAGGCCCTCACATATTTATCATTTGGTCACCTACATGATGAAGATATATACACACTGGGGGATGAGCCTTTTGCCGAGAGTGCCTGTGAAACTCCCAGGAAGGTTGTATCTCTTTAGTTAAGGTCTCATTTTTCTTATATACGAAATAGGAATAAGAGTATGTATCTCACAGAACCATTTATAGAATTAATAACATACACATATATTTTACACAATAATCTAGGCCATAGGAATACTCAAAATAATTGCTATTAATATTTAAAATTTTATGAAGGTGATAGTTTTTCATGGTGCTTCTATGTATCTTGTGATAGCTTCTGTCCCAAATTACCTTTTCAAGGATAATTGCCTAGCAAACAGCCTTGTAAGATAGAGGGAGTGACTTCCTTGGGGTAGAAAGCAAATTTGTTTCTCTAATAGGATAATGGAAATAACAGTCCCCTTCAGGGAAAGGTGGGGCTGGGCTGCTGGGGAAACAATGTGCTTTTTCACTTCCAGCGAAGCAGGTGCATTTCCTTCACCATCTCTCCTGTGTGTCTTGCTTTCCAGAGTTACCTGACCAACTTCTAACTTCTGGCTCTGCACTACTGCAGCAGCAAGTGCCTCCTTCTACATTGAGGCTCTTTAGCTGCTACCCAAATGGTGTGCACAGCATCAACCCTTGACCACCCTGCAGAGGCCCCGAGGGATTAGAGATGTAAATGTGAGGCTCCTGTTGCTCACAGTGCCAATAAGCAATGTATATTATAAAGCTCTGATACAGTCATTTTGTAAGGCATTGTTCTCAGTCTGGACATTGAACACTTTTATAATTCTGATTATGAGTGATATATAACTAAGACAAGAATTTTCAATTTGACTTTGAAGGATTAGTTTTCATCCAACTGTGAGAAGTTTCAGGAATCAAGATTACTTCACATTTAAAAGTTCTATTTGTCCAGATATGAATAATATATATTATATAAATCTTTACTATAGAATAATTATAAAGCATCATAAAGACACTCAAATCTCACATAAATGTTTTAGTATAAACAACAATTATTTAATAAAGCACATAATTTAAGATAGTAATTAACTAGTAAAAGTGTTAATGCAAAATAATGTTGTAAATTTATTTATGTAACATTCAATCTTTCGTGTAACTTCTTAGGGTTTATTCTGATATGGACATATAGTTTCAAAAGGCACCAATTCTTGTCTGGGTGTGCACAAGATATCTAGTCACATCTCAGAACCTGGTTAAGGACATGCTTATAAGAAAATGTGATCCAGCAGTAAAAGAGAATGATAAATGTGTCATGTGGGTCAAATGTGAGCAGATGACATCAGTGCTGAGTATGTTTGCAAACTAAGAATCAAATGAGACAAAATGGGAAGATAAAAAAAGTGAGTTGATGTAGGACTCAATACACAAAATAAAGGAGTTGGGTTTTGCTTTGATCCTCCAAGGAAAAGATGTGGTAGAAGGGAAAACAGAATGCCCAGTGTGCTGTAAGAGTGAAGGATGAGAGCAGACAAGCCTGGGGTAGACTAGGATTCCTTGAGCAGACCACTAGCCATGTGACAGATGAACTAGCCATGAGAAAAGTTTAATTCGGAAGCCAACAAATGACTTATGGGTGGGGGAGCTAAGAGCCTTATTCTTCTAAATGAAAAAATTAGTACAAAATGGAAAAGTATTAAAGAGAAAGAGAAATAAAAAGGATCTAGTCAGCCAAAATTCCTCCAACATGGAAAGAATATTCCGTATGTTTGCCATGGTATGAAGCAGAGCTTTCTCATGATTTTAGACCACAGGGGCCACTGTCTGTGGCGAAAACAAAGTCACGCCTATGTTAAATGAACACGTGACTGTGCACACAGTGGTTCTAAACTGTACAGTACTTTGATGTTCAGTCATGCTATCAGGCATATCTGGGCAGAAGAATAGACAATATAAAAAAATCCACAAAGACCAGAGAGAATGGAAGCCAGAAATTCATATTTTATAGTTCATTGTCAATATTACTTCCTGTCCTTTTTCTAGGTGAGAACAGACAAGAAGATGCATTGATAAAAATGCCTCAGTTTGGGAGACATGGCCAAAATCTAAAACATGACCCTGTTTAAAATCATCAAAGTGTCAGGCATTTTTTCACTTGTACATTCCATCTATATTTATTATTCTGTTAGATAAAGCCTCTTGTCATTAAACTCCAGGCAAAGCTGTTAACAAGGAAATTCAAATCTGTACCTAGGCTTAATTTTTTAATACTGTTTCCTCTTTGATCTCTGCATCTCTGAATGTAATTATGGGTCTGGTTTGATGCCCTGCCACTGTGTCTCTGCTTCCATCGCTCTCTCTGTGTTTTGTTTTTAAAGAGGAAGTTTTTTTGAGTCTAACGCAGGCTTATTTTTAGTTAGTTCATTGAAAGGTGCCACCTTCTACTTCCTGTTGCTTCTTGGGTCCTTTTATTCTTTGTCTCATGAAGGAGCACGATTGCCGCCTCTACATTCTGAAAGTATAGCTTGCAGAATGAGTTTCCTAGGCATGGGATTCTCAAAAGTGCCAGATATAAGAATGACTCTACAGCCATTTGATGAGTTCTCTGTTACATCTCCTCATTTTCTTCCTTCCCAAAGAGATTTTTGATTTTTTCGCTTAGAACATGCTTATCAGCTTAACACTCTGCAGCATCATTATGTTGTGAAGATTTGCTTCTGCGGCGGCGAGTGCCAGAGCCTTGAGTGAAGCGCTTGCTAATCATGTTGCACTAAGCAAATAAAAGTCAGAACCGACCTAATCTTGCTTGCCTAATATCAGTTTCTGCAGACTTCAAGTGTAATGTTCTAATCACTGGCGCAAAACAGCCAATTAATTTGCTTTCCCTATGTGTTTTTAGTGGCCAAGATGCATAGGGGAACAGTCCGTTCGGCCATAATCACGCTCCACAAAGATGGGAAATGTTCCCTTTGAGCTTCCAATCATTAGGCCAGCTGAAGTGAAGACAAACCCATTGACAAGTGAGAATGGCAATAATTTATTTTCTATTGATGGGTTGTGACAAATCATGTCGAAGCAGTGGCTGCGTACTGTGGGGCTCTGCTAAAGAAGACTGTGATGGGCAAAGATGAAACCCTTCACAGCTCATTTAGTCCAAATGTAGCCACCTGGGTGGTGAATCGGTTCAACATACCAGCCCAGGCATTCCAGCACAAAATTAGATCACTAACAGGCAGGCCATACAGAGGTTCCTGGAAGGCATTAATCAACAGGGCTGAGCTGTCAAAATGCAGACTTTGAAATTAAGAAACACCAAACGGATGGAAATGTGGCAATGCTGTCAAAAAAATCAAAAATGTGATTCCTACGGCAGGATTCTAGGCACCGTGGAAAAGCTTAGAAGAAAAATGAGTTGTAAAGGGGTAAAGAGAGACATTACCCTTCATGAAAATGTTCCTATGGTTTTTATACATTTAATTATTATAAGCAGCATGATGTATGTGAACATGAACACACCCCTTTTCAAGTCCACACTGATAGGTCAGATTACATCCAACCTCTCCTTAGTACCCCATAGCATAGTTCATCTCTTATTTAAATTTCCCTTATACCCAGACCTGCCAATGTGCAGAACATTTGGTATCTCAGCTGCCTCTGAATACCAACACTTCAAATCACAGAATTCTTGGGCTTGCACAAACTATTTTCTTAGCACTGTTTTTAGTAGAGCAGAGATTTCTTGAATTTGGCATTCTGAACCTGTTTGCATAGGTCTGTTTGTGTGCCTGTGTGTGTTTCTGGGGTTAAATTTTTATCAGCATAACATTATGGGTTTATTACCTGTGTCCATATTATAAAACGTATCTAATGCCATAAATGAATCCACATATCCAGAGCTTCTAAAGATATACAAAATTTTGTTAAGTAAAAGAATGCAAACATTTTATTACTTAAAAAATAAAGTCTAAATCCTAAAGATTGTTTTCTTTTCTAAGAACCTCATTTGCATGTGTCTTAAAGGGTGACCTGTGGATCACATATCAGAAGAATCTAGAATACTCATTGAAAACACTTTAGAACTACTGTAGACAAATCTCTGAGCTAGGCCTGAGAACTAGAAGACTTGAAATCTGTCACCATGATACTTAAAGACTATTTTTTTTAAACTTTTAGCAATAAGCTCTAGACCATTTTGAACTTCAAATGCTTGTTTCTTTCTACTATGTCAAACATAACTCCTCTCAGGCAAGCCATCCCCAGCTTTCACAAAACTGATATATTCACAGTTCTGTGCATTTAATCGTGCAGTCCTCTTCCTGTAGAATACTTCCCTAACCCCCAAGCCACACCCAGCTTTCCCAGCCTCTGAGAGTCAGCTCAGACGCTCACTCCTGTGTAACTCTCAGCTGACTATGACTGTTCTGGCCTCTGTGTCTGTATCTTTCCCGGCATTACCACCCACCCCCCCTTTCTAGGCAGTTACCTTTCTATACGCTTTATCTCAGATGCCAGGTATTTCCCTCCTCCAGGCTCATGTTTTACATGTTCTTTAATACCTCATTACACCCACCTCGTCGCCTTGTACTGTGCACAGTAAATGTTTGTAGAATTGAACTGCTGAATAATAGATGTCAGTTCATTAACATCTAAGCTTTATACTTTCAAGTCATTCATGGAAGTAAGTGTTCTTTACTGTGTGCTTAGAGTTCTCATTAAAATCTTGTAGTAAGTCTTATTGTGAGCAGTGTGTGTGTGTGTGTGTGTGTGTGTGTGTGTGTGTGTGTGTGGTGTGGTGTGTATGTGTGTGGTGTATGGATGTACAAATGTGTGTGTGTATGTGTTTGTGTGTATGTGTGTGAGTGTGTATGTATGTGTGTGTGTGTGGTGTGTGTGTGTATGTGTGCAGTGTGTGTATGTGTATGGTGTAGATGTATGCATGTGTGGACAAGTGTGTGTGTATGTGTGTATGTGTCTGTATGTGAGTGTGTGTGCTGTGTGTCTGAGTGTGTATATGTATATGTGTGTATTTGTGTTTGTGTGTGTTATGATTGTGTGTGCATGTATGTACGCATGTGTGGGGGGGCTGTTATTTTACTTGTTTGTTTTACTTATCTGTAGTTTGTCTTTGCAGTTTTGTTTTGCCTTATATTTCTTGTTAGCCTTACAGATATGTTCTCTGAGAGAATGTTAATATTTTAAGTCCTTGGCTGGTACACATTTATAAAATGAATTAATTGTGTTGGAAAAAATAAAATATAAGCTACTACCATAGCCTATTTATTTTGTAAATATTTCACTTATTAATGGTAACAGAAAAGTAAGAATTGTATGCCTTTACACATTTGAGGGTTTAGTGTGGTGTTTCAGTGGCTATAATTATACCAGATATGACTAATATGACAGATCATAATAGCATAAAGCATAGGAACCATTGTTTGAGAAACAAAATTGGCCTGATTGTGAGCAAAGAAATATGTTACTTGGCTCCTCTATTGTCAAGAAGTTTAAGAAAGTTTAGAAGAGGTAACAGGCAAGTGTCCTCAGTCTCACGTGGTGCTGTTTTCTTTGTGTTAATGCTGTGGCTTTGACAACACAGGACTGTGTGAAAGAGTGTTTACAGAGCATGTGAGAAAGACAAACAGCCAGGTTCGCTCCAGTCCATTCCGTCTCGAGGAGCAAGAGATGAGGTGACACTCACTTGAGTGCTGAGGACGATCCAAGCAGAGCAGGACCTGAGCCTAGGGCTGTGCAGGACAGTTCCGGAGGTCGGGGGGTAC
The DNA here is from genome assembly GCF_007827085.1 of Peromyscus californicus insignis. Lineage (NCBI taxonomy): Eukaryota > Metazoa > Chordata > Mammalia > Rodentia > Cricetidae > Peromyscus > Peromyscus californicus. The sequence continues at coordinate 74,720,841 of NW_026294480.1, read as the reverse complement.
CCTTCTAGTTTAAGGCGGTCTGTAAATACCCTCTTCTCACACCTCAGCTCATGAGAACTGATGTGAAAAGAGCTTTCTGGGGAGCACACACTTCACAAATGTCTGTCTCTGTTTAGTGGGCATCTCAGTGGGTTTTGCTCCAAAACAGTTGATAAATAGAATAGAGTATGTTTCTTCATTTTTATTTATATTACATTTTTGGTCATGGGTACCCAGGGAACTCCTAGGTATAACTAAAACCTAATTAGAGGAAAAGAACATTGCTGTCTTGATTTCCAAATTGGAGAGTAAAACAATAACAATTCCTGATATAGCAACATGACATCATTTCCAAATAAATGACTGACTTGGAAGAGAGCGCTCCCCTTCTGCAAGCACCCTCCCAGACAGCAGTGAAGTGCTTTCTGTAGATCCAGTTTGGTCCTCTACCATTCCTTCCATTGTGGAGGTGTATCATCCCCAAAGCCATTTTCATAAATTTGTGGCACTAGAGGACAGATTATTACAAAAACAGTTGATGTAGAGTGAGAAGATTTTACAGGAGAACAAAAGGAGTGTGGCAGAACAGAGGAAGAGATGAGGAGAAGCCATAGTGTGAGTGTGGGAGGGCTTTGAAATAGGAGAAATACTTGGGCACTGGACTAAAGGTTCACAAAACTGACTTCATGCTATTTATGATACAAAAATCAGAGTAATTCTTCAAGGAGATATCCAAGAAGGATTTTTTTTTATAATTTAATTTAATTTTACATATCAGCCACGGATTCCCCTGCCACCCCTCCCCTCAACCCACCTTCCATTCCCATCTCCTCCAGGGCAAAGACTCCCCTGGGGATTCAGCTCAACCTGGTAGATTCAGCCAAGGCAGGTCCAGTCCCCTCCTCCCAGGCTGAGCAAAGTGTCCCTGCATAGGCTCCAGGCTCCAAACAGCAGAAGGATTCTTTGATAGCACTGGAAAACACAAATAAGCAGAAACTAACCTGTCTTTTAGAATGTACTCTACCCACTCTGTCAGCAGAAATGAATCAACTCTGACCTACCCATAAAACCTGAAAGATGAAAGGAGTATAATCAAAGCCCGATGAAAAATTAGCAATTAAAAAGAATGTGTGGAAATTGGGAGTGTTGAAGGAATAGTTCTCCAGGGCTGCAAAGGGCATAGATAGCAAGACTGCAGAAATGATAAAAATTAGCTCAAAGAGACCCAGAGTAAGTGAGATGGCCCAGGGCCATCAAGCCTTACAACCTGAGTTCAGTCCCCAGTCTCTGATACCCACATGGTGAAACTTTCACATATTACCCTCTGACCACATACATGTTGTGGCCTGTGCACAGGTGTGCATACATACATGTGCATACATCTACACACACACACACACACACACACATACACACACTAAGTAAACATAAAATAAATGTTAAAATGGACACAGAGGAAGGATCCAGAATAAAAACCAAACTGGAAAAAATCAGAGAAGAAGTTAAAGGGATATGAGAAATCATTACAGACACAATAGGTCCATTGATAGCAATAAAGTTTAGAATATACACTCCTAAAAACAACGTCATGGAAGGTACGACTGAGAGATACAAAGTAAAGACTCGGGCTGGGGACCTAGCTCCGGTGATAAGGTGTTTCCAGCACAAGCACAAGGACCTGAGTCAGATCCCTACACACATGTAAAAAGCTGGGTATAGTAATGGAAGCTCACAATCCCAGGACTGGGGAGGCTTAGAAAGAAAGACACCTAGGGAGTGTTTGCTAACTATTCTATCCAAGTTAGTGAGTTCTGAGTTCAGTGAAAGACCCTGTCACAGAAAAGCAATGTGAAGAGCTACAGAGGAAGACACCCAACATTGACTTCTGATCTCCACATGCACATACAATTGCATACACCACACACATGTGTGCACATGCACACATACACATACACACATAGGCACACAACATAGAAGAGAAATCTTATAAAGCATTTCACCAAAAAAATATGCAATAAATGTTATAGAGGTGATGGGTATGGCAGAAAGATACAAAATTAGTGTTTTGAAGAAAGTAGAATAGAACAAAAATCAGACATTTTTTAAAAGTCCCTGAGAATGATATGAGCTATATAGCTTAGGAAAACTATAAAAAAAAATTTACACCAAGACAGATGTTAATACAGCCTTGAGGATGGAACTATTTGACATTCTAGCTGAGATAGCAAAAATAAAAAAGGGAGAGGATGAGGGTGTGCCTTAAGCTTTTACAAAGTGACGTCTAATGCCGTAGAGCAATGTTCTTGGATTATGGATTTTAAGCATAAAAAAATCATAATGTAAAGATAGAATTATCAAACAAATGAAGGCTTAAGAATTATCAACAATACCATTAGCAAGGGAAGAATCAAAATAAGATAGTATGTAGATACATGTGAGATAAAAAAAAATCCTGGTTAAGTATTATAAAGCCCTAGAGTGTAAGAATAAACCCACATGTGCATGCACACACAAACCTATCAACTACTGAAGGGTAAAGCTACAGAGACATAGTAAGAAGGACCATTGATGTGCTAGCAAATCTTTTACAACTGGCTTTTAAAAGATGCCCCTTTTAGCACTTGTTTTAGCTAATCAGAATTGTTTTATATTAATATATGTGTGTATAATTTTATATGTGTATATGTGCATATGTGTGTATATGACATATAATTATATATGTATGTATAACAATTGATATGACAATTAATATATACTATATATTTGTGTATATGTTTGTATGTGTTTATATATAAATATGTATGTGTGTGTCCATTAATTTTAAACACATAGTGAAGAAACATTTCTCCAAATTTTTTTTTTTTTTTTTTGGTTTTTCGAGACAGGGTTTCTCTGTGTAGCTTTGTGCCTTTCCTGGAACTCACTCTGTAACCCAGGCTGGCCTTGAACTCACAGAGATCCGCCTGCCTCTGCCTCCCAAGTGCTGGGATTAAAGGCATGCGCCACTACCACCCGGCCATTTCTCCAAAATTTAACAATTTTCCCTTTTGTACCATTTTTTCCTTAACTTGTTATTTGTTATTGAATATAGCATGTATGAAATTATTCTGCTTTTAAATATACTTCCATTTCCTTTGTCTCTATGTGTAAAGATGGTCACAAATATTGAAATTATTTCTAGATGGTGAGATTTAGTGGTTGACTTTCCTCTGTATACAAAGGCATATGAGTAGTTTTGTGCTTGAATAGTTCCAAATGCCCAGAAAAATAGGGCACCTCTGTGGTGTCTTTTGTGTACTCTTCCTTCCCATCTCTTCCTGAAGAAAAACCACTAGAAGGTGGAAGCATGCAATCAGTATTGTAGGATGCTCACTAATATCTGAGAGGGTTACAGAAAAGTGAAAGGAAGACATTTCCCTTAGAGCATTCACAGTTAACGTGGTAGTCTCTGGTTCACATTTCCTTGAATGTTATGCCAACTCTGCAACAGAAAAGGGATTTATAACGAATCAAGCTGTGATATTTTTAGGTAGTTCTCTTATTCCTCATTCACAGATAATCCACAGCTCTCTCATCCAAGTAACTAGTAATTTTCTATTTGAAGGTTATTTAGGGTATAGTACAATGCCACTGGAAACCGCTTTAACGTAGACTTAAATTCTAAAGGGGTAAAGTATGGATCCATAGTATGATTCCTGAATATATTGTGGTGTATGCCACTATTTGATTTAAAAGAAATCTTTGACTATATTGGCTGTTATCAGAGAAGTACAATTTGGTTATGTTTGCATAGACCACACTGCTCTGATTACAAAATGAAGAAATTATGAAATTGAAATATTTGATACATTTACTATGACTTACATTTTATAAAATACTTTGCTCTACGTAGTGAACTTTTTAAGCTGAATCAGTTGTTCACAGACTTAGTTGTTTATACAAATGTTCACATATACTGGTAGTTCTTGACTTGCTTTTCCTAAGGTACCTTTGTTTGTGAGACCCCTGTTACATGGCTATGATAGGGTTAACTCAATTTTACTGCTTTTTTATGATAAAAGCCAAAAATGTGAAGACTATGTATCATTTCAAGATTGTCAAAGTTCCCAGCTTGGTATATTACTTCTCAAAGTCTATCCAAAGATAAAAGGATAAAAGTGATGGTCAGTTATGAAATCTGTGAGGAGATGAGCTATATGTTGGGTAATTTACACTGTGTGTGCAACTGGGTCCTCAAATATCTGCTAAACAGGCAGGCTTCTGTTTGTATTTGCTGTGCAATCTAATTTACTTCTTTTTCATAAAAATTCAAGCACCCTATTATTCCCCTGCTAGGTGTCTTTAGCAGGAATACATCTTTACTTTAATTATAGATTGGAAATGCTTTCTGAAAACACAACTTTTTTGTTTCTTAAAATTAATCACAATATAATCACATAGCTGTTCATTCACAGTGTGGACCATTAACACCTTCTAAATGGCTAATACCAAATGGCTTACTGTAATTGCTTTTGCAACTTTTAGTTTTGTATATTATTTTGTCCTCCAAGGTAAAATGACAGAATGAGAATACTGCATAAAAACCAAGATCATCAGTCTTTCGCTGCCTATCACCTTGTTTATGCTTAACCAAGCATTTATTTATTAGTTCTTAATGGTGAGGGCTGCAAGGTTACTACACCTGAGAGAAAAACCTGTAAGACAGGCTTCCTAATTAATCACTGGGAGGGTTGGGAAAGGTCTAGCTGTTTCTGTAAACTGAAGCATTTATGTACCATATTGCAAGTGTTGATCATGAAAACAGCGGGTAATCCCAATTTCTCTCAATTCTACAGTTCCATTAGGAATAATGAACCCCTTACATGTTTCTCTGTTAAAAGCAGAGCCTTTGGGAGCCAGTGAGACGGCTCAGAGGATAAAGTTCCTTACTGCCCAAACTTGACAATCTGAGTTCACTGTCTGGCGTCCACATGATAGGAGAAGAGAACTGAACACACAAGGTGTCTTCTGACGGGTACACACATGTGTGCCTGGACACATACACAGAAAGAATGTAAAACAAAACTAAGGCCTTTGTTCACCTGAGGACGCGGGGATAGTTCTGAGAAATTCCAACAGTAAGATCAAGTATATCTTAGGAATAATATCATGGCACCCACGGTGCTCTGCTAGAAGACCTTCATCTCACAACAAAAGGCTCCAAGACAGAAAGAAAACAAGAACAACAAACCATGGCAGCCTGGAGTTATCATTTCCATGGCTACTGTGGCAGGTCAAGTCAGGTGGAGCATATCCCAGTGGATGTTTTTGCTCCATCCACACACAGAACTACAGTGTATGTGTGGTAGTGCTTTTGAAACCCTAGCTTCACTGATAACGACAACTCTTTGCAGACAGTTCCCAGTAGGGACATAAAAAGCCCTGCATGCTGCAGCCATGCTTGCGTGTGTATTGAGGACTCACACGTCGTTCCCCAGCCTGGCATTTGTTTTTCACCTATTGTGGGGTATAGTCGTAAGCAGAGCACTTAAGAGATGTGTCGAGCCCTTCCTTCTGTGGGAAGGGACTACTGGCCGGTTTCTGACATTTAGACAGATAACCACCTATACCACACTGCTAGAATATTTGACCTCTTCAACACATTAATGTTTATTTAAAGAGGAGCCCATGCAAACAACGCCCCAGATACAGCCTGCCTCTTCCTGCGTTCATGCTTTTCTGCTAAAGCACAATAGTCCAGGACATCTCATCCTCCAAACACTACATCTTTCTTTCCTTTCTCCCCTTCATCCTCTTCTATATCCTCACATTTCCGTTTAATTTACGGAAAGTGCAGCAGTGTCTTCTAAGTGCTCTACAGCTGTCCAGGTGCATGTCCACTCCTGACAACACTGAGGGCTGTGGTACTGAGGACACACTTCATGTCACTAAAGACAGGCATCTTCCAGGAGCGCTGCTGCTTTCTGTCTTTATATTAGCCAGGGATTCTGTGAGTCACTTCCAGAGCTTCAAGCACCTGTCCCCTCCACTTCAAGGAAAAACACTTCATTTTGTATGTTTTGAACTTCTACAAGATATTTTTGAACACTTACTTAAAGAACACTTAAGAACTATTTTTAATATTTTTTATTTTTTGAGATTATAATTATATCATTTCCCCTTTCATCCCTTAACCTCTCCTATGTAAGCCTCCTTGCTCTTTTTAAAATTTATGGCCTCTTTTTCTTTAATTGTTATCACACACACACACACACACACACACACACACACACACACACACACGCACACACACACGCACACATAAACTTAAATACAACCTTCTCAGTCTGTATAATGTTTTCAGGGATGACCATTTGGTGTTGGATAACCTAGCTTTAAGTTCAAAACAATAACTTAAGGCCTTGATATATGTGTTAAATGTATATATATTTTTATAAAGAAATAGCAGCTTTAAGAAGCAGTAGATATGTGCTTTCCACATGAGAGATAGAGTGGTGGGGGACAATCAAAGTTCTCTGTGTGTGTGTGTGCGCGTGTGTGTGTGTGTGTGTGTGTGTGTGTGTGTGTGTGTGTGTGTGTGTTTGATTTATTTATTATTTTATAAATTAATTTATTCACATGTATATGAAACCAAATATAACATATACATGAGAACTGATAGAAATAAGACTGGATGATAATGTTTGCCCTGGAATAAAAAAACTCTGTGAGTTGGTTTAGTTCAAATTTGTTTTGCTTCCTTTTAGCAAAAGTAAAAGCAAATGGGCAATGGAAGATATAGCCTCATGCAGTTTGCAGTCTCCAATCCGAAGCTGTAGTGTTGGTTCTGTGGTGTTTGGACTATTATCTTCCTCCTCCACTGTTTCCTTTTGCATGCCTCATAAGCATAGACATACTGACATCAAAAGTCTCAGTAGCTAGCTCAGTGGGGAAAGGCACTTGGCATTCACATATGATGACCTGAGTTTGAACCCCAGAACACACATTCACACACGGTACATGCACACACACACACACACACACACACACACACACACACACACACACACACATAAAAGTAAAAAAGTCTCAGTCGTAGGAAATACAGCTGGAGTGAAGGGAGTGGAAAACAGCTACAGTTGAAACGGCTCTGATGCTGATAGTTTCTACTTGGTGTAAGGTTGGTGGGTTGTTGAGATAGCTGGCTTCCACCTGAAGTTAACCTGAGAGGAGGAGCAAGTGCACATGTTTAGATGGCATCTGAAGGTCCATTAGCAGAGGGGTTGCAAAGAGGAAAAGATAGTAAGCATTAAAAATGCACAATCAAGTCAGGTTCACAACAGATAAGGGAAGTCCATGCCAGCAAGAAGGCCCGAGGACAATCTGAACCTAAGAATTCATCCTGCAGAGGAAAAAAGAAAATGACACTCTTCTCACAGCCATACTTCTAGGTGAGGACCACCTCACAGAGGCATGGACTTCAATGGCAAGGCAGATTCCAGTGGCCCCAAAACAATACTTCCACAGAAATGCAGGTGCTAGCCATTGCTTGTCAGGTGCAAGGCAGAGAGATGGCCAGGGATGGAGAGAACATGGACAGGACCCTGATAGCATGTCAGTATATGTCACTGTGAACATTGTAATCTACCCACGAGTAGGACCACTGAGGAATAATGCAGCCATATTCTGTTAAAGAAAAGAAGCTTATATAAGAGAAATATGAGTTATGATTGTGACAGGCAAAAAATTATCTTGGTCCTATAATATAATACTTGATTGTATAAAACATACTTGGGCTTTTAAGCATTCACTATATATGATTTATAGTATATGTGTTATATATAATCAATGCCTTATTGTTTTTCTTAAATATTTCAATTGAAAATTCTCATTTTTTTAATTTAATTTTTTTATTTTTATTTTGCAATACAATTCAGTTCTACATATCAGCCACGGATTCCCCCGTTATCCCCCCTCCCGCCCCCCTCACCTTCCCCCCAGCCCACCCACCTTTACCACCTCCTCCAGGGCAAAGCCTTCCTCACAGACTGAGATCAACCTGGTAGACTCAGTCCAGGTAGGTCCAGTCCCCTCCTCCCAGGCCGAGCCAAGCGATCCTGCATAGGCCCCAGGTTTCAAACAGCTGACTCATGTAATGAGCACAGGACCCGGTCCCACTGCCTGGATGCCTCCCAAACAGATCAAGCCAATCAACTGTCTCACCCACTCAGAGGGCCTGCTCCAGTTGGTGACCCCTCAGCCATTGGTTCATAGTTCATGTGTTTCCATTCATTTGGCTATTTGTCCCTGTGCTTTATCCAACCTTGGTCTCAACAATTCTCGCTCATATAAACCCTCCTCATTCTTGCTAATTGGACTCCCAGAGATCCACCCGGGGCCTAGCCATGGATCTCTGCATCCAGATCCCTCAGTAGTTGGATGAGCTTTCTAGCACAAAAATTAGGGTGTTTGGCCATCCCATCACCAGAGTAGGTCAGTTTGGGCTGTCTCTCGACCATTGCCAGCAGTCTGTTGTGGGGGTATCTTTGTGGATTTCTGTGGGCCTCTCTAGCACTTTGCTTCTTCCTATTCTCATGTGGTCTTCATTTACCATGGTCTCCTATTCCTTGTTCTCCCTCTCTGTTGTTGATCCAGCTGGGATCTCCCGCTCCCCCAAGCTCTCTTTCCCTCGACCCTCACCCCTCACCACCCCCACTCATGTCCAGGCTGCTCATGTAGATCTCATTCCATTTCTCTGTCATTGGGCGATCCCCGTGGCATCACGATCCCTGACTTCAAGCTCTACTATAGAGCTACAGTAATAAAAACAGCTTGGTACTGGCATAAAAACCGACATGTGGACCAATGGAATCAAATTGAAGACCCTGACATTAATCTGCACACCTATGAACATATAATTTTTGACAAAGAAGCCAAAAGTGCACAATGGAAAAAAGAAAGCATCTTCAACAAATGGTGCTGGCATAACTGGATGTCAACATGTAGAAGGCTGCAAATAGATCCATATCTATCAACGTGCACAAAACTTAAGTCCAAGTGGATCAAGGACCTCAACATAAATCCAGCTACTCTGAACCTGCTAGAAAAGAAAGTAGGAAGTAGTCTTGAACGCATTGGCATAGGAGACCACTTCCTAAATAGAACACCAGTAGCACAGACACTGAGAGAAACAATCAATCAATGGGACCTCTTGAAACTGAGAAGCTTTTGTAGAGCAAAGGATACAGTCAACAAGGCAAAGCAACAGCCTACAGAATGGGAAAAGATTTTCACCAACCCCACATCTGACAGAGGACTGATATCCAGAATACATAAGGAACTCAAGAAATTAGACATCAAAATGCCCAACAGTCCAATTAAGAAATGGGCTATAGAGCTAAACAGAGAATTCTCAACAGAGGAAACTCAAATGGCTGAAAGACATTTAAGGAATTACTCAACATCCCTATTCATCAGGGAAATGCAAATCAAAACAACTCTGAGATACCACCTTATGCCTGTCAGAATGGCTAAGATCAAAAACACTGAAGACACCTTATGCTGGAGAGGATGTGGAGCTAGGGGAACTCTCCTCCACTGCTGGTGGGAATGCAAGCTTGTACAATCACTTTGGAAATCAATATGGCACTTTCTTAGAAAATTGGGAATCCATCTCCCCCAAGACCCAGCTATACCACTCTTGGGCATATACCCAAGGAATGCTCAACCACACCATAAGAGCACTTGTTCAGCTATGTTCATATCAGCATTGTTTGTAATAGCCAGAACATGGAAACAACCTAGATGCCCTTCAACTGAAGAATGGATAAACAAAATGTGGTACATATACACAATGGACTACTACTCAGCAGAGAAAAACAATGACATCATGAGGTTTGCAGGCAAATGGATGGATCTAGAAAAAATCATCCTGAGTGAGGTAACCCAGACTCAGAAAGACAAACATGGTATGTACTCACTCATAGCAGGATACTAGATGTGGAACAAGGATGACTGGACTGCTACTCACATCACCAGGGAGGCTACCTGGAAAACAGGACCCCAAGAAAGACACGGGGATCGCCCAATGACAGAGAAATGGAATGAGATCTACATGAACAGCCTGGACATGAGTGGGGGTAATGAAAGGTGAGGGTTGAGGGAAAGAGAGCTTGGGGGAGCGGGAGATCCCAGCTGGATCAACAACAGAGAGGGAGAACAAGGAATAGGAGACCATGGTAAATGAAGACCACATGAGAATAGGAAGAAGCAAAGTGCTAGAGAGGCCCACAGAAATCCACAAAGATACCCCCACAACAGACTGCTGGCAATGGTCGAGAGACAGCCCAAACTGACCTACTCTGGTGATGGGATGGCCAAACACCCTAATTGTCGTGCTAGAAACCCCATCCAATGACTGAGGGATCTGGATGCAGAGATCCATGGCTAGGCCCCAGGTGGATCTCTGGGAGTCCAATTAGCAAGAATGAGGAGGGTTTATATGAGCTAGAATTGTTGAGACCAAGGTTGGATAAAGCACAGGGACAAATAGCCAAATGAATGGAAACACATGAACTATGAACCAATGGCTGAGGGGTCACCAACTGGAGCAGGCCCTCTGAGTGGGTGAGACAGTTGATTGGCCTGATCTGTTTGGAAGGCATCCAGGCAGTGGGACCAGGTCCTGTGCTCATTGCATGAGTTGGCTGTTTGAAACCTGGGGCCTATGCAGGATCGCTTGGCTCGGCCTGGGAGGAGGGGACTGGACCTACCTGGACTGAGTCTACCAGGTTGATCTCAGTCTGTGGGGAAGGCTTTGCCCTGGAGGAGATGGGAATGGGGGCCAGGCTGGGGGGAAGGTGAGGGGGGCGGGAGGGGGGAGAACAAGGGAATCCATGGCTGATATGTAGAACTGAACTGTATTGCAAAATAATAATAATAATAATAATAATAAATACAAAAAAGAGTTACATTTACAACATTCTATTTGTAGTTAGCATATTGAGAGAAAATAATGCATTACCTATCCTATCTTAGTGAACCCAAAGTTTTACACCTAATTTACTCTCTATCATAACTAAGAAAAATTGCAAAAATAGCTGTCTAGTCTTCAACTCTGTCAAAGACCCAAAAGAATATAATATTATTGAACAACAGAGACATTTGGATGCCTTGACAGTCACCCAAAGTTCTTCTGCAAAGTTGGGGCATCCGTCTTCAGCCTACAGGTACAGAATATCTGGCAGACTTTTCAGTGAAGCAGGAAATTTGAAGGACTGTCTTGCCTTGTTTTGGCAAAGTTCATCAGTAGCTTTCCTGTGTGTCCTACAGAGTATCTGCCAGATTCTTCTGTGAAGCAGGAATTTTGAAGGACTGTTCTGCCTTGTTTTGGCAAAGTTCAACAGTATTTTTCCTGTGTGTCCTGCATGTCCAGCCTGCACAGCACATTCTCAGCAGTCAAAGGCAAGAACAATTTTTTTGCCTAGTGGCTAACCTTGCTACAATGAATGTAAACTCCGTAAGGTGTTTTCTCAGTGCCCATCATCTCTGAATAAATCAATGCTGCTAGGAGCAGATGTGTCTCATTATGAAAAGCCCCAAGTTAACAAAACATTGTAAATGCTATATTCTGTAGGCCTTTGAAGTGTTTGAAAACCATTTAACTTTAAATGTACCTATTTAACTTGAAAACATACCTAATGTGACTACAAGTTTAATTGTTATACATTAACTACTAACCTCATTTCTTATTTATATATTGCATTTTTAAATGAACTGCATTAAGTGAAATACCCCAAACAAGAATAGAAACATACAGTGTAACAAAATTAACTTTAAATTTGTATGAATACACCAAATCCATGCCAATGCAAAATATCTGAGATTAATAGCTGTCTTTTAATCCTATATTCATATATTCCCCTAAGTGATAACAAACATCCATAACCCACCAAATAACCAAAAGCCTCGCACACCCCTCTTGGGAATGTGGACATCATGTTCTCCATACTTCTTCATGCTGTTTGTGGACAGAGTATCTTTAGGTCCCTGAAAGAAAATTTGAGATAATGGCCAAGTACTGGGAAGACCAGCTATAACCTTTGTTGATAGCTACTATCTGTCAAGGTTCAGGAGGTCTTCCCTGATCAAATCTGATCCATCTCATTCCTGAAGGAATTCACAGCCTCTCGTCATCTATGGGAACAAAACTCCAAAGCATTTTTGATTTCCATTTGACAAATGTACTTTTTTACTTCTTTTTAAAGTTAAGATAGCCCTAAAGTATCTAAGTTGGTTCAATTTTGCAATCTTGTTCACAAGCCCATGTCTGTCTGCAGCTGTCTTTTGCTCAACAACATTCAAAAAATTCAAAATCATCATAATAACATACAGGATTCAGACTCCCTGTATATTTTCTATCATTATGTGGCTTTTTTCTTTTATATTAGTTTTGCTCTCTCTCTAGATTATTATTTTTAAACTATTTCTTTCTTTCTTTCTTTTTCTTCCTTCCTTCTTTCCTTCCTTCCTTTCTTTCATTCTTTCTTTTTCTTCCTTTCTTAAGCTTATGCACATTGTAAAACACACTGGAACCTATTTAGAGGTTTTTCCATCTGGACCTTTTTTATTGCATATCCTTTACCCTTTTTGACTATGCAAGCAAACTTTAGACTGCTAAGTTGCACCTGGATCCTCTGCGTGGCCCTCTTGGCTGCCTCTGCCCACTTCTAGGTTCATGTGAGCCAAGCCTCAAGCTTGCGGCCAGGCTGGAGGTTCGTTCGACCTGGAAACATATTCAGCCCCCCAGCTATGGAATGCTGGCAGGTGTTTTTTACTTAGTTTTTGTTTCTATTTCTCATGAAAAAAGGTCTTAAGTGCTCTTCTGTACAGCAGGGTTTCTTAAAGGAGTTATATCCTTTTCTTTTTCCAGCTTTCTCAGGGCCTAGAGATATCCGAGCTTCACACTGGTACACCAAAATGTTGTTTGTTTTTGCTCTTTTGAGGGGCCCACCACCCAGCCCCCAAATAAATCACACACAGAAGCTTATTCCTAATTATAAATGCCCAGACTTAGCTTGGCTTGTTACTAGCCAGCTTTTCTTAGTTTAAAGCATCCTGTTTATCTTTTGCCTCTTGGCTTTTACCTTTCTCTTACTTCTGTATATCTTACTTTCACTCTTACTCCATGGCTGGCTGTGTGGCTAAGTGGCTGGACCCTGGTATCCTCCTCTCCTTGTTCTCTTGCTCCTTCTTTCTTCTCCTCCCAGATTTCTCCTTCTATATATTCTCTCTGCCTGCCAGCCCCACATATCCTTGATATTGGCTATTCAGACCATCAGGTGTCTTAGACAGGCCCAGTAACACAGCTTCACAGAGTTAAACAAATGCAACATAAAAGAATGCAACACATCTTTGCATCATTAAACAAATGTTCCACAGCATAAACAAATTATGAATGAAATGAAAACTGAGTCCTGGGAAGAGAACCTTTGCCTACAGAGACAAACTGTCTCCACTGCTTTGCACTTTCTTTTGAGTGAGCATCAGTAGCTGATGAAGATTTTCATCTCCCTGTCCCTCACATCCACATCTCATGTCACTTTCCCTCATCATGTCCAAAGATCACAGACTTTTTTAATGCTTTAGGCCCTAAAAAGGCAAACCATATCCTTTTGGTGCCCTTTAGAACAATCCAAGCAGTCCATATCTTAGGAGGCATTACAAAGCACTAAGATAAGAGTGCTCTCTGAACATCCCAGGGCTGAAGCTAGATGCAGAGGTTGTTGACTGGTTAAGTCAGCCTTGCTTACCAACAGGCATCAGCGAGGAGAACATGGTTCTGGGGAATGGCAAGGAGCATAGTGTCTCCCTGTTATTATAGGACTTCATTTCCCGCTGGTGCACACTACTTAGCTCCCAAGCCCACAACTATATGCAGTGAAAACCTTCCCTCGATGTTTAAATGTGACAGCAGCCTAGAGCTGCAATGGCAGTGTTCACAGAGCATCTTCACTTTCACTCTTCACTCCTCTCCACCCATGTCTGTATTATCTTTTTTTTTATGGACTTTTAAAAAAAATTTTATAATTTGATTTAATTTTACATATCAGCCAGGGATTCCCCTGTCCTCCCTCCTCCCCACCCCCAGTTCACCCACCCCATTCCCATCTCCTCCAGGGCAAGGACTCCCCTGGGGATTGAGTTCAACCTGGTAGATTCAGTCCAGGCAGGTCCAGTCCCCTCATCCCAGGCTGAACAAAGTGTCCCAGCATAGGCCCCAGGTTCCAAACAGCCAGCACGTGCACTGAGGACAGGTCCCGGTCCCACTGCCTGGATGCCTCCCAAACAGTTCGAGCTAATCAACTGTCTCACTTATCCAGAGGGCCTGATCCAGTTCCATGGGGGCTCTTCAGCTATTGGTTCATAGTTCATGTGTTTCCATTCGTTTGGCTATTTGTCCCTGTGCTTTTTCCAGTCTTGGTCTCAATGATTCTCACTCATATAATCCCTCCTCTTTCTCACCAATTGGACTCCTAGAGCTCCACCTGGGGCCTGGCTGTGGATCTTTGCATCTGCTTCCACCAGTCATTGGATGAGAGTTCTAGCATGACAGTTAGGGTGTTTGGCCATCCAATCACCAGAGTAGGTCAGTTCGGGTTTTCTCTCGACCATTGCCAGTAGTCTACAGTGGAGGTATCTTTGTGGATTTCTGGGGACCTCTCTAGCACTCTGCTTCTGGATAAACAAGTACCCTTCTATCTCAATCCTTTGGATGTCTCAGCCTCCAGATGCCTCACAATCAGCAAGTATCCATATGAAAAAATACTTTAAATAATCATTTCCTCAAAATAACAATCTATAAAACATAAATAGTAAATTTCTTTTTACCATAAAAGAAAATTAGATTATCATAAATAGGGGCTATAAATCATGTGTGATATGTCTGAGCTTTTTATGTACCATAATAACTAATCACTTGGCTATCAGGGCACTAGGGAAATTACAATAAATTATATTTTGTGGGATATGCACCACATGAATGAAACCCAGAATATTATAGAAGTGACCTTCACCTTGCATGATGTCATAGAAAAAAATGATGCCGCCCTAATAACTTCATAGGGTTAATTAGTTTCGGAGAACACACAAGAGGCAGCGATGTCACAGGGCTTTTTTTTATTTTCTTTCCCGTGGGAAGTTGGGCTAATAAAAATGAAAAACATTTCAAGTAGCTGAGTAAGAAAGCAAAGTTGTACCGAGCAGAAGGGACTGCTTTGGCGCATCCCCTCAGAAGGCCAGCTCCCTTTCTCTGTGAGCGGTGGGTCTCTTTTGTTTTCTTCCCTTCTGCATCTTTCCCAACTACATGTGGGAATCTTTTAAACAAGCGCTGCTTCCAGAACCTGCCCTGATGATGGAGTTGTTTTGTTTTTTAACTCGCTGATGAACATATATTCCTTTAGTCAGATAGGGAAGTCCGCAGATAAGGAGCTGTTTATCTGTATAAACTGGCTGCTTTGTTTGGTCTCTCCACTTGGAGCCCAGTGGGGGTGAGGTGAAGTTTCCACAGCCATGCTGATTTCACATGAATAGCTTTGCTGGTGTCAAGGGCGGCTGCAGTTCCGCACTGGCATCTGGGGTACAGAAGGCTAATTCTTCTGAATAGAGCCATTGATGATTACATTTTGGGGGAACTTAATCATAGAGTAATTAGGCTTTAATTCTTACAAAAACTTACAATTAATTGGATCTTTTATACAACTTTTTTGTTTGATTTAAAGTACTGTGTAGGTTAGTTAAACAATTTAAATGTGGTTTTAATTAGAATTGTTTTATGATTTTAATGAGTCTTAAAAGTCTTTTGATGAGCAGACTGTATGATTATGGTATTTCAAATGATTGGGTAAATGCATACTTTTATAATTTACCTTTTAGGAAACTATATTTTTTTATGGGAACTATTATTTTTTTCATGATTTATTGTTTCATTTTAGTTTCAGTTTTAGTGGGAATGGATGCTTAGTCCTGCCCCCAAACACCCAAGTGTTTTCTTTCTAGAATGACATTGAACTTTCATGAAATCAAAAGCATCAGGCAGTAGCCTAATACTGCAGTTAAATTTAATCATAAAAAAATTTTGTTTTTATAATAAAGGAGTCTGATTACTTCTAAAACTTTTAGGTAGGAATTTAAATTTTTACATAACTTGGCATAGATAAGTTACTTGCAAACAGGATGTCTTTCAGGAGGAAAACAAAAAATGTGGCTTTGCGCACTGACTTGAAATGTTTCATAGAATTTAATATTGAATTACCGACTTTTTAAGTTATTGTCAGAACAACTAAAAGTGAGTACTCTCAATAAACGTGGAAAACTTTTAAATATTATTATAAGGTTGTTTTTCCTTTTTGAGTGTGTCTCATTCTCGTCCTTACCACATAAAATAGCCAGTACTTGAGGGTTTTCTGCTGGCTTTTAAGGCTCCATAGACAAGGGCTGTCCTAACACACGTTTTCACTTCCCACTTTCTACGGCACCATTACATTCTACCCTCGAATTCCATCCTTCTCTTTCCAGCTTAGGTTGAATTATTTACATGTGCCTGAAAATCAATCAAAACAATCCACATATCAAAAGAATACAGGAGAAAAAAATCTGGTCATTGCTATAGATACAGCAAAACATCTAACAAAATCATAGCTCAACAAGAACTCAGTAAATTAGGAATGAAAAGAAACATACTCATTTTGATTATGAAAAGCCCATAGTTAACATGACACAGATTGGACAAGAATGTCTTCTCTTGCCACTTAATTTACTACTGTACTCAGTATCTTAGTACACTAAGACAAGAAAGAGAAAAAAGACTTCTATTTGCAGATGAGCAGATTCTATATAGAAAATTTCAAGGAACCCATAAATAACTAGGAAATGTAATAAATTTAGCCATAATGCAGAATAAAAAGTCAATACAAAAATTTGTCTCTAAATACTAGAAAAAGGCAATTTACAGTAGAATATTAATTGTACATTTCCATGTAGAATAGTATAAAATGTTCAGAAATAAACATAACAAAGTATGTAGATTACTTCCCTCTATAGTTAAAACCATAAAGTAGGAGCTTGAGAGATGGCTTGGATAAGAGCACTAGCTGCCTCTCCAGAAGACTCAGTTCAATTCCCAGCACCCATGTGGTGACAATAGCCTAATACTGCAGTTAAATTTAATCATAAAAAAATTTGTTTTTATAATAAAGGAGTCTGATTACTTCTAAAACTTTTAGCTAGGAATTTAAATTTTTACATAACTTGGCATAGATAAGTTACTTGCAAACAGGATGTCTTTCAGGAGGAAAACAAAAAATGTGGCTTTGCGCACTGACTTGAAATGTTTCATAGAATTTAATATTGAATTACCGACTTTTTAAGTTATTGTCAGAACAACTAAAAGTGAGTACTCTCAATAAACCTCCAGTTCAGGGAAACTGATGCCTTCTTCTGGCCTTCTAGAATACCAGACACACTCATGATACATAGACATACATGCAGGCAAAACACTCAAAACACATAAAATAAAATAATAATAATAACAAAAATTTAAAAACCTGAAAAATATGCCAAGCATGGTGGTACACACCTGCCTTTAACCCACACTCCTGAGACAGAATCAGGTGGATCTCTATGAGCTTGAGTCTAGCCTGGTCTACAGAGAGAGTTCAAGACAGGACTACATCCTAAGCCCCCATTTCAAAAAGAACAAACAAACAAAAAATCCTGCAAAATACTACCAAAGAAATTAAAAGACTTCAAAAGAGAAGTGAAATGAATAAATTGAGAACACACCAGAATTAAAGATTCAATTTTCATTAAACTTGTTCCATGATAACAAGGAGCATCCCTGATCCTCTTACTGTACCACTGTCCACCTTGCCCTTCCCTACAGCTCACTGACTCATTTATGTCTTCCTGTTTTGTTCTGTGGCCCACTGAGTTCAACTAGGGCAGCCTATGTGACCATAGCTTTGGAACAACTTTAAAAATAATAATCCTTCCAAAATATTCTATAAACTCACACAACCCCAACTAAAGCCCAGACATCGATTAGATAAGGTGACACATGACTTTAAATCTGTCTACTCAGGTGACTCAAGCAGGAAGATTACAAATTCAAGGCTTGCTTGTGCTCCATAGTAAGCTCAAAGCTAGCCTGGACAATTTGACAAGATCGTGTCTCAAAACTAAGATGGAAAGGGCTAGGAATGTATCCTGGTGGTAGAGCACTTGCCTCGTATGTGAAAAGCCCTGGGTTCAGTTCTCAGCACCACACACAGACAAGACAGATACAGAGAGACAAACAGAGAGAAAGACAGGTAGAGAGAACACATGCATAGGACTGGAAAAACTGGCAAAAGCTTAGGAATCAATCTGGCAGTAGCACCTCATAAGGTTAAAGATAGAACAGTTCTATCCTAGGTAGTTTTCCCAAATTTCACAGTATGTGAAATTTCATAGCAAAATGTGGTTTCAAGTGTTCATTTAAACTCAATTGTTTAAATTTGAAAACAAAACTAAATCAATATTAGAATACTCACAAGTTGTTTATAATTTTATAGACTGAAATTTCTTTAATTTCCTGTATTCTCAGTAGAGCAGACTATCAAACGAACCGAGGGAACATTACGTTCTAGTTGGTTACTGGTCAGCCATGTCACCAGGTGTAGTGGATACACAAGTGATGACAATGATTCCCCTCTCCAAGAATCTATCAACAGCCAGCAGTAAAGGTCCTCTCCACGTGTGACTTGTTGTTGTCAGGGCCAGTCTTATGAGGGTCCGTAGTGGTAACTACAGTTGTTTTGAGTCTAGAGATGGCATTTTGAGCCCTTGACGCTTTCTTGTGGCTCTTATATACAACCTTCCTTTTTCTTTGGTGTTCCCTGAGCCTTACATCAGCTTTATCTCATTCTCAGAATCTTGGGCAAACATGGGTCCCTTCATTCAAAGCCATTCACTGTAAAGAGAAGCTACTTCGATTAAGCCTGAGATTAAACCAGTAGCTTTTGTCTATGGGTAGTGACAGATATTTAGAAGTCACCAAATTGCTCATTTGACCTCCGCAGGTACAGGTTGTTAACTGAGCTTACAGCACCAGGCATGGATTCCCTCTAGTGGGTAGAACCTCATATTCAGAGTGTGGAGTTTACCCTAACAGTGCATTGCTACTGTTGCTCATGGGGGCATATTTTAAATGTCACCTGAAGGTTCCAGAGTTTGTTGTTGTTTGTTTGTTTTTATTCTTCACTCATACATTACATTCAAAACACAATTTCCCCTCCCTCCACTTCACCCCACACCCCTACTCACCTTCCCTGTCCCCCAAATCCACTACTCCTCCCTTTCCCTTCATATAAAAGAGCAAACCTCCCAGGGGTATCAACCCAATGTGGCATAACAAAGTTACAATAAGACTCGGCACAAACCCTCATATTAAGACTGGACAGAGCAACCCCATAGGAGGAAAAGGGTCCCAAGAGCAGGAAAAAGAGTCAGAGACAGCCCCACTCCCACTATTAGTCCCACAAGCACACCGAGCTACACAACCATAATATATATATGCAAAGGACCTAGCTCAGACCCATACAGGGTCCCTGATTTTCTCTTCAGTTTCTGTGAGCCCCTATAAGCCCTGCTTAGTTGATTCTGTGAGCCGTGTTCTCCTGGTATGCTCGATCCCCCTGGCTCCTACAATCTTTCCTTCCCCTCTTCTGTGGGATTCCTCTGGCTCCACCTAATGTTTGGCTGAGAGTATCTGCCATCTGCTTCTGCCAGTTGCTGGATGGTGCCTCTGATGACAATTGGGCTAGGCACCAATCAATGAGTATAAATGAACATACTAGGAATCATTTCATTGACTTTCTTTGTCAGTCATGTTTGATTCTATCCTAGGTCTCTGGGCTGTCCAAGCTCTGGCCCCTGGCCATCCATCAGGTGTGGGCAGCATCAGGTGTGGGCCCCCTGTTGTGTGGACCTCAAGTTGGACCAGCCTTTGGTTGGCCACTTCCACAATTTCTATGCCACCATTACCTCAGCACATCTTGCAGGCAAGACAGATTTTAGCTTGAAGGTTTTGTTGATATTTCCGTTGGTGCATCAGTTGATAGCTGAGATGCTATTGCAGTCCCACTGCTGAGAGCCTTGCCTGGTAATAGAAGATGGCTCATTTAGGCTCCATATCCCCCATTGCTAGGAGTTTTCACTAGGGTCACTTTCATAGATTCCGTGGAGTTTCCATTGACTGGGTTTCTACATCGCTGCCCCAATTCCAGTAGTCTCTCCCAATACTCTCTCCAACCCCATCCCATCCCTATCTGATCATTACATCCCTGACTGCGCCCCCCACCCTGTCCACCCACAAAATCTGTTCTGTTTCCCCTTCCCAGGGAGAGCCATGAGCCCTCCCTTGAGCAGTCCTTGTTCTTTAGCCTCTCTGGGTCTGCCAGTTATCCTGTACTTAACAGACTTAACAGGTAATGCTCACTTACAAGTGAGTACGGGGCATGTTTGTCTTTTGGTTTTTTTCTTGTTCCATCCATTGCCTGCAAATTTCATAATGCTAATGTGTTTTTACAGCTGAGTAATACTCCACTGTGTGAATGTGTCACATTTTCTTTATCCGTTCTTTGGTTGAGGAACATCTGGGTTGTTCCAGTTTCTGGCTATTATGAATAAAGCTGCTATGAGCAGAGTTGAACAAGTGTCCTTGTGGTAGGATGGAGTACCCTTTGGATATATGCCCAAGAGCAGTATAGCGGTGAAGGCCCTATGTTCTAAGTTAGGGTCCTCAGTGTGTGCTGATTGGATGTCATTGAAACTATTAAGAAAATGAGGTTTAGTGGATGTCTTAGGTCAGTGGATGTAACCCTTCAAATTAGGATGATAGGATGCTGGTCTCTTCTCTCTTTTTCTCCTATAAGACAAAGTGGTCCTATGCTTTTGCCACCAACTTCCACCATGATGTGCTGAGCTACTATAGACTCATAGCAATAGGGCCACTTGCTCGTAGATGGAGACATTCAAAACCGTTGCTAAAACAAACCATTCCTCTCTTTAAGTTGATTTGTCTCAAATATGTTACAACACAGAAAGCTGATTAATATGGTACCAATTCCTTCTTTCTGTCTTTCCTTCCATCTGTCCATAGCATTTCTAGGAAAATTATTTCCCTGCTCAATTCAACTTCCAACACCAAATACAATGCTTGGATTTAGACACCAAACAGTTCTTCAGTGCTACACAGACACAAGATGTGTGTCTTAGAATTTAATTTAACTATTAATGCTAACTACCTGTAATATACTTTCTTTTAGTCCACCAACTTCTCCCAAATCATGACATGGACACTTCTTATTGATAATGAATGCTCAGCCTTATCTTATGCTTGTCCCACTAGCTCTTTTAACTTAATTTAACATGTTTCTCTTCATCTACGTCTTGCCTCAGGGCTTTTTACCTTTCTTTCATTCTGTACTTCCTACTCTGTGCCTGGCTGGCTGACCCCAGGCATCTCCCTCTCTTTCTCCCTCCTTCTCTTCTCCTCTGGAGCTGAGATTCCTCCTCCTACTTACTCTCTCTGCCAACCAGCCCCACCTATGCCTCTACTGCCTAGTTATCAGCTATTTTATTAGACCAATCAGGTGACTTAAGGAGGCAAGGTGAAACAAATTAACACATCTTATGTTGTTGAACCAATGCAGCATAAACAAATGTAACACACCTTTACATAGTTAAAGTAATATTCCACAACAAACACTCAGAGTCAGTGTAGACACACAGACTGCGGGATTGGTTACATAGAATGCAGCCCCATTTCAGGGGCTAATCCCAGATGGCAGTGGATCCCTGGATTACTTTCCTTTCTATCCAACTTGACTACAAACTTGGAGTCCCCATAGCCCTTTAGGTTTCATAAGTTGCCCAAATCTCCAAAAACTCAAGGAAATGCATGCTTACTATATTTATCACTTTACTTTGAAGGATATTGTGGGATAGAAATAAAAAGCCACATGAAGATCCCGATGGTCCAGAGCATAGGAACTTTCCAAATCATGGAATAGGTGTTTAGCTCCAGCCCAACACACAGTATATTCACCAGCCAGAGGTTTCCTGACACTTGTGAGTTTTACATAGGTAAGAGCTATATCAGGTAGGAATTTTATAGAGGTTTCATTTCATAGGCATGATTGATTAAATCATTAGCTATTGGTGTTTAATTCACTTTCTAGCTCATCTCCCCTTTATTTATGTAGGTCAGGGGTGAGACTGAAAATTCTGATCCTTGGAGGGAAAAAATGGATAATTTTCTAAAGTAAAGCAGAAGAGGAGATTGGAAGTGGAACGGACAGATAAAACATAGCAGAAGAAATTACATTCAAGTTAGATCATGAAGAATGAATGTTCACAGGAAAGTGTCAACTCTCCCCTGGCACGAGTAGCTGTCAGGGATAGCTTAGCCTCGCCAAGCAGAAGTCAGAGGGAGGGGTGAAGGCCTTACAGAATGGCGGGAGAAGGTGGGCTGGGACATTGGAGCATGAATCAAGTCCTAAAGAGATTTGTCTATGCAGATAAGTAGTTCAAATCTTCTTAGGAGTGGCCAGAAACCAACGAAGCACCATTGGAGAGATGCAGCTGGGGCTTCGACTGCACAGACAAAGGCAGCTCCCTGCTGCTGGTGTCCATAAGGCAGAGAAACCAAGTTAAACACATCTTGGAGACAGTTTGTTCTGCATCAAGTATCCTTTGAATCAATTGAAAACCTTTAAAAATCTCTTAAGATTTTTCTACTTTCAGCCACTGCAAAACTATAAAGTATGAAATTAATGTATCAGAATTTCTTTTTTATTGAAGATAGCTTCTTCTCTCATATAATACATCCCAACCAGTTTCCCCTCCCTCTACCCCACCCAGTCCCCTAACTACCTCCTGTCTCCCCCAAATCCACTCTCCCTCCATTTCCTCTTCAGAAAAGAGCAGGCCTCCAAGAGACAACAGCCAAGCAGGATAAAATAACATACAATATGACAAGACAATAGTCGTCATATTGAGGCTGGACAAGGCAACCCAACAGGAGGAAAAGAGTCCCAAGAGCAGACAAAAGAGTCAGAGACATCCCAGCTCCCAATATGTGTTTTATTCTCCGTGAATGCAACTTTTGAAATATGCTGCGCTCCATTACCTTCACCTTGATGCTGTTCTGTTTTCTCCAGGCTGTGCTTCTGTACACATTTACCATGCCACACAGCACATTGGTAATGCATTAGGTTAATAGAGCAATTATTTAATTGGCTGTAATTTCATTGGTATTCCTATTACCTAAAGGAAAATGACTCAATCTCTGTTTACATTTGCAAAACCAATATTATGGTTTAAATTATGGCCTTTGGATGAATTTGAAAATGAAAGCCTGATAATCCTTAAAGCAATATTTACAGAGGACTCTTTGCCTTTGTAAAGAATAAAGGGAATGGAAACAAGAATGCATTAAATCATATGGGCTTTTAAATATTCATTTTGTAATCAACTTCACGGTTTCCAGGCCATTATCTAACTTCCTGATACTTGTAGAGAAAGCCAACTCTCTTGCTTTAATTTTCCTATGAAAACGTAATCTGTTACTTCACTTCCTCCTTTCTGACTCTAGTGTGCAGGAACTCCAGATAAAATGTTCACAATGCAAATGTTCTTCCTCAGTAGAAATCCAGCTAAAATTCTCAATTTCAAAACACAGGCATTTTTGTTACCAGCCTCTGGTCGTAAATGATCTCTACCCAGCAGTATTTAATAAAGCCTTCTCTGACCACCCAATAAAATAACAGAAAAAGACTAAAAGAACTAACCTCCCAGTTCTAGAGACAGTATGTCAGGAAGTCTGTTGTCAATAATTTCCTGTGAGCTGCAAGATGCTGAAGTGGTCCTGTATTGTTTCTCCTACATTAAAGATGAATAACCTGAAGCACCCAAATAATGTTTGTGAAAATATGCTGTGGTTTAAAGGAAAGTAAAATCTCACACACACACACACACACACACACACACACACACACACACACACACACACACACACTTAAATACAACTGCAAGACAGTTAATAAAATATCTCCAACAATGTTTGAAGAATCTTCTGTGACACTGAATAAAATCAAATTAACAATATGTAAGGCCTAGTTAATTTCAAGAAGGTGGGAGCAGATTTTACATACCCAGGCAAGGGGGAAATAAAGTCAGTAACCTAACAAGGAACGAAAAGTAGACTGGATTTCAACTTCTTTGAGGTGTTTCAATAACGTGGCAACATCATCAGCATTGCTCAGCACCATAGCTTGTTGTTTGATTGGCAGGTGGGTGCCACAACAGCCCGTGGGTTTCCAGATGCCCTTCACACAGGGTTTTCTTGTGTTAACATCTCACATAACCAAAGGACCTTATAAAAACTCAGAAATTAGGCTTAGTTATTGGAAGCCCTGTTACATAAAGTATGGACCGTTTTCAGAACTCAACAGCTTTTCACGAGTGTTCCCTTGTTGCTTAGTATCCCACATTACACTTAGTTGTCCTGTCTCATTTAGTCATCCCAGGATGTGACAATTCCTGTCTTTGTTTGTTATGATGTTGCCTCTTGATGGATTCTCAGTTACATGGTAGACTGTGCCTTGGTTATGTCTTGTTTCGTGCTTTCTCCTGGTTAGATTAAGTTTATGCATTAGTAAAAAGCTGTGTGCCTTTCCCAGGGTATCATGCTAGCATCATGTAATGTTAGCATGTTTTATTACTGGTGATGCCATGCTTGATCATGGCTAAGCTGTTGTTTCTTAGGACCCTTCAGGGTAAAGTTAGTGTTTGTCATTTATAATGACTTCATATTCAAAGAAATAAATGTGATATTTTGTAACTGTATTGTATTTGCATGTTATTGTCCACAAATTCTAGCATGAATTAAGTGGTACTGTCCCTGTGCTGTTTTCATATGAGTAGTTTTCTTATTCATTCATATTTATTCATCAGCATTATTGTTGAACAAAGAGTTATCATTTCTCCTCCATTTACTCAGTCATTTACTTATATTATTATGGATCCCTGAATAATTATTTTATTATGTGGTTGTAATTTAATGCTGTAACTATTATGTTGATCAAGTTTGTCAAAATTTAGCAGTTGTTACTTTTTCCAGGGCGGCTCCTATGTTCATTTGATTCACCGCCATCTTCTCTTTTTTTCCTTCCCTTATTTACTTTCTTTTTAATAGAATAGTTAGTGTGTGTGTGTGTGTGTGTGTGTGTGTGTGTGTGTGTGTGTGTGTATGTGGTGTGTGTATATGTGGTATGTGTGTGTATGTTGTGTGTATGTATGTGGTGTGGTGTGTGTGTATAGGTGATGTGTATGTGTGTGTGGTGTGTATGGTGTGTGTGTGCATATATGGTGTGTGTGTATATGGTGTGTGTGTATGCATATGTGGTGTGTGGGATGTGCAGGGTGTGTGTGTGTGCGTATGTAGTGTGTATGTGTATGTGGTGTATGTATATGCAGCATGTGTGTGTCTGTGGTGTGTGGGGTGTCTGTGTGTGTGTGTGTGTGTGTGTTGTCTGTCTGTCTGAGAGTCTGTTCACGGGTTGCTTCCTCCATGTAGGTCTCAGGAATTGAACTCAGGTTTGACAGGAAGTACTTTTACCTGCTGACCCATTTTGCTGGCCGAACTTCCTCACTTTCAAATGCTGCAGATGCATGCTGTGTGTTCCTTGTACCTTCTCCTAGAATTATTTCTCTCCAAAGAGGACAGTTTTTTGTTTTTGTTTGTTTTGTTTTTTATCTTTTATTTTTAATTGCAGAAAGGAATTTGGAGACCAAGATGTAGGTACAGGTTGTGCCCATGGTAACTGAGATAGCCTTTGCCCCTTTAATAACTATAACAAAGAAGTATGTGTGGTTACTGTCTGATGTATGCACACACACCAAAATCAAACAGGTTTGTGAATAGTTCTTTGGGTCTTTAGCATTCAAGTGTCGAGAACGTTCTCTCAAGAGTTTCTTATCGCCCTTCTCTCCTCTCCCCTCAGTGTGGTTCACTTAGTTTACCTAGATTTCTTTGTTACTGTATCCATTATAATTTTTCCCTGGTGCATCTAGGTTTATTTTGCAGCTGTTCCTTTTATAAAGTGGGTTACTTTGTGTAATTCTGTGTTGTGATAGACTCCTCATTACTGTGACAAAATACCAGAGCAAAACACTGAGTTCCAAGAGTTTCCATCTTCACCGTAGTGAACAGAGAGGCTCATATCACACTAACCAGGATGAGAGAAAGAAGAGAGCCAATCTTCCCTAGCTAGTGTCATCTTTCCCCTGTAAGTCTGCAGTATAAACATTCAGGATAGGTCTCCTCCCCTTAATAAATCCTCTCTAGAAACACCCTTGCGACATACCCAGAATGGTGCTTTCCAGATCTCTAGGTATGTCTCAGTATAATCATGTTGGCAATCAAGATTCATTGTCACATACATTCCACGACAGTTCAGAGTCATTCATCCCCCCTGTGGTCCTACCATGACAAAACACATTCACCTTCCTCATAACATAAGTAAACCTTTTATGGTAAATCTCACCATCCATCCTCAATGCCTAGCAGCCAGCCATCTGCTTTCCTACCTATACTTTTCATTTCTAAAGAGTATCCTGTAAAAAGGAAATGTGTTAGTTTGAATGTAATTGGCCCTCATAATCTCATAGGGAGTGGCACTATTAGGAGGTGTGGTGCTGTATGATAATGCTTTTGTACACTGGTTTAATAAAATGCTGATTGGCCAGTAGCCAGGCAGGAAGTATATGTGGGGCGAGCAGATGAGGAGAATTCTGGGAAGAGGAAGGGCTGAGTCAGGAGTCACCAGCCAGACACAGAGGAAGCAAGATGATAAGGCAGAATTGAGAAAAGGTACAAAGCCACGTGGCTAAACATAAAGAATTATGGGTTGATTTAAGTATAAGAGCTAGTTAGTAATAAGCCTGAGCTAATGGCTGAGCAGATATAACTAATATAAGCTCTTGAATGATTGTTTTACAAGTGGGCTGTGGGACTGCAGTGGCTTGATGAGACCAGAGAAACTTTCAGATGGCAAATGGCATCCCACGTTGGGTGCCACTAATTACAATCAATCCATGTAAGTCTATTAAATGGGTAACAGAATTTATTAGGATATAATTGAGGAAATACACTCATGATTACAGAACAGAGTAGACAGCAGAAGTCATCCTCTGGTCTGACCAGGAGTGAATCCACTTCATAGGCAGGAACAGGGAGAGGGGCATGTGATCCTTCTCTCTTTCTTTCCTTATAAGAGGTCATGTACAACGGCAGGAAGCACCACCTCCTTTGGGCCATATAGTCCAAGGTCATGGGCAGAGCAAGTATCACTACAGTGTGGCTTTGTTGGGGTGGGTATGGCCTTGTTGGAGGAAGTGTGTCACTGTGGGGGTGGGCTTTGAGGTTTCCTAGTTAACTCTTGTTGCCTGCAAGATGCAGCACTTTCAGCTCTGGCACCACGTCTGCCTCCAGCCTGCCATCCTCTCACCTTGATGATAATCTATTGAACCTCTGAAACTGCAAGAGAGTCACCCCAATTAAATGTTCTCTTTATATGAGTTGCTGTGGTCATGAAGTCTCTTCGCAGCAATGAAAACCCTAACTAAGGCAGGAATTATGAAAAATGTAGTCATTTATTGGTTTGCTTTTAGGAAAAATCCATTTATGGTATATTCATAGTGTGTATATGAATCAGTAGTTTGTTCATGTCTAAGGATGCATGAAATTTCATTGTAAAGAATGATTTTAAAATATTTGAAGCAGTTAAAAATCATTCCCAACAAGATCTCAGGGAGAAAAATGGATATTGTGGGCAATTCTCATAAAGAAGAACATCCATAACTGCATGTGGTGGCCCTGCCTTTATTCTTGGTATGTGGGAGGTGGAGTTGAGGGGATCATAAGTTTGAGACCTGCCTAAGCTACAAGGCAAGATGTTGTTTCACAAAGAAGGAGAAGGAGCAGGAGAAAGAGGAAGTGGAAGAGAAGGAAATGGAGGAAGAAAAGGAGAAGGTTGAGGAGAAGGAGGTAGAGGAGGAAGAGGAGGAAATATATTAATAAAGATCACATTATATAATAACAGAATCATAATATTCATTAAAATCAAAGCAAGAAGAATCCTACTCTCGTTTTGGCATTGTTCTAGAATTTGTGGCTAGTGCAATAGGGCACATATCAGAACTAGTAGTTAACAAATAGAAAGGGAATATGAAGAGAGGTGGTAATTACAGAATATGTGTTTTAGAAACCCCCAAAAGTACCAAGTAAAAATCTTCACATGTAGAAATCAGTAAACTATAGATACAAGAAAAATGTTGAAAAATATCATCCCAATGAAAAAATAAAAGTGATAGGAAAATCTGTGAATAATAGCAATATGTACATGCCATAAATTTCTAAGCAATAATTAATTATGCAGGATCACTTTATAGAAGATCATAAACCGTGTCTAAATAAGGAATGTTTGAATATTCACTTCTTTGAAGGGAGCTATGGGGAGTATTTTTGCTTTCTTAAACTATGAGTGTTCTGATGAAATTCATTTTCAGTCAATTAAATCAAACTTTATCCTATTAAGTTGAACTATGTTTTCAAAATTGGATTTATCATTTTAAACTCATTTTAGTTAGCATTCAAGGCAATGAGCTTCAAAGTGACATTTTATTTGCTGCTGCCATACTCTGCTTACATGCCTCATCGTTACCTTCCTTGTTCCACTTGTCTGTTCTCAGAGCTCCCATCTGCTCTCAGACCACCTTCTGCTTTCGTACACATGTTTTAAAATATATATTTAAATTTAGATTCTGTATATGAAAGAACTCATGTCATATATGTCTTTCTTCCCCCGCCCATTTCCTGCTCTGAGTATTGGCTTCTCTATACTGCCATTTATTAATTCACTCTAGAGTGCCTGTCTGAAGCTTGTCACTAGCACAAGATCCTTATGTAAAGGGGTAACGCTTATCATATTGACTGTCTGACCCTCTGCCTAATAGATTGTCTGGCTTAGAATAGGTATTAAAAATATTAATTCCTATGCAGTAAAATATTTTCTTCAGTTAATTTGTTCTGTGAAGTTTTAAATGGCTCATAAAATTCATTCTTTGGCTAGCTTAACCTTTTTGTTTGTTTGTTTGTTTGTTTTTTCAAGACAGGGTTTCTCTGTGTAGTTTTGGTGCCTGTCCTGGATCTCACTCTGTAGACCAGGATGGCCTCGAACTCACAGAGATCTGCCTGGCTCTGCCTCCTGAGTGCAGGGATTAAAGACATGTGCCACCACCACCCAGCCAGCTTAACCTTTTCTAAAAGAAGTCTGGTCTACTTAGTTCCAGCACTTAGCAAACTGTAATACATACCTGCATGCACATCAGTTCTACATAAAAGCATTTCTTCAGTTTCCAAGTCTACATTGAATGAGCTGCATAAACACCACCAAGAACTGTGAAGCTTAGAAGGGAGGATGCTTTAGAAGCGTTCTCGGTGAAAAGGTGACTCATGCTTCAGTTTTCAGTCTTCACAGTAATGTTATGATCTTAGCAAAAGATGAGAATAAGTTACAAATTCTCCTTATAAAAAAATTAAAACTTGAAAAGAAACTCACTGAATCTCCAAGAAGGTTGAAGTGAAGTACAGAGCAGAGCATGTCTGTCAACATGAGTTCTTTTTTCTTCTATCACATATGAAAGGAAGGTTGCCCATGATTCATAATACTGAATCTTTGATTAATGGTTTTATTTCATAATTATCTTAACGTTTTCCTCATAAAATTTGATTGATAATGCTTCCCTACATTTTGAAAATAATGGAGTTAAGTCAGGCATGGAGACTTAGATCTGTAATGCCAGCAAGCAGGGGGCTGAATCAAGAGGATTGTTTTAAATTCAAGGCCAGCCTGAGTTACATAGTGAGTCCCAGCCTGGGCTACACAGCAGCATGGAATGTAATGTCAAATCCTGTCTCATAAATTCTTTTCAAATTTAAAAAATAACGGAATGATGCCATAATGTTCATTCAAGGTGTCTAAATAACACATTTCTTGATTAGTCAATCTTGCAAAATTTTATGACTTGTGGATGTGTGCATGTATTTGTCATTTTTCATTTTTTGAGATTATAATCATATAATTTCTCCTTTCACTTTCTTCCACCCAAACCCTCCTATATACCTATCCTTTCTTTCTTTAAAATTCATGACCACATCTTCATTAATTAAGAATTAATTAATTAATTAATTAATTAAGAATAACTAACAATTCTTAGTTATTGTTCTATTGTTATGAAGGGATAACATGGCCATGGCATCCCTTACAAAAGAAAGCATTTAATAGGGCTTGCTTACCCTTTCAGAGGCTTAGTCTATTATTATCATGGCAGAGAATATGGCAACATGCAGGCAGACATGTTGCTAGAGAAGTAGCTGAGGGTTCTACATCCAGATCCACAGACATCAGGAAGAAAGAGAGCCACTGGGCCTGGCTTGGATTTTTGAAACCTCAAGGCCCACTCCTAGTGATATGCTTGCTCCAGCAAGGCCAGATCTCTTAATCCTTCTCAAGTAGTACCATTCTCTGATGACTAAGCATTCAAACATATGAACCTATGGAAGCCATTCTTATTTAAAATACCACGAAGTGTTATTACATGCACATATACAATATGAATATGCATATATGTATATATATTCCTAAATATAACCTGATCAGTCCATATAATATTACTTGTAAATATCTATTTAGTGTTGACCATTTGGTATTAAATAATCAATGGTGTATCACCTTACCTCCTCCCAGCTTTCCCCAGTTGCCTATAGTTCATTGTGTAGGGTTGAGACCTCATGGTCTTCCTTTTACCCAGTATATCTGTTGTTGTCCTTGTGCAGCTAGTGCTTAGGCAGTCATAAGACCTTATGGGTGTAACTTCTAACATTACTAGGAAACACAATGTGACAGTAAACCTCCTGATCCTCTGACTCTTACAATCTTTCTGTCCCCTTTTCCACAATGTTCTCCAAGTCTTAGGTGTAGGAGTGTTTTGTAGATGTTGTATCCATTGGGACTGGGCTCCACAATTCTGCATTTTGATTGCTTGATTATCTGTTGTTTTCCATAATGGCCTCTATCTATTGCAAAGAGAAGTTTCCTTGGTGAGAGGTGAAGACTATACATGTATAAGGACAAATATTTAGAATCTATTCAGGTATTTATTATGCTTGTTTGCTAAAATAATGGTTGTCAGTTCTACTTCAAAATCCATGACATCTCTAGCCCTGGGTAGTTGGCTAGGTTTTCAGTACCAGGCATGATTTCACTCTTGTTAAGCAAGTTTAAAGTCCAATTAGAGAGCTGTTGGTTACCCTCAAGTAATATGAACCACTCCTGCACACTTAAGTAATCACCATGCTGGTCATTGTTGTGGTTCATAGGTGTCATATCTGGGTAGAACTGATGTTTACTTCCCTCCTTTGGAAGCTTGTGTGGTACACTTTGATACTATGAAAGCTAGTACGCAGGGAGGAGGGATTCAGGTCAGTTCTGGGGCATCTGAGCTGTGTTTCTGAAGTGCATGCTATGTTCAGCAATATGGGCTTACCTTCTACCTCAGGGGTGTAGCCTTGGGCACCAGCAATAGGCTGTATGTTTCCACTGATGATGTGCCTGTTTTTATGCCAATATCATACCGTTTTTATTACTATAGCTTTGTAGTACAACTTGAAATCGAGGATGGTGATACCTCCAGCATTACTTTTATTTTTCAGGAATTTTTTTATATATCCTGGGGTTTTCGTGTTTCCATATGAAGCTGAAAATTGTCCTTTCAAAATCTGTGAATAATTGAGTTGGACTTTTGGTGGGGATTGCAGTGAATCTCTAGCTTGCTTTGTTAGTATGGCTATTTTTACTATTTCATCCTACCAATCCAAGAGCATGAGAAATCTTTCTATCTTCTGATTCCAGGAAATTTTTTACTCCTTTCTTGATTTTTTTTCATTGACTCATTCATTGTTCAGTAATGAGTTTTTTAATCTCCGTGAGTTTATGTATTTATTAAGGATCTGTTTGCTATCAATTGTAGGTTTTATTACATTTCAGTCAGGTAGGATACAAAGGAGTGATTTCAGTCTTTGAATTTCTAAATGTTTGCCTTGTCTCCCAGGATGTGGTCTGTTATTGAGAAACTTCCATGTGCTGCTGAGGAGAATTTGTGTTCCTTGGTGTTTGGGTGGAATATACCGTAGATATCTGATAAGTTCATCTGATATGTGTCTTTGTTAGCGTTACTATTGCTGGAAAGAAAACACCATGACCAAAAGCAGCTTAGGAAGGATAGGGTTTATTTGGCTTCACTTTCACATCAGTCATCATCCACAGAAGTCCAGGGCACGAACTCAAGCAGAGCAGGAACCTGGAGGCAGGAGCTGCTGCAGAGGCCATGGAAGAGTGCTTCGTACTGGCTTGCTCCTCATGGCTTCCTCAGCCTGCTTTCTTATAGGACTGAGGAACACCAGCCCAGGGATGGCATCACCCGCAATGGGCTGCACCCCCCCCCCCCATCAATCACTAATTAAGAAACTCAGTCTTATGGAGGCATTTCCTTAATTTAGACTCCCTCTTCTCAAATGATATTAGCTTGTGTCAAGTTAACATAAAACTATCCAGCACAATGTATGGTATCAGTTAATTCTGTTTCTCTGTTTATTTTTTTGTCCAGAGACCTGTCAATTGGTGAAAGAGGGATACTGAAATCACCTACTATTAATGGATTGATGTAAATCTTATCTTTAAATCCAGTAGTATATTTTAAATGAAGTTATGTACCCCAGAGTTTGGTGCATACATGTTTAGGATAGTAATGCTCTCTTGGTTACCTTAATTGCAGTGAAGTGTCCTTCTCTATCTCTTCTAATAAATTTTAGTTTGAAGTCTATTTTGTCAGATATTAGGGTAGCAGGGCCTGCTTGCTTCCTAGTCCCATTATTTATTGGAGTACATATCACTACTCTTTTATTCCAATGAAGTGCCTATTTTAAAGCTAAGATTTATTTCTTTTAGACCACAGATAGATGGATTTTATTCTTGATCCATTCAGTCAGTCTGTGCCTTTTGATTGAAGAATTGAAGCCATTGACATTTAAAGTTATTATTGAAATATATGTATTAATTGTGATCACTGTGCTGTTGATTTTTGGTGGTGTTTGTAGTGATATATTGTATATCCTAATAAATTTGCCTGGGATGGGAGGATAGATCCAGCCACTAGATTAGACATAGAGGCCAGATAGTGGTGGCACACACCTTTAATCCTATCACTCAGGAGGCAGAGATCTGTCTGGATTTCTGTGAGTTCAGGGCCACACTGGAAACAGAGCCAGGCAGTGGTGGCACACACCTTTAATCCCAGTACTGGGAAGCACATGCCTTTCATCCCAGGAAGTGACATGGCTGAGTGGAGAAAGGTATATAAGTCATGAGGAAACAGGAACTAAAGCAGTTCAGCTGAGGTTCTTTCAGGTGAGGACTCAGAGGCTTTCAGTCTGAGGAAACAGGATCGGCTGAGGAATTGGTGAGATGCGGTTGGCTGTGGCTTGCTCTGCTTCTCTGATCTTTTCAGCTTTCAACCCAATACCTGGCCCCCAGTTTATTAAAAGACTGTCTACGATTTGAACAACAGTTGTTTGTATTCTTGATGGTACTTTGTATTTCACTCGTAACGGCTTCATATTTCTTTCCACGGTCCCTCTTCTATGCTCATATCTCTCTGTAGCCCCAAAAGATGCTTCCTGTATTTTCTTTAGGTTTGATCTATTCGATATAATTTTTTTAAGCTGTTTATGACCTAGAGTGTTTTTCCTTCTCCTTTGATTATGACAGATAGTTTTTCTGGGTATATTAGCCTAGGCTGGTTATCATAGTCTTTGAGAACTTGGAGTGCATTGCTCCAGACTCTTAGTTTTCAGTTTCCATTGAGGAATCAGCTGATGGATTTTCACTTATATGACTTGCATCTTTTCTCTTGCAGCTTTCAATAAACTTTCTTGGTTCTGTATACTTAACATTCTATCTATGATATGCTGTGTGGATTTGTTTTTCTGGTCTTGTCTATTTGGTGTCCTATGTGCTTTTTATTTTTTATGTGTATGGATGTGTCTTTCCTTGGTTTGGTAATTCTTCTATTATATTGCTGAAGATCTGGTCTATTCCATTGACTTGAGATTCTTTTCAACATCTATGTCTATAAATAAGAGGGTCTGGTTTTATTCAGTGGTGTCTTACATTTCCTGTGTGTTCTTTTCCTGTTTTTTTTTTCTTATATTTTTTATATTTTCTGCTTATTTGGTCTAGACGCTCTCCTTTGTCTTTGAGTCCTGATATTCTACCTTCCCTTTTCTTTCTACTTGTAAGACTTTCCTCTGAGTTTTCTAGTTGAGCTTTTGGGTTTTCAATTGCGTCTTCATTTCAGCTGGAGTCCTCCTCAGTGTTTCTATCTCCTGAATGAGTTCTGTTCTCAAGTCCTAGATTGTCTTTGTCACTTCCATCAGCCTTCCGTTGGGTTTTTTTGGGCATCTTCTAGGTATTAATTCTCCTTAAACTCTTTCTCCTTGATTTCATTGAGCTGTTTCGGTCTTTTTTAAAATTCTGAATTCTTTGATGAGGTTTATGATTGTTATTTTAAATTCTGGGTCCCTGGGTTCATCTAAGTAATTCTCATTAGCAAACATTTCTACAGAACTGGTAGGCTTTGGAAAGGAGATACTGGATTGACCTTTCATGTGGTTGGTATTTTTTTTTAGATCTGGGCATGTAGATTTCTTTTGTTAGTTTTGAGTCTGATATGAACACAGTAGATTGATGCAGAAGAGGAATGTACAGGCAAGTTTGGCCTGAACTTATGATGGAAATGGCCTGAGTGAAGTGAGGTTACATGGACAGAGAGGCTAGTGTTCAGGACATTCTTCCTAGTCCAAGCCCACAGTGTGGTGATAGATATGGCTGAGTGGAAAGGTTGCATATTGTGTGGGAGGGGTGTTTTGGTTAGGGATTATAGAGAGTCCAGAGAAACTTAGAAATGTTGGCAGAACAAGCAAGGGAACTCAAAGTAGGCTGGAGCACTGGATGTGAGACCAGGGCTAAATTTGGCAGGTTGGGGAGAATGTGTGGATGGGTAGGTCAGGGAGAATCATTGGGCTAGACTCTAAAGAGTGAAGTAAGAAGCCTGAAGAGACCTGCTGAGGTGGCAGGTAGGGCAGGTCCTAGCAGAATCCTAGAGGCTGGGTTTTGGGTTTTTGTTTTCTTCTTTTCTCTTCTCTTCTTTTCTGGTCTTTTCTTTCTTTCTTTCTTTCTCTTTGTGTTGTTTTAAAGAAGTTAGAGATGCAACAGGTCCCAGCAGTAATGAGTCTGTTCACATTGTATTCAGCATCATAAGGCTGAAAGGAGAAAAAATTCAAACTCAGGACTTTTTGGCAGTCAAGTACTTGCTCCCCTGGGTCATTAATCTGCTGGGTTCCCATGGTATCCTTCTTTATTGTCCATCCTTTGCTGGGGTTAAGGAGGAATTGGTCTGTGATAGCTTTTTACATTTTTTAATGATAATTCTGCTGTTGGGTAAGGCCCTCTGGAGTATTTATTGTTGCTTCTACGTGGAAGGGTTGTTGTTAGTGACTGGACTTTTAACGAAGCTGTTAAATGTCCATAGGCATTGTGAGTGCTGTTGCATTTCTTAGACCGGGAGAGGTTGTAACGTCAAAGAAAAACTAATAAATTTGATATGGAAATTTGGATTGTAATACAGTAGCAAAAAACTCATAACATAAATTTAGATATGAGTGGAGGTAAACTTTGAATGTTACCTGCCTATAATTAAATTACATTGCCTGGGTTTGAACCTAAATTTTAGGGTATGGCAAATAGGCTAGGGAACTTTGAGTAATGAACATTAACAATTTTGTTTGTTAAATGTCTCACTATCTTATTTTTTCTTTTTCTTTCTTTTTTTTTTTTGTTTTTGTTTTTGTGTTTTTGAGACACAGTTTCATATATAACCCAAGATGACCTCTGAACTTGATTATAACCCATACTGGCCTCAAATTCGTGATTCTCCTGCCTTAATCTCCCAAGTGTTAGGAATACGTGTGTGATTCCATGCCTTGCTTTTTAGTTAATTTTCTTAAATTTCAACTGCTAGTCAACCTTAAATTTGCATGGCTAAATGTAATTCAGAGACAGAGCATAGATTTACCATGCATGAGGTCCTGGACATCATTTCCCAATGAGTGTACAGACACACACCCAGGCACATGCGCACACACAGGGTGATATATAGATAGAGGTGTGTATCTGTTGGCTGTTCTATTTAAAGTGTAAATTTAAACTAGGAGAAAGGCTCAGAGGAGGGAATAAAGTAGAATCTTCAGGCTGTGACAGTTGGAAGAAAGCTCTCTAAGTAGCAGGCCTTCTTCAATGACAGCACGTAATTTCATTAGCTTATTCTCTTGAGAGTCTAAGCTATAGCAACATGGTACTTGACTTCCACTGGTACCAAAACCTTGAGAATGCTCAGGTAGAATTATCTGTTTATACTTACCACAAAATAAAACATGATTAGACATAATCACACCTTAAGTTGCGATGGCAGATGTTGATATGACTATAAGCATTTGAAGCAAAAACAAGGTTACAGAAAAATATATGGAAATAATGAGACAAGTGTGTCAAAAATAATCTATTCACTGGAAAATGAGAGAATTTTAGAGTATGAAAAGTAATGGGGGAGATAATTGGGAACATTCAGTATATAGCCAGTGTCTAATTAAATTGACAGGTTTTGTTTGGGGAAAATAGAACCATGTGAATTAGGCCACAGGTTAGTGCTCACACCTCTATGATGAACAAGCTACTACTGGAATGTGCCTCACAACGAAGCATAGCCTTTGAGCTTTTGGGAGCGAGACTAATTCTGCTTTAGCTGTCAAAATAAATACTATCTCAATGATGTGTTCATCCACAATACGGTAATGAAATAGGAAGAGGGTATTCAGGGCGGTAGCTCTGGGAGCCAGTCAGTGCAAAGGAAGGAAGGAGAATGTTTACATATAAAAATCCTAAAGTAGGAAAGTGTGTTCGTGCTGCCGCCGAGTTATGACACTCGTTCAACTAAAGGGCACATCAGAGGGGTGGACGGACACATAGGGTTGGCGATTGGAAGTAGTGAGGGAGAAAAGCTGAATAAATGAGCAGGGGAGCGACTTTTAAATAAAAAGGGTTATAAAGGGTTTTCAGATGTTGTTTGGCTCTTAAAGCCAGATGAGACTGATGGTTTTTCTAGTAATCCTCACATCTGAAATAGGATCACGTACATTTTTAGCCAGTTCTCAAACAAGTTCCATATTCTACACAAATAGAGAAAATGCAATTCATAATTGACAAGGTATGAATTTTTTATACTTTGAGCCATAGGCTGCCACATCAACAAATGTAATTCCTTAGCAAATATGTCTTATGTTCATATTTATGAAATGTACACAATTGACACAAAACCCAAAAGGGAATAAGTAAGCATTTTAAATACACTTTGGTTTGCAAACTCCATTCTGGGAAACATTTATTAAATTAGGAACGAGGAAAGTATGCAAACAGAATGTTCTGGGTTTCAGTTTACCTTGAACCTGGTGTTACTTTTCATGGATTTTTATCAGAGCTTGGATTTCTGTTGGCTGAAGTGTTAGCCTTGCTCTGTTTTGTTTACTGTCTTTTTTTAAAAAATATATGATGAGATGCTCTCAAAGTGAAAGTGATAAATTATTAAAACCTAAAGGCTCATAATGAAAACCAGCCAGCTGTTATGGTTTCAGGCAAGTTTGTGAGCACATCCAGGAAGCTGCTCTGAGGCTTGCTCAAGTCTTCCCCAACCCCCACAGCACTGTGTGTGGCATGTTGTATTTTACAGAGATGTTTGCAACAGTATCCCCAGTCATACATACTATTCTAGAGTCCTGCCACTTGCCCAGACAAATGATGCATCTGGTTTTTCTCTTCTTGGAACCAGAGCTTATGACTGCTTTGTAATTTTTACACACTAAGAAGTAATGCCAAGTTCATCTCAAGGGTAGGCCGTAGAAGGAGGTGTGTCATTTCTGTACTGAGGCACTATTGTTGGAACCTTTAGCTGGTGTAGAACAAATCTTGTGAACCAGACACTGCCATTCTGTGAGGAAGCCCAAGCCACACATGAAAGACCAACTCTAAATGCTCCTGAAGATCATGTTACCTGAAGATCCTTCAGATATATAGTATCACCCACTAGATATTTAAATTAAGATGCCACCGATGAATGTGGCCCTTTATTTGAGTTTCTGAAGTGAAGCTCCAGACCCCACAGCTATTCCCATTATCACCATTCCAATGGTACAATAATTACACCTAGGACATTAAGAAAAGTGTGAAGATCCTGAGAAGCTGGTAAAGCATCTTCCATTGCCTGTGGTGTTTGCTCTGGTAACTAAGAAGTATGACACATAAATGGCTGCTATTTTTTCATATTTGTTTAATCTACTTTTGTAGGTAGAATATTTTTACTATGTATATCATTTTATAATTGAATTTTCATATTATATATAATAACTGTATCTCAAAAACAAGGAAAAATAATACAATGGAACATTTCTTATATGCAAAACACAGTGCCAAAAACCTTTCCTAAATTAGCTTGCTATTCATAATAACCTTAAAAATTACATATTACTTTCCATATTTGCAGGTAAAAACCCTGAGACCCAGGCAAGCTTAAGTTACTTAGTAAAAGGCAATGAAGTGAATCATATGGAAGTCTAACGTGCCTCTAAAGTTTTATGCACTTTTTATCAAGCACCATTGCATTTGAGTAATGAAAAGCAGATCTTAAGTAATAGGTCCATCCATAGAAGTGAAAAACCAAAAATATTAACAATTCACAATAGGTTTTAGAAGTAATCATTTATCTTAACTTTTTATATATCTTCTTGCCCAAATAACCTCCACCCATTCTGTCTGGAAGGGCTCCAGAGCAAAAATGTGAGTCGTTTTCTCTATAACTGATGAGAGATGTTGAGCCAGAATTAACCAGCTAAGCGATTCAATTTGTATGGAATGATAAATGCTGCTTAATGGTGTGTTAGATAGTAACAGAGAGCAGCTATGTAGACTTAAGGGAATTTTCTTCAGGCAACCTCTAGCCAACCAATTGTGCTCTCTTGAAATCTGCCTATCTGGTGTGCCTTCTAGACATTTAGCAGAAACAGTCTCCCTGACCCTGAGCCATAGGAGGATCAATGGATCATAGTGCCTAGCACTCCATAGTTACAAAGAACTTCAGGAAAAGGACAAAGGCTTTTAAGTTCAAGTCAGAATAGCGTGTGACTTTTATAGGTAAAATTATTTGATTCTATAAAATGAAGGAGAACACAGCAATAGCTGTCCAAGTTTTCCTTCTACTCTTAATATACTTCAATTCTATAAATTAATTCCACCTATTTTAATATATATGTCTTTTCTCTTAGCTCTGTAGCAAATTCTCCCATGAGTGAGACTCTTACATCACCATCTTCCTCCTGACAAAAGCCAGAATTAATAGACTGAGGTGCATGATCATGTCTTTGTTCTAAGTAGACTATGATGTCATGAGGATTCTTCTGCCTTAAATGTGTTGTCTCCTCACATACGTGCATCTATTCCATGTACTCACATTGGCATCTCATAGTCACAGTCAACTTAAAGGAACTAGGAAAGAGTGCAAAAGGAAAGCCAGAATAAGAAACCTAGTGGAGCCATAATTGATAAAGTACATACAAGGGTCTGCAAGTGTTTGTAAGTCTCGGGGCTTGCTCTTGTTTGTTTGTTTGTTTGTTTGTTTGTTTGAGACAGATTCTCACCATGTAACCTAGGCTAGGCTCAAACTAGTCACATTAATATTGGCTTTTCTTTGGAGAAAACAAATGTTGACATTTTTATGAATGTAGGCCTTTCATTCAAAACATGTAATGGATACCTGTTGCATGCCCAGCTATGTTCTAGGCTACTGTGGGGAGCATGATGAATGAGGTCTTTATCCTCAAAGAACTTACACCAAAGAATACCAAAGTCATACCAGAAATTTCAGAGGCCTTTGCTTTGCTTCTAAGAATTCAAAGTCGGGGCCTCTAATCTAGAGAAACACTTTGGACTAAGGCTCCTCAGTGGCCACACTGGGCTGGTGCTCAGATCAGTGTCTCAATCAGCTCTTATCAGAGAAACTTCCTCCTGCAGTAGATGGAACTAACACAGAGACCCACAATGGACAGTGTGCAGAGAGTGGGAGACCTTGGAGGACTCAGTCCCATTCAAGATTCAGGGATCTTTGTAGAAGAGGAGGCAGGAAGATTGTAAGAGCCTGCAGGGGTGGAAGACACCAAGGAAACAGTGTTGTCCAGATACAACAGGACTGATGCGCATGTGAACCCACAGATACTGTGGTAGCATGCAGAAGGCCTGCACAGGTTCAAGCACGACAGGGTCCCAACACTGAAAGTGGACACCAGCTTCCACCCCTAACAAGAAGCTATATGCAATTGATACCTGCTGGCAAAGGAAACACCAGTTCCCGCCAGTGCATTCTGGCTGGGTAAGTCAACCACACTTCAGGGCAGGCCCAATGCCTGGGAGTGCTTGACTAACACAAAATGAACTCAGTGGTATTTTTGTAGACTTTTTGTCTCATTTTGCATTGTTTGGGTATTTTTTGTCTCATAGTCTTTTGCTTGCCTATTTTAATTTCTGGTTTTGTGACTTTGTGAGAGTGGGTTTTTAAGTGTTTCTTGGAGTTTTTATTTTTGATTTTTTTGTTTTAATTTTGTTTGTTTGGTTGGCTGGTTGGTTTAAAGAAAGAAAAAGAACATAAAGTTGGGTGGGTAGAGAAGTTAGGGGGATCTGGGAGGAATTGGGGGGACTGATTAAAATATATTATATAAAAAACAAATTTTAAATCCAAAGTCAGTTGACATTGGCTTTGGCTTTGAATAATGGAAAAGAATTTCAATTTCTTTAGGCCATTCTTCTTATTAAATAAGTGCTTCTGTTGACCAACTCTTCTTACCCATCAAAACAGAGTGAAATAAGCATATCCCACCATCCATTAATGATGTGGTAAGGAGAGAGCCCGTGTCTCCCTGAGGATCTCAGCCTAAGTGCGCTCTTTTCTTGACTTCTTGGGGCTACTTTGGGAAGTAGAATGGTTGTGTTGCAATTTCCAGTCCTGTTCTATGACATTGAAATTTACCTTCTGTAAGCTTTAGTTCATCATAACCATTCACCTCTGCTTTGTAAGCAGAGCATTAAATAACAGTCCAAACTTCATCCTTTGGACCTGTCCCTCACATAGCACAGACCCTAGGTACAGCAGACTGATGGCATCCTTGGCACAGTAACCACCAGTTAGTCCCTCTGAGTCAGGCTTACATCTTCACCCCTTTTCTGACAACATGAAGTCAGAGGAAGGGGTACATTTCATTGTATGTAAAAGGGAAGGAAGGAACTAAGTAATGTGTCTCCTCAGGCCCAAGGAACTGAAATGTAGCGGTTTTCAGAGGCCGCCTATCTGTGTAGAAGTGATGGTATTCTGTCTCCTGTAAGTCACAAATACTCTTGAGTCAGTTCTTCCAATTCTGGCCTGCCATGGGCTTTCCCATCGGTTAAATTGCTGACATATGCAGAATGTCTGTGAGGTGTTCTTGAGCTGTGAATTCCCTAAGAAAAGCTCATGTTTCATCCATTTCTTTCCGAAACACAGACTTAGAAAGACACAGGTTGTGGTAGGAAGTGTGCTGTACCGGATAAAAGTATTAACTTTGATAGCACCTGCATGGGTTAGAACCCTGTCTATGCCACTGACCACCTCTGTGACACCAGGTCATTCCTGGTCTGCAACAATAATAATAATCTCACAATAGCATTATTTATCACTGAATTTCAAATCTGTGTAAATATAGGTAATGATGCAATGACAAGTAATGACACCACCCACCACACAAAGCTGATGGGTTTTTCTCCTGGGTTTTAAGTAAGTTTCAGGTTTGTAAATTTCAGACAGTTTCAAGCAAACCCTGAACCAGGAGCTGTTACAGCTCCTTTTCTAAAAACAATATCACTGTTAATATGAATGACTAGGTTGGCCATAGGCTCCTGGGCTGTTGGATAGTTTTTAAATTAAAAATGTGTGTTCCTTTCCTCCCTGATGAAAAGGGATTACTGTTTTACCACACCACACCCCAACTTCTACTGTTTTACGTAGTAAAAGCACCAGTCAATGTAATAGTTTGAAGTACACTGCCAATCCAGCATAGCTTGAGGGATGGCCCTGACTGGGGAGGAAGAAGAAAAGACAGACAGATGGACACATGAACCCACAGAAAAGCTCTCTGATGGAGAAGCCACAGCACCCCAGAAGCTAGGCGTGTTTATTACATAGAGTTGAACAGAGAGGGAGTGCTGTGACTTACAGCTGGACCAGGAGGTGGGGTTATTACACACCGATAAACAAGGACACAGGGGTTATGGTTTGCAGCTGCATTCGAGGGTCAGTTTGGCTAATCTCTGCAGCACAATTCTCTTTGGGGGAGCAGCCTTCCAGCTGTAAACATCTGGAGGAAGAAAGCTTTTGTAGCGTGAATCTTAGAAGGTCTTATTAATAAAATCAAACCCAGGGCCAGTTATTGGGGTGAATGCTGGATGATCAGAGAGACAGAACAAGCCACAGCTAACCTCACCTGGCCAACTTCTCAGCTGGTCTTGTTTCCTCAGCCTGGAAGCCTCTGTGTCCTCATATCCGAATGGCTCTCAGCTGAACTGCTGCTAGAAGCCTGAAAGCTTAACCAGCCAAATGCTTCTAGTTCCTGGTCCTCACGCCTTATATACCTTTCTGCTTTCTACCACCACTCCCTGGGATTAAAGGCTGGCTTTCTGGGATTAAAGGCATGTGTCACCATGCCGGGCCGTTTCCAGTGTGCCCTTGAACTCACAGAGATCCAGAGGGATTTCTACCTCTGGAGTGCTAGGATTAAAGGTGTAAGTGCCACATTTTCTAGCCTTTGTATCTAGTGGCTGTTCTGACTCTGACCCCAGATAAGTTTATTAGGGTACACAATATTTTGGGGAACACAATACCACCACAAGCTTTGGTGGGCATTTCTGCACACACTGCCAAGAACGCTGCATTCAGTCCCCTAAGCCTGATGTCGTCAGGTCCTTGACATGGCCATCCCCTGTCAAGAGCACACATTCACTCAGGACGTCACTTCCTTAAGGCGCTCTACAGTCCTCACAGTATGAAATAGATACTTCATTATATACTATAAAAATTCCCAAAATACCAAGTTTAAAGGGTAAAAATGACTTACTTCGACATATTACGTAACATATGCCTGTGAATAAACAGCAGTACAGTTATAGTGGCTGTCACTTGTCTAGTAATAAAGAGAAGTGTTCTACGTCAGCACTAAATGCTGGTCAGGTAGTGTGACCTTGGCCCTCTGTCTAAATTCTTACAGTCCTTAAAGGTCTAACATTGGCAACGAAGTTTCTGTGGTGATGTGGATGATTTACTATTAACAGAAAAGTTCAAATCCCATTACCACTGACAGCTGTGCTCCCATTTATGTTATTTTTAAGCCATAACTATTTAAAACGTTGCAGTTAGCATCCTTACTTGTCCATTTTGCTGGCATATAACTCTCCTATTAAATATATAGAACAAATCATATTAATTAAAATAAATTGCTTGGGCAGTTGAGCTGTGCTGCAGATGTCTCATAAGGCTATAAATTCAAATTAATTAAAGACTGCTTGCCCCTGTGCTTGGGAAAGATTCCTTTTAGTGCATTAGTAGTAACTAAAGAAATCAACCATCTTGCAAAAGAAAATTCATTTGAGTTGTTGAAGAAATAGCTAGATCGATGGATACATCGCTGGTTAACACAATCGTGTGACAAAATCTTGGCAGAAGCAAACAAGTTGCGTGTTCACAGTCGCAAGTGTAGATAGTCTTTTATACTGAATGTGAATTTTAATAGGAGTAACTGTATTTGAGTCTACTTATTGTATCATCTAGATCTATTACATTTAGTTCTGTATTTATATGTATACATATGTAGAGTTCCAGATGATGTGTGTGTGTGTGTGTGTGTGTGTGTGTGTGTGTGTGTGTGTTCGTTCCATGTTAACAGATCTTTCATAAGATAAACACGTGATCTTTGTCTTCTAGATATTAAAGTATTCAGTGAGGTGAAAATAATGTGGAGCACTAGATAACCCACTCGGCTCATATGAAGAAATGTATGTGTGTTATAACCACCAAAGACAAGGATGGGACGATCTTCTGTGGTGTTCTGTAAATGTGTCGTGTCCTTTGCATTTCATGGAAATCTCCATAATATTAAAAAATCCCCTTAAACTAGCATGCCTTAAGAAACTTGTTAATAAATAAGTTAATAAGGATCTCAGATGTGGTGGCATATGCCCGTGATCCTACAGCATGGTGGCTAAGGAAGATCATGAGTTTGAGGCCAGCCATTGCTGTACAGTGAACTGAAGGCTAGCCTGGAGTTAGACAGTGAGGTATTCTAACAAACAAAGCCTACCTCTAACCGTTTATCAAAGTGAAATGTTTTCCACCTACCATTCCTAAAAGTACCTACAAAAAGTCATAATCAAAGATATATAGGATCCTTATAATTTGACTGTTACAGATTTG
This sequence comes from Peromyscus californicus insignis, assembly GCF_007827085.1. NCBI lineage: Eukaryota > Metazoa > Chordata > Mammalia > Rodentia > Cricetidae > Peromyscus > Peromyscus californicus. Next base: position 74,676,012 of record NW_026294480.1, on the reverse strand, counting down.
TTATAAAGTTCAGAAGAAAATAAAACTTAAATTTTTAAAGATTAAAGCCTATAAGGACCTTTTAAATGTTGTTTTGGTGAGGATAAGGCTGATCAATAAAAAAACTGTTTTCACATTGTATAAAAAGATTGCTGATTTCTCCGTTTCTAACTAAGTGTAGACTGAAGAGGATAGAACAAAGCTATGTATTTTTTGAAACTTGGGTTTTAAAACCTTAGGTCAATGTGACTGCAGGGTCTCATCATCTGGAGAATATATTAGATAGGGTAGATTTTACCTTTTAAGCACGTGTTGTTAAGGCCTGTCTCTAAGACAAGACACTAATCTATTGCTCTGCATGGGGTGGGGATAGAAATACTAAAATGTGCTGTTATGGTGTGACTCACTTGCTGGGTGCTTGCCTAGCAAGCAACATCAACACCACATAAAGCTGGTGCTATGACTCAGCACTGGGTAAGTGGGGTATAAACAGGGTCATTTAAAGCCATCCTATAGGGAACTGGCTTGGGGGAGCTATTGTTTAAATTCAAGTATAGCAAATGTTTGTTCTGTTTTAGACTAATTTTCTCAAGCATAGGAAATCTTTATACCCTGCATGTCCTTCCCCAAAGTTTGTCCTTTGGGACTCAGTGTTACGTAGAGTCTCTTTCCAAAGGGACTGCCTTCTGAGAATAGTATCAAATACCATCATTTCCAGTGTCCCTATAATTTAATAATGACTTCACTACTCAAAAATCTCAGAATGCTTTCTGTCTTAATGTTGATGCTTTTCCAAAAGAAAAGGAAGACGTGAATGATTCCCTAGAGCTACTTCGGATTGCTTCATGAGTCAAGGAAGGAATGCCTGAATTATGCCTGCCTCATAGACAATTACTAAAATGAAGCCTAAGGAAACTGCAGCAGTTCCTTTTAGTACCACTGACATTTCATACCTGCACTGAAGTCGTGTGGAAAATCGTTATGAGATTCTGTGGGTATATCTGGGATAATTATTCAGCCTTTCCCAGATGAACTCTCAGATTATATAAGCAACTGAGGACAGCGCTGTCTCCAGCTCCGCTCACTCCAGTTGCCTACCTAGCACAGTAGTCTGGACTCGGCACATGCTCGGTGAATGTTTTCTGGGTGAATGGGTAAATTAGTTACATGCACTAAAATTCTGTCTGAAGCATGACTCCTTGTGATTTATTTTGAATAGACCCATAAACCAAGCAGGTCGCTCAACTATAAGCCCTATGCCTAAAGACCAATAAAACAGCTAACTTATAAAGCCCTTTTATTTCAGTCTTTTCAGAAGAACATGCTACAATTTATTTTTACTTTTACCACTCATTGAGACAGATTGAAAGTTTTGAATTTATTCTAGTATAATATGTGACTTAAATATTTTTGAAGATTTATTTATTTCTATTTTATGTGTATGAGTGTTTTGTTTACAAGTATGTCTATGTACCACATGCATCCTGTGTTCTCAGAGGCCATAAGAGGGCATCGTACACCCTGGAACTGGAGTTACAGTTGGTTGTAAGCTGCCATGTGGATGCTGGAAATCAAAGGGGTCTGCTGGAAGAACAACCAGTGTGCTCTTAACCGCTGAACCATTTTTCTGGCCCTTAGTGATTTAGCTATTTTGCTAATCACAGTCAAATAGAGATATTTTTCATTGGGGAAAAAAAAAAGCTAATCACATGTCAAATAAAATTAAATAATTAAATATTTTTCAAGTACTTTATCAGTTTGTAAATCTGTGCATGTGTGCAATCGTGCGTGCATGCGTGCGTGTGTGTGTGTGTGTGTGTGTGTGTGTGTGTGTGTGTGTGTGTGTGTGTGTGTAAAGGTGAGGATACCAATACCTATGGACATACAGAGCCAGAAGAGGGTGTCTAGTCCTCTGTAACTGGGGTTTCAGGTACTGTGGACAGACAGCTAGTCATGTGGTTGCTAGGTTATGAGCTCCCATAACTCATAACTCTTCACCATTGAACCATCTGTTCAGCCATAACTACCTTTTCTGTATATCATGACCTCACTTTTAGAAGAATGTGAATATGCCTAATAGATAGAAGAATTTTCAGGAAGATGTTTTTGGGTATTATTAAATTTTAGGATTTATAAAAAAAAGTGCTAATGTAGAAACCAAGATAAATTTCAAAAGCTGACATCTTATTATTTGTATAATTTAATAAATGATATCTATTTGAGATATCAACTGCTACCCATTGTGTTACTAGAACTTACAGGCTATTTCTGTCCATCTAAATATAGTGTAATGACATCTACAGTTCTGATAGTTACCTACCAGCAGCTATTCTGTGAGTCTGAGGTGTGGAAAGTGTGGTGTATGGAGCACTATGTTGTTGGAAAACATGCTCTCTGAGCCAGCCTAACATATTTGAACATTTTAGGTGGTGGGAGGCATTGTGGTAGAGGACAGGAGCAGCTTGTGTTTGTTTGCCTGCCTGCTTGCTTGTTTTGGAGAAGAAATAACATCATTTGGCTCATATTTTAGAAAACTGAATCCATGGACAATTTCTCTGAATTATGGGTAGCCAAGTAATATTTCTACTTTGTGATCATTATAAGGCATAATCAAATATTCTCTGAATTTGATTCAGGATTAGGCAGTTGGGAAGGAATGCATGAAAGGTAGACTGTGGACATAGTCTGAGGAAGAATGAGCTGGTTTGAAGTGAATGGAAAGGAATTTCAGATGGCTAGAGAGCAAAGTAGGACATAAAAGCGTAGATAACATAAGACAGGGGCAGTAAGGATGACAGTTCTCTCCTTGAAGAAGGGCAGCAGAAGCCAAACAGAACTGTGACCAGGCTAGAGCATGAGACCTTCAGCCCTCTAGTCAGGGTGGTCATGAATGGTATAGTTCCTCAGGATCATGAAACTGAGACGTGAACAGCTCTGAAGTTTTGAACTTCTGAGCTAGGGATGAGGTCAGTGAGAGATATATAGGTGTGAGAATGTCTTCAGTGTGTTGTGTCTGTACTGATGGTTGCTGATATGTGCACAAAACTGGGGGAGGAGATGCAAAGTGTTTTCTTGAGTCCCGACCCTGCGTGGTTATTGAGGGCTATGAAGTCACAGTCAATTTCTAAACACACACAAATGTCTTTGTATAAACAATATTAATAGACAAAGTGGGAATAAAAATTATTATCAAGAAACTGAATTGGAGAACTCAGGGATGAGGATGAAGAACAATTCTTTGCATCTCATAGTGCAAATGAACTGCAGATGAGGAGACGGGAGCTGAATGTAGGTAGCAGATGGGTTTCTTGAGGGAGAAGATGTCTGTGGCCCTGAGAGAGACTCATGTTCACAGAGCGTCAAAATAAAGAAATGGTTACTTGCTATACTGTGCAGAGGAGAAGTACAAAGGGGTTTTGTTCTAGAGGAGTAAAATCCAATATAAATTCACCATTCACTGCTCAGTCACCAACTGGTAGGACAATTTGAAGTCATTAATTGGACCAGATGGTTAATGTTTTTAATGGCACAATCAACTAATAAATAACTGTAAAGCACTTTGTAAATACAAAGAGCCACATAAATGTTTAATAATCACATTAAGTCGGGAGGCTTATTTCAAGTTTCACTTATATCAAAGTATTTTACTGGCATTTCAGGAGAAATGTCAATAATAAAATCAGATGCCATATCATAACTGTACCTAAAAATACAACAAAGGGATAATCAAAAACCAGAACAAGTTCAGCCAGTATGGGCTGAAAAGAGTGGATCAGCATGCACTGTTTCTTTCACAGAAGACAAGAAGAAGCATGAGAGGATGATGGGAGCTTATAACAGCACCAAGGGAGGCCATTGCCGTACATAGAACCTCACTTGCCTATGTATTTGAAAGAGAATTTGTCAGATAAAGTGATGTGAAGACACGAAACAGCAGGAAAAACATGGATGCGAAGACTCTGGTACTCCACTTAGTTCAAGTAGAGTCTAATAAACTAGTTGTAACATTTTATGAGGCCCTTGGCATTCACAGCTCAACTACTCTTCGTAACACTGCAATGAATACTGGCACTGTCACCTATTTTAAAATTGAGAAAATCTGATTCACACAAAGATTAAAACACTTGTCTAGTATCACATTTTTAATAAGAGATAGAATCAGGATTGAATCCCAAACAATATGGCTTCAATATCTTCTGGGAAGAATCTGGGATAAATCATATAATTCTAATTAGATGAAACAGATGTGTTCTTCCTCCTTCTTCCTGCCTCTAAACATGGCTGGCTGGCTGATGTCACCACAACCATCTAGGGACCATGACGTGATGTAAAAGAAAAGAAAACCACTGTGACAGCAGATCTGCCGTGGGTCCACTTAGCCAGCAGCTGCAGTCACTTCCTTTGGGATTTCTTGTTCTGTGAGGAAAGTAAGACCCACCACAGTCACATTTGCCCCTACTTAGAACCACAATCAAATAACAAAGAAACCGGACGACACCAAAAACCTGCCCCTCACTGGGTGCTTTCTAGGAATAAGGCATTATTTTGTTTTATATATATTTCCTCATTTCATCATCACTGCACTTCTGTGAGTTCCCATTTTATAGACAGAAAATCAGCCCCAGTTCACACAGCTAAGGGTTCGAATTCAGGCTGCACCCTGCCTCCTAAACTGTCTTCAGCAAACAGCATTCTGAGGAGTCAGACACTGCAGCAACTTCAATTCAAATGAGAAATTAGATAGGGATTCTTACTGTTTTAATACTCTGGTTACTATTCAATATGATTGGAGCCTCTAGAACAAAAGTTTCTCATCAGGGGTACTATGAACACTTTGCATGAAAACCATTCTCCACCCTGCTCCGTGGGTCCCACTGAAACCACTAACATGTCAGGGAAACACCCTTCACGTTTCCTAGAGTCTTCCCCAGTCACAACGGCCTTTCCAGAATGGAGACTGGCAAAGCTGCTTTGTGAAAAGTCCAAACAGTAAGTATTGTAGAGCTTGTGGGATGTGGTGTCTTGGTGGTCTCCATCACAGCTACTAAGCTCTGCTGTGTGGGATCAGTCACAGCGGACACAGATAAAAGTGCATATGGCGGTACTCCACTCAAACTCTTCTGGCACTACTTTACATATAAAACACTGAGACAGGGAGGTTCAGAAACTCTCCTGAGACGATTCAACTAGCAAGCAATAGGCTCCACCTCAACTCTAAGTCAGAGTGATCTCTCAGGGTTCAGGCTTGAATTTAAGACACAATTGATTTTACAGATTTTTAGCTGGTTTTCTTCTGGCAGAAGACGGACTATGTCTCAGAGAACTTCTTATACTCCAGACTGTGGTCCTCTTCATCTGTCTGGTGCTGGTTGCTCTTTCATACCTTAAAAGCCCTACAGGACTTGCATCTTTGATAACCTGCATTGATGCTACCATTGACCTATGTCATGATTAACCATGTCCTCAAGCACTGCTCTCTCCCTGTTGGCTCTGACACACAGTCTTCCACAAAGTTCTCTCCCAATACAAGATTCCACAAAACCAGTCACCAGAACAGCTATTCACTGATGTGTAACTTTTATTTATCATGCCTTCACTGTTCATAGGAACCATAAACCTGCTATTGCCCATTAAAGTGAAAAGGAATATAAAATACTGAGCCCAGGGTCTGATACTTTCAAGAGCCCTAAGCAAGAGCTTATGTCAGGATGTTTGTGGTGGCAAGCAGACACTACTACTGGTCCTGCTGTAACTATATAAATGAAGGAGGATTTGTGAAGGCTTAGAACACCCAAGTCAGGAGAATGCAGCTGATGCACAGGTTTTGACTACTGACATTGTGGACTAGCTCAGCAAAGGTTTTATGTAGAGACTCAACTGTATTAGATAGAAAAAGGACCCATAGTCAAGATGCCCAAGCTTCTCTATCCCACCCACCCCGGGAGATATATGGATAGGACCTCTTCTAGAAGGTAGTAGTACTTCTATAGATCAGTGGGGTCTTATGGAATTCTACTGCTCATCAGTATATTAGGCACAGCAAAGTGGAGGCTATGTTGAATTTATTAAACAATAATAGGCAGGTAGGGGATTTAGCAATAGTACAAGAGGCAGACTATCAAGTCAGGATGAACAAAAACGGAGTCACCACAGATTTACTATAAAGCCTTTTGGTGAGGGTTAGGATACACTGGTCCTGATAGCTTTTGATTTCTCTTGGGAAATGCTTCTATCACAGATACTTACTACACTGGAGAAACTACAGATAAAGATTTGGAACGTATTGTACATTGGTATTTGACAAACTGGTAGATTCGTTTCTCTCCTGGTAATTCTTTTGACAAAATGATTTGATTTTTCATTGTATTAGCAGTTAGAGATAAACTTCTAAGTATGAAATGCAGCATGCTTATGACAAATATCTCAAGTATCTAGCACTTTTGTTTAACAAGAATAAAATAATTAGAAAAATATAATCTATTACCTTTTTACCATTTGTCATTATTTTTTTATCCTTGTATAAAATGATTTCTTCTTAATAAACACAAGGTAGATATAAAAGAACTTTGGTAGGTAAATAATTTTGTCTAATATCATTAATTACTAACAGGTCAATTATACTGTGAAGTGCATAATTGTCATGAAGCTTAAGAATCCTTATCATGGATTCTATAATTCATTTAAATTACATTAATTATACAGATTTTTAATGAAGAAGAGAGACTGCTTTTAATCCCCACAAGTAGAGACAATGATCAAAATATTTATGTGTGTCTTTCATATTTTAATCTGTTGACGTTCTTAAAATAGTTCATTTACTCAGGCAGTATTAGCACCTTTCCATGCAAAGAAGGGGGTAGGCAAACATGTTTGGATTGCACATAAAAGTGTATGATCTTTAGTTCTTCTATTTAGTACCTAACACAACTCAGGATACTGTGGGAAGCCAGCTCCCACTTTCACCCAGGGTACTGTTGAGGAGAGGGAGGAGAAACTTGTGGATAGAAAGACAGCAGAGATTGAGACAGAAACACAGGATAATGTCGGGAGGGCCTGGATTAATATCCACCGGCCCCTTCCATCTCTTCAAAGGGGCTTTTTATAACAATGCCAAGGAGTGGGGCAAAAGAACTTCCCCCTGCTAGATCAAAGCATGCTGCACAGCCAAGTGCAGACCCTTCCAAACACCTGGGAACCATGCACGTGGTCAAGCCATCCCCTTATGCAGCACTGCTGGGTAAAGCAAGCTCAGATCTCACTAGGAAACCTCTGTGGGCCCCCACAGGATATATTTTTCAGAAAATAAAATGTTTAAGGTTTGTTTTTGTTTTTGTACTTGGAATGAAACCCCAGTTCTTCTATATGCTAGGCAAGTGGCTGATGGTTTGGCTGAACTCCTAGCCCCAGGTATTTTTTTATTGCATTGTGTGTCTATTTTTGTGTGTCTATGTGTGTGTGGTGGGGGTGTCTGTGTATATGTGTCTGTATGTGTGGTGTCACATGGTATGTGTGGAGATCAGAAGATAACATTCAGGAGTCAGTTCACTCCTTCTATCACGGAGGCCCTAAGATCAAACTCAGCTTGTTTTGCTTGGTGGGAAGTGCCTTTATCCACTCAGCCATCTCACCTACCCATGCCCCAGTTACTTTGAACATTAATTGGTGGTATCTATAAAATTGTCTTAATATCATGGACGTGCTTAACAAACCATATGTCATCCCAATTCCTAGAGTTCACGTCCAAAATTACTTGGGCAAGTAACTTTAACTTTGTGTGTCTCAGATCATTCTCATTCATAGAATTAAGATACTAACATTTGATGAAACTAAAGAGGAATATGTAAAGTGTCTAAAACAACCTTTAGCTAATACTATATAACTTTTCCATTATTTATTTGTCCATTTGTAGTTCAATGTAATAAACATAATAAAAATATCCCAATACACCTTTATGAAATGGGTAGTAGACATGTTTTAACATCAAAATTCCATGTGAGGTATGGTGCTGCACACCTGTAATCCCAACACTGAGGAGAGTGAAGCAGGAGGGTCAAGAGTTCTAAACCAAGGGGGCTGGAGAGATGGCTCAGCTCTTAAGAGCACTGGCTGCTCTTGCAGCATCCCTGGGTTCCATTCCCAACATCACAGTCACCTGTAACTCCTTTTAGGGGCATCTGACGCTTCTTATGACCCCCACAGGGACCAGACACACATGTGGCAAACAGACATATATGCAGCAAAACATTCATACAATAAAAATAAGTAAAGATATGTTTTTAAAAAGAAGAGTTCTAAACCAACCTGGGCTGCATAGCAAGTTCCAGGCCAGCTTGGAATACGGGCAAGATGCCATCTCAAAGCATTTAATAAACGAAATAAACAATATAAAACTAAACTTCCATTAAAGTAGCACAAGGTGGCCTTGTGAGAAAAATTATAAATCCCAAATAATTTATTTTAGGAGTACTTTCTCATATGGTGTGATTTTTCAGCAGCATAGTATGTAAGTGTTACAACTCTGAAGGGAAAGGTATCCTGGCCATCGGAAGCCAGGAGATAGCTACAGCGCTGTTCAGGTGGGGGATGGTTTCCTGTCGGAATGCAGCAGTTCTGCTCCTCCCAGGGGAGCTGTTACAGCTCCACTCTGCAAAGCGAGTTTCCCTGAAGAAATGTAGCAGCTCAGCTCTGCTCCAGCAAAAGTTGTTACTTCTCTGCCAAACTCCACTCTGGTGAAAGAAGGTCTCACTTAAACCTCATTCAAGAGATTTATTGGGAGGGAGAAATAGAGCAGAGTGGCCACCTCTGCTAGGGTGGGAAAGGCCGCTCCAAACTGAACAGGAACAGGGCTTATATAGGGCTTCTTAGGGGCGGTTCTCCAGGGTGAGGATTTTCAGGGTGGGAATTGATCTGATTTCCATCCCTGAGTTTGGACAAGCCCGGAGATTGGATGGAATTCATGCTCAGGGATTTGTTGGTTTCCTGCTCAGGGATTGATTGGTTTTCATGATGAGTTGGTCAGAGGCAGTGTATTTCTTTGGCTCTGGATTCGGGGCCAAAGTGTGTTTCTTTCACTGGCCCATTTACCCTACATAATAGCGCAAATTATTTCATCTTCAAGTTATTTTAAAATTTGTATAGATGGCAATCTAATTCCAACCATGAGAGATCAGGCGGAGAACTTAAAGAGGCCCCAGATATGGCAGTTTTTAGATCCCCCCAAGTTTGGACCTAGAAGGTGAGAAAAGGCCTAGGTAAAGGGTGAAGAAGGAAGGTAAATTACCACCGGGGTAGTGGCTCCAAAGTCCCCTTTCTCTCTAAGCTTGCCCTGCTTCTGACATGTAAGTTACTGCTCATCCCTGCCAGAGAATGTGGAAGCCAGAACCAGAAAGCTGCATCCTGCACTCGTGCTCTGTGCGCGGCTGTCAACGGGAGGTTCCCGCTCTAAAGCACAGAGGGATGACAGCCACTGAGGAGCTGCTTGTCCATTGCCATGGGGACTGCAGTGAGCCTTTGACAGCAGGCCTTTCAGGATGCAGCAGCACTGGGTTTGGCGTCCTCTTTAAAATGCTGGACGATGAAAGGTAGCTCAACAAGTGGTAGAAAAACTAAGGAGAAGAGAAAAGAGCAGATAAGATTCCCTCCCTGCTGGAATTCTAGGTGCAGTGTGACTTGGCAAGTTGGGAGCTGCTGTATGTTAGTATTCAAGGAAATAAGCAATAAACATGCTTAAGTTATTTTTTTCTTTTTTTTTTAAATTTTATAATTAATTTAATTTTACATATCAGCCACGGATTCCCGGTCCTCCCTCCTCCTGACGCCCCCCTCCCCCAACCCAACCCCCTCATTCCCATCTCCTCCAAGGCAAGGACTCCCCTAGGAATTCAGCTCAGGCTGGTAGATTCAGTCAAGGTAGGTCCAGTCCCCTCCTCCCTTCACCCAGGCTGAGCAAAGGCTCCAAAAAGCCAACTCAAAGCCGGGCGGTGGTGGCGCACGCCTTTAATCCCAGCACTCGGGAGGCAGAGCCAGGCGGATCTCTGTGAGTTCGAGGCCAGCCTGGTCTCCAAAGCGAGTTCCAGGAAAGGCGCAAAGCTACACAGAGAAACCCTGTCTCGAAAAACCAAAAAAAAAAAAAAAAAAAAAAAAAGCCAACTCAAGCACTAAGGACAGGTCCTGGTCCCACTACCTGGGGGCCTCCCAAACAGTTCAAGCTAATCAACTGTCTCACTTATCCAGAGGAACTGATCCAGTTGGGGGCTCCTCAGCTATTGGTTCACAGTTCATGTGTTTCTGCTAGTTTGGCTATTTGTCCCTGTGCTTTTTCCAATCTTGGTCTCAACATCTCTCACTCATACAATTCCTCCCCTCTCTCACCGATGGGACTCCCGGAGCTCCACCTGGGGCCTGGCCGTGGATCTCTGCATCCGCTTCCATCAGTCATTGGATGAGAGTTCTAGCACGACAGTTAGGGTGTTTGACTATCCGATCACCAGAGTAGGTCAGTTCAGGTTGTCTCTCAACCATTGCCAGCAGTCTATTGTGGATGTATCTTTGTGGATTTCTGTGGACCTCTCTAGCACTCTGCTTCTTCCTATTTCCATGGGGTCTTCATTTATCATGTTCTCTCTTTCCTTGTTCTCCCTCTCTGTTGTTGATCCAGCTGGGATCTCCCGCTCCCCTAAGCTCTCTTTCCCCCGACCCTTGCCCTTCATTATCCCACCTCACGTCCAGTTTGCTCATGTATATCTCATCCATTTCTCTGTCATTGGGTGATCCCTGTGTCTTTCTTAGGGTCCTCTTTACTAGGTAGCCTCCCTGGAGTTGTGAGTAGCAGTCTAGTCGTCCTTTGTTTTACATCTAATATCCACTTATAAGTGAGTACATACTATGTTTGTCTTTCTGAGTCTGGGTTACCTCACTCAGGATGGTTTTTTTCTGGATCCAACCATTTGCCTGGTTATTATGCTTATATTGTAAGGTCATATATTTATGTAGGTCTCGGTTCTTTTACTTTGCTCTATAGTGCCTAATTGTCCAGGATCAGAAAGGATTCAAGCTGATGTTTTATGGAAACTAGATAATCTTTGTTTTCTTGAGGATTAACTTGATTATTCCCAGTCTAGGGATAGGTTGCTGTCCCTTCAAGGGTATCCGTTCAGTTGATGTCTGTGACCTGTAGCCATTTATACATTCTACACTGAAGGAAATGTATTACATGCAATTTTAAATCTGGAAAATACAGAAACCTCATTTGACACAATACTTTAAAATTTAATACTCACTTGTTATTTTCCTCTCCCATTCTCCCTGAAGTAGTGCCAATGAATTGTTGCCCAAGAGGCAGTCAGCAGAAATAAGCAAGGAAAACTGATGCCTCAATAAACCAGTGACTATATATCCAGACCTTGAATAAACAATTATTGGTTGAAAGTTATTAAAATACTGATTTTATTTTTTTTTCTTTTAGGTGGGAAATGAGGAAAGATGAAACTCTGGAAGAGGAAGAAAAAATGATGCTGGAACATTTAAAACAAATCTGTAGCACACAGGACTCTTCTTCGTTAGACAGCCCAGACGAACCGTAATCTGCAGAAAACGTCAACAGCTTTATTTTAGGAAACAGTCTCCTGCAATGGAGGCTTTCACCATCGTCAGAGGAACCTCACGCATGCCACTGAGTACAGCCATCACCACAGAGGCTCTGTACTGAACAGGAACACAGAACATAAAGAATAAGAGGCTCCGTAATTTTTATATTAAAGATAATTTCAAATTCTTTCCCAATCTTTCTCCTTATCTGATAAAACTACTGCCATCTCGTGTTCCCTTTGAATTATGTTTTTTTTTTTCTTCCCTTCAGTATTGACGTATCTATGACAACAGGAAAAATGTTTGGAAATATTTTCCTTAGGGACTTCTTATACAATATTTAGATGTTAAGTTGATTGGAGCCCCCCAACCCCGGAAGTCATCTGAAAACTACAATTTGATTTGGTAGCTGTAGCCCAAGAACAGATCTTAATTGTCTTTAGTATTACTGATTGGACCCTTCCCCTATAACCTCTTCCTCATCCACTTTATCTTAATCATAACCACAAGAAAGCAGTCTCCAGCACTATATAACTTCCATCATATGACGGCTTGTGATCGTTGTTGCCCTCCTCCTAAATACCATTCCACTCTGATGCTTTCACCTCCTGTACCAAGTGGCTCCGATTCAGGAAACTCGTGACATCCTTTTGACTCAAGCCAAAAAAAAAAAAAAAAAAGGTAGTTTTTCCCAACCAAAAACCATCTTTATTTCAAAATTATGTTCAAAAATTATCTATTGACTACCCAGGGTCCGGGGATTGCACTAGGTCCGGCATGGGATATCTGAGGGAAAAAAATCTGTGTATTCTATGTTCTTATGTCTGTAACTTTATTCCTTTAAGATAAAATTCTATCTATACAGCTACAGCTCCATCAGGCATTCAAGACAAGAATAAATCTAGATACACCAAGCTCTTTATCCATCCACTTTATTTCTCTGGGATGAAATTCTGTCTGTATAGCTTCAGTTCCGTCCAGTTCCCTAGCTCATAGTCCTGCTAACGACTAAACTCCTAAGCTACCAGCCTCATCTTCGTCCTCCATTTCCTTATTCTCCATTTCCACTACACTCTACTCCTGGCACTCAGAAAACTCTACCCTAGACCTGCTTACCCTCGACGGAACCTCTGTCTTCCTCTCTTCTCTCACCATTCTGTCTGTTTCTCAAGTTCTTCTTATACCTCAGTCCCCTCAGTCTCTGAGGTGTTCAGTTATAAACCCAAACCATAGTGATCCTCTGTCAGAGCAAGGTCACCAGGCTTGAATTCTTACAGAGTCATAAAGGTAGGTGAGAATTTTCCTCAGACAGTGACCACCAGGCTTTCTTTTACAACCCAAAATGGGAGTGGTAAAAGAGGAGGTCAACTGAGTGCTAATGACCGGTTAGTATATCAAAAAGGGGATCTATGTGCTTAGTCTACATTCCTAGAAGTGGTTAGGTAAGAAATTAGGGGTCTACTAGTAAGGTTGTACAAGAAAGGAGGGTCTCACCCTAAATTGCACAAGAAATAAAGCTATCTGCCTGACCTGGAGACAGGTGTTGTTTCGTTTGGCCTTGGATGCTTGATAGGCATTTTAGATAAATACACTGTTAGGAGTTCTTGGAAGCATGCATAGCATTACAAGAAAATCACTGTCGGAAACAGCTAATATACATACAAAACTAAAATATCACCAAGACTTCTTAAACCATGGCTTGATCTTTGGAGAAGTCCTTGACTTTTCCAAGTAGTAGCTTTTGTGACAGTAGCTGAGTTCCATTAGGCTTTCCTGAGGCTTGCAGCAGTTATCCTTCTCTACCCTTTATTAACTACAACGCCTGTTGTTGCTGTTGTTGTTTTATTCTCTTTTTTTTGGGGGGGGGGGAGTTACCACCCAGCTCCCAAATAAATACATGGAAGCCTTTTCTTAATTATGAATGCCCGACCTTAGCATGGCTTATTTCTAGCCAGCTTTTCTTAACTTATTATCCAGTCTGCCTTTTGTCTCTGGGCTTTCCCATTTCTTACTCCTGTTATCCTACACTCACTCTTACTCCGTGGCTGGCTGTGAGGCTGTGTGGCTGGCCCCTTCTTTTCTGGCTCCTTGATCTCTCTTGCTTTTCGAGCCCTCTTTTTCTCCTCTTATTCTCTCTGTCTGCCAGCCCTGCCTATCCTTTCTCCTGCCTTACTATTGGCTGTTCAGTTCTTTATTAGACCAGTCAGATGTTTTAAGCAGGCACAGTAACACAACTTCACAGGGTTAAACAAATGCAACAAAAAAGAATGCAGCACATCTTTGCATCATTAAACAAATGTTCCACGGCATAAACAAGTGTAACATATCTTAAAATAATATTCTATAACAAATGCCTGCTATTTTTCTTATTTCCATTGCACTTGCACACATGCAGAAAGAGACAGACAGACACACACACACACACACACACACACTCAGAGAGAGAGAGAGAGAGAGAGAGAGAGAGAGAGAGAGAGAGAGGTGTTCTACCCTGCCTGCCAAGTACAATTATATATATTTAGTATGTCCTTCCTATCAGTGCCTGATATTATATTATAGAGACCCTAAAAGTCTTAAATATAATATGAAGTTTCCCTTTATAAACCTGAATATGCTAGGATTATTCAATGTGTGGGCAGTTAACAAAAGCAGCTGATTAAGTAACTACCATTGGAAGGAGATACACTGTGCACAAAGAACCATGAGGACATATGGGAGAAGCCTCATGGTGAACCATGGACGATCTGACATCAAACATCATGTCTTCTGATGTTCTCACAAACTTAGTAAACTCTGTGTGCTCCCACATCCTGTGATCTTTATGAAATACTTGTAGCCACATAATTTCCTAAGGAAAGTACTCACATATTTTTCAAAGGCTGAGTTTAGTGTACAAAGGAGGTCACTGTAGAGAGTCTTACATTTTCACTTGCAGTAAAATGAACAGCCATGTACCCAGATCCCTGCTAAATAACACACTTTAAATTAAAAAAAAATAGACCATGAATTTGAAAAAGAGCAAGGAGGGGTATGTAGTAGGGTTTAGATGGAGGAAAGGGGGAAAATGATATAATTATTTTATTCAAAAATAAATAATTTTGTAAAGAAAGTCCTTTAGTTGGCCTGGATAATGTGAAGCAAGTATTTTCAAATATGCCTTAACTAATTTTTTTAAATTCTATTGAAGTCATTTAAAAATTAGAGTTTTACACAAAATGAACATTCCATTTAATCTTACTTGTAAATAGTAAAAAGAAAACTCAATATAAAGCAGTTGATTGTTCCTCCAGCTATCTGATAGGATCCTACATTAGTCTACATAACTATGATACAGTAGACAATAACTGAAGAGCCAAAATGAAAATAAATTGACCCGAATAAAAATGTTATAGTAGCTCACATATCAGTTGTCTCTATTAAGATGACATTTTAAAGCTCTTTTACTGTAGCTACGCATTTGTATAGCAATCCTGAGAAGTGACTTCATTTCTTCAGAAGAAAAAGTTCTGTGTCTGTCATTTGAAAGAGAAAATGAGATGAGAGAAAACTTATCTGAATTCTCTTCTGTGCTTCATCATTGAATTACAGTGATAACTTCTGAATGGTTTGTGATTGGGAATGTTAAATATGTGATTGATTGTCAGATAAGTTTGACTTTCAGTGTTTTTAAGAATATGGTAAGTAGTATCTCGGAGCAGTTGTTTCTCACATTCAGCTTTGTATGGGTCGACGATAGCACTGAGGCCTCACACTTTGTGACTCCTCAGGTCCTGTTACAGAGACGGTGTCTGCTGTGTTCTGTGCCACTGTATTTTATACAATGCCGAGTTTTTCATTTTATTATTGGTTTAGCAGTTTCTCCATAGAAATAGTATGAATTAGATTTTTAATTATGTCTATTTCAGATATCATGTATTTATGATCTCTATAAACATTCTTGTAGGAATACCAACTAAAGAATAGGAAAAATTTGTTTTTCTCTGTTAGTATGTGCTCACTCATAGCATAATGATATCCCTACATTCTCAGACCAAAAGGATGTTCAGCTAGTCTGTCATCATCTTTCCTTTCTTTATACTTGAACAATTGTATACTAGAAAATAGCCTTTAAAAAGGAAGTAAATCCTGCCACATATAACATTACAGATAAATGCAAGGACAGAATGCTAAAGGCAAAAATTCAATAAACCAGGGACTTAAAAACACTGAGACGCTGGAGAGATGCTCAGTGGTTAAGAGCACTCGATGCTCTCACAGAGGACCAGGCTTTGACCCCTAACACCCATATTGCAGATCAAAACCCTCTGTAACTCCAGTCCCAGGGTATATGATGCCCTCTCCTTGCCCCTGTGGGCACTGCATGCATGTGGTATACATACACACATGCAGACAAAACATCCATACATAGAAAATAATTTTAAAAACTTAAAAAATAAATGTTGTGTGATTCTACTTCTGTGAATATATGTTTTCTAATATAGTCAGATTCATATAAAAGAGTAGTGGTTCCTAGGAACAGGGGAAGGAGAAAGGGAGATTGTGTTTAATGAGTGGAAAGTTCCAGATTGGTTAAGTTAAAAGAGTTTTAGAGAGTCATTTACAACAATGAATGTAGTTAATACAACCGAATCTATTCAAACTAGTTAGTAAAATAATTTTTTATTAGCTTATTACCACTGTTTAAACAGAATCTGTATCTGGAATGTCTGTTGACAATCCTTAACATGACACATGAAAGTTCTTGAATTTGAGAAGAAAGCTAAAATAGTATCTGGAGCATTGTTCTACACAATCAGGGAAGATATGTGCTTGACTTGTAGAAACACTCAAAGGCACTGTCTTATTGTTCTACCGCTGTGAAGAGATGTCATGACAAGGCAACTTATTTTACAAGAAAGCATTTAACTGGGGTCTTGCTTACAGTTTTATATATCAAAATGGAGGGACAACGTTGGCACCAGAGCAGCAGCTAAGAATCTGCATCTTGTTGACAAAATGGAGGAAGAGAGAGAGACTGTGCCTGGCACGGATCTTGAAACCTCAAAGCCTATCCCCAGGGGCACACCTCCTCCAAAAAGGCCATACCTAAGCCTTCCTAAAAAGTCCATCAACTAGGGACCAACCATTCAAACGTATGAGCCCCTGGGGACCAATCTCATTCAAACCACCACCGTCACCATTAATAAAATAGCAAACTCTTCAAGGATCCACAGCACCTAAGCACTCTGAGAATCCTCTGACCAAAACATTGTAATGAAGCTGGGTGTGTTGCTGTCCATCTATAATCCAAACATCCCATTGGCTAAAGCAGAGAGACTGGGCATTCAAGGACAGTGTGGAACACGCAGTAAGATGCTTCTTTAAACAAAGGTGCCAGTACCAGGTAAGGGTGCTGGCCTTCTGTCAAACTTGACAACTTCAGTTTGGCCCCTGTACTGTGCACAGTAGAAAGAGAAAACCAAGGCCTCTAAGTTGTCGTCCTCTGACTCCCACCTGCCCACTATAGCACACACACACACACACATACATAAACACTTGCAAATAAATACATGCAAAAATGAATAAAACAAAGCATACACATTCTAACAAACAATGATTACTTTCAGTAACAAAAACATGCATTGGTTACTTATTGCTGCATATCAAAACCAGAATTTAACAAATCAAAACAACACATCTATTATGTCAAAGTCACTGCCTGAGCACATTCACCTGAACTGTTTGCTGTGGCATTAGAAGGCTGTAACAAAGGTGCACCAAAGCTTAACATGGAAGAATCCACTGCCAAGGTCATGTGGTTGTTGGCAATACTCATCACTTTGCAGGCTGCTAGACAGATGGCCTCGATGTCTTGCCAGCTGCCGGTCAAAGGCTGCTGTCGGTTTCTTGCCATTTGAGTCTTCCCCAAATGGCCTTTCTTCCTCGGAGTCCACAAAGAAGAATGTCTTCTTGCAAGATCAATGTTATAGTCTTTTCTAACATAACAATGTACATTTGTTTCTTTTTATTACATTTATTAATTCACTTATTGTGTGCATACATGATGGGCATGGGTGTGTACATGGTTCATGTGTAGAGATCATAGGACAATATATGGGAGTCTCAGGGACTGAACTCGGGTCATCAGGCTTGGCAGCAAATGCCCTTACCCACTGAGCCACCTCACCAGCCCAATACTATGCAGTTAATCACATATATTCTGTCATCTATAGAAAATCCTAATGGTTAAAACCATCACTCATCCTTCCCATGCTCAGGGAAAAAGTCACACTAAAGCATGAATGTGAGAATGATGGGAAGCACTCCAGAGTGTCTACCACGAGTTGGAATTTAGATACCGAAATCTCCTGTGTGGGAAAGTGGAGGAACTGGCTTATAATGAAGAGCAGAGAGTCAGCCACTTTGCCATTTATCATGCAGTTATCATCAGCCAAACTCCGTGCCACTTTCGCTATCACTGGACTCCATAAGTATCCTCTTATACGCTCTCTACCTCCTTATTCATACTGGTGCTAGGATTCCTATTTGACAAATAGTGAGTTCTGAAGGCACAAAGAACTAATTCTAATTTTAAATAAAAATACACAGCAAAGGCTAGGCTTCCAATCGCCAACTCTACTTCAACCATATGGTACTAATAGATGAAATATGGTGACTCTACAGGCTGGTCACATGCCCACCCTCCACCCCCCACCCCTGTGGCAGCAACGACCCAGATCCATTTGAACATCCACCCTATCAACTTTCAGTGGTAGTCACCGTGCCTACCATGGTGACCATGGGTGACAGGGAAGCAGGGTTCAATTCCAGAGTGGGAGCTGGGGAAACAAATAATTGTTAAAAAGAGCCCCCAAAACCAAATCCAAATCACAAATATTCACTAGAATAAAAACGAAATCCAACATTTCCAAAACCTGGAACCACATTCCAACATGCTCCTTTGACACAAAGCCCCAGTTAAAAACTAATAATGATAATAATAATGTAAAGGCTCTGGAAGTGGTCATAAGGACAAACAGCAAATGAGTAAATATCCACAGAAGAAAAGCTGTCCATCAAGACCTGGACTTCCGTTCTCCCCCCATCTCAGCACAGCGGAAACTGCCCTGCACGGATACTGCAGCGAATCCCACAGGGTTCCCTCTACCCCAGCTCCAGTGGGTGACCTTGCTTCAAGAAAGAGCAGGACTTCAGCATTTCTCACCCTGCCCCAGACTGCCCTCTGCTAAAACAAAGTCCTGGAAAAGTGATTCTCGAGGTGGGGATGTCATTCTTTGGCCCAGCCTCCATCCCTACAATGGAATCTCTGAGTTGGAATGTACTGAGAATTGTGGGCCATGATTACCTTGCCTTAGTTCAAGAGTTATGTCTGGAAGGTAATTTTCCTGTGAAGCCAAGTTAACTAATTTTCTATTATATGGTTCATATTATCTAGTGTCCAAGAAATTTCTTGCTACCTGAAGCTACACCACTGTGCCCTTCTAGAAGTATTACTGCTTTTCACATCTTGAGTCAGCTTGAAGTGTTTGATTTAATATAAGTAGTAAAGTTCTTTTCTTTATTCGACAAGGACACAAGTTCTCAATTTTGCTAGCCAAATTTTCTCATGCCTGAAATTTTTCAGTCCTTTCTTGTTACTGTTTGTTAAAGCAGTGATGGTTTGTTACTGATTAGTGTGCATAAGATGCTGCATTTCCTTTGTAGTATGGGCTGGGAAGATGACTCTGAGTAAAGGCATATTGCATCCACAATCAGGAAACAGAGAGAAATAAATATATACTTCTTAGTGCTCAGTTCCCTTTCTCTGTCTTACACAGTCCAGGATGCCCTGCAAAAGGAATGGTCCCACTCGTAATGGGTCATCCTCCACCAAGATAACCCCCCACAGGCATGCACAGAGACTTATTTTCCAGATAATTCCACTTTCTGTCACATCAACAATTAACACTAATCATCACACCCTTATAATAGTCATGCCACCATGGTACCGACTAGCATGGCATACTGGCACAGTATGCAGGGTTCACAGCTACGTGAGACTGTTGATGACCTTCCTTCCCCAGGGTCCTGTGTAGCACCTTCTGGGACTAAGAAAGTCAGCCAGAAGGAAAGAACTTCCATTTCAGTCTCACTTTGATTCCTCTCTATCTTGCAAACAAAGTATAAGGTATCTTCAAGAGTAGGGGCTTTTAATTTTGTAAAGATTTATTTGATTTTAATTATGTGTTTGTATGTGGGCACTTGCATGTGAGTGTGGGTGTCTGTGGAAGCCCTGGAATTAGAGTTACAAATAGTTGTGAGCTTCTAAACGTGAGTGCTGGAAACTGAACTTGAGCTCCCTGCAAGAGGAATACATACTCTTAAACACCATCTCTCCAGCCCTGTATGGTCTTATCACTAGCTGTGGTTGGAAACTAGGGGTGTGGTGATTACCTAAACTGCTGCGAGGGCCTGAGGGACCTCAGTAGTGAACACTCACAGGGAGGTACCATAACATCAGGAAAACATGTTAATATTTAATTAATTTTAATTGCATGTCTATGATTATGTGTGAGTGTGTGCAGCTGAATGGTGTTCACACAGAGATCAGGAAAGAATGTTGGATCCCCAGAAGCTGGAGTTAGCAGAAGCCAGCTGACATCCATGTTACAAACCAGACCTGGGTCTTCTGCAAGAGAGGTATGCAATGGTAGCTGCTGAGCCATCGCCTCAGTCTCTCAGGAAAACTGGCCTTTTCCCTTTCCTTCTGTTGGGAATGTGATTTCTCTCACTGAAGCCACATACGTGATTAAAATGTGCCAGATACATACATTCAGCATATACTGAATTTAACAGTACAAAACTTGAAATCTGGGTTCTTGGTGATTATGGAGTCATGGAATTAGGTCTGAGTTGCCTACACTTATGAGAAATGAAACTTCTGTTTTGTTCAAACCAAGCTTATGTGGAGCATTCTATCAATAAGAGCTGAATCTTAACATTGTAGCAAAGACATGATGTAAGAAGAATAAATACTGCAGAGCAGAGCTGGAGAGGTTACATGGTGCCCCGAGAATGAACAAGTGAAAATGACTTAAGAAAAATGGAAATGAACTAAACTTCAGTCTTCACCACTTCCTGCTTCCCCACTGCAGATGTAGAGTGGCCATCGGGCGTAGGCACCAGCTAACCAACCAGTCTTCCCTGCCTTTGATGGACCATACCCTCAGCCAATGAGCAAAACCAACCTTCCTTCCTGGATCTGCTTTTGTTGGGCATTTTATCATCATACCTATGAGAAAAGTAACTGATACCATTTATATCTATCTTTAATTTGGGAGCATTTTTGGCCATTGTTACTTCAAATAATCCTTCTGTTTCTGTTTTTTCTGATGTTCCCCTTAGAGCAATGGTTCTCAGCCTTCCTAATGCTGCGACTCTAACACCGTTCCTAATGCTGTGGTGATCCCACACACACACCATAAAATTACTTTGTTGTTACTTCATAAATGTATGTTTTTACTACTGTTATGAATTGTAATGTAAATAGCTGATATGCAGGATCTCTGATATGTGACCCCCCCCCCCCCAAGGGTCACGACCCATAGATTAAGAACCATTGCATTAGAAGGAAGTTTCAGCATTGGCAATTGTCGCATAGTTCTTACCTGTGGTCTCTGTCTGGACCTGGTGTTCCCAGGTTCTTGATTCTTGTTCAGAGACTTGAAGAAGCACAACAAAAACAAGAGTGTCAAAGAATATTGTTTAGAAGCAGTCAAAGGCATAGTGTAAAGATGCTACGCAGTACAGAGAGCCCTGAGCAAGCACTCGGCTCAAGAGCATCAGGATACTCACCAAGACTTCCTTCCGTGTGTGCGAGAGGAAGAGGAATTGGTGAGTAGGGGGCAAACTATGGGTGATTTTCTGTTTTAATTGATAAGCTTAGGTTATGTCAGCCTTGTTCACTGTGCATGTCTTTTCCCATGATGCATCTGGTTGTAATCCTGTACATACCCAATCATATATAAACAGATGATAACTAGAAGCTATACTTACAACCAGTCCAGACTAAACCAGCTCCTAGTTCCAGGTTATTTAATATGTGTGGTCACAAGGGAGAAGTTACTAAGGGTTGTTAGGGAGCTACATATTGGAGTAACCAGTACCTTTGTTTGAAGAGATGTGTTTCTGTAGCTCATTGCACAAAGGGGGTTCCACGTTGTTCAATAGTTTGTTGGGGAAGGAGTGTGTGTTTAGCTAAAGCCAAGAGGTATCCCAGAGTGCTAGGTTATCACTAAACTTCTGTCACTCACCTTCTTTTTAATTCTGGGTGGCACCATTCATGGACTGAGGTCTTGTACTGAGTAGAAATGGTGTGAGCACTGGAATTCATCAGCTTCTTAACTGTGGGTACAATGTGACCGCTCTTTCAGGCTCCTGTCCCTGTGCTTTACCTGCCATGATGAACTGCAGTCTTGAACCACCAGTGAGCTCCCCTTCCTTAAGCTGCTTTTGTTACAGTATTTTATAACAGAACAGGAAAGGGAAATGATTCAGGAACTGAAGGTACAAATGTTGTCTTCCAAAGCAGTTTCTGCCTCAAAGCTCCTATTCTTTCTCAAGTCGCAGCATCTCCTTGGGTTCTCTCAAGAAGCATCTGTGACACTTTTCAGCCCACTGGTCCACAGTCAGACAGGTTCTTTGTCTGGCCATAGTTACATGAGTGTCTTCCTTCACTGATCTTGGTGGCAACTGTTGGTGGAGGACAATTTGTAGTTGAGATTGTTAGATTCTGAAAGAAATAAATTCTGTAAGTTTATTGAAAAAGGGGGGACTAGCCGGGCGGTGGTGACGCATGCCTTTAATCCCAACACTCAGGAGGCAGAGACAGATGGATCTTTGTGAGTTTGAGGCCAGCCTGGGCTACAAGAGTGAGATCCAGGAAAGGCGCAAAGCTACACAGAGAAACCCTGTCTCGAAAAACCAAAAAAAAAAAAAAAAAAAAAAAAAGAAAAATGGGGGACTAAATATTCACAAGAAAAATCAAGGAGAGAGTAGGTACCACCAAAGTAAGGAATGTTAAAAACATAAAAACACTTTTCTACAAAGAAAAAGCATAATCTCATTTTCAAAAGTTAAGAAATCCAACTCCTTTGGGGTTTGGAGACCTACTTCTTATAGTAAATCGACTTGGTTTTCCAGGGTGATGATACTCTGTGCAATTCCTTCTATGTTGTCAGAGAGGCCTTTTTATATGTTCAGGTCATTTGAGGGAGAGGTGTCAAGTTCACCCACAACTGTATTTACTCCATTCCTATGGGCAGAATTAGTTGTACAACTGATTTTATTCTTGAAAATGGACGTGAGGGATGCCTGGACCACAAGCACCATCTGGGTAGTTATCGGCTCCCAGTGGTAGGGGAATGAAGTCTGGGTTGGATCATTTTGGTAAGCTTTGAGGAGTTGAACTGTCCTCTAGCCAGCATGTGTTTGGTTATTTATATAATTTAAAAGTCATAGAGGTTGGGTTGGGAAGACGGCTCACTGGGTAAGTTCTTGCTATAGAAATGTGAGGACCTGAGTTTGAATCTCTAGAACACGTACACATCTCTAATTATAGCATCCCTATAGGGAGACAGGAAGTCAAGACGGGAAAATACCCAGAAGCCTGTGAGACAGCTAGACTGGGATAGGTGGTGGGAGGAAAAAAGAAAACATCCTGTCTCAAACAAGATGGCAGGTAAGGATCAATGTCCAGGGTGGTCCTCTAACTTCCACATGTGCACCATAGCATGTGCACACCTACATTCACACATAGTATGTGCACACACATATGTACATGAATACATACATGCATGTACACTCACACAAAGTTGTTTTTAATTATGCAGGTTATTTATTGTGCACCTACCAAAATGAGTGGCTTCCTTGTATTTAGGGTGGAATCTAAGGCTTGAATGGACATTTTTAAAGGGTGTACATATTTACAAGGATGTTGGGTCAGATACGGAGGTAGGAGACAAAAGGCTATTTAGGGGGCAAAGACAGCCTAAGATAAATTTGGCTCCTTTAACAGTTGAGCTCTCCACAGAAGTCAATCAGCCTTGTAGATGTTGAATGTTGACATTTTTTTTCTTCTGGGAACTTAAGGTCACTATTCTGTCTATTGGCTGAGCATCGCATTTTGTGGGTATGGAAGGTAGCATTGTGTTTTATGTCATACAGTGGTAGTAAAGCTCATTCCTATGATCTAATGTAGGTCAAGTTGAGCATGTAAAAAGGAAGTTCAGGAAAAAGAACTAGTTGGTAAATCTATTAAGTAAGAAATCCTCAAGTTATGATTCAAGTTTGATTTTTTTCCCTTTCCTTTCTGCCCTCAGTCTCTGATAAACAAGTAACTGTGACACATAATATAAATACTGTACCTAAGGTTAAAAGAATATGTCTAAATCCTTGGTGTCCTGGATAATCTAAGGAATTTGTCCTTCTGGAAATCCCTAACATTCTGCACAAAGTCCATTTTGCAGTATGAGGAACATGTGTTCCAGAGATCATGACTATATCTTTGAGAGCCATTATCCAGCTGCCAATGGATTTGACTATGGTGTGTTCCTGTAAGCACTGATCTAAGGAGGAGGGAAAGAGACAGGCATCCACAGGTACAAATGTGTAAAATTACCTGCCACATACAAAAAGACAGAGTGAGGAAGAGAAACTTGAATTTTGTTTGAAGCGATTGGTGGTAACATTAAAAAAGAAGACAAATGATTTAGATGAAAAGACAGGCACATTTCAAGTAGAATAGCATAAACAGAGATATTAAAGCATTTGCTGAGTTAGGAGTGGTGTGTGACACCCTGAGGACCAGTAGACTCTCAGATCAGCAGTGTGGTGAGAAATCAAGCTAAAGAGCATGGAGCAGGGCTATGTCATGAACATTAGTGAGGAGCCAAGTCTTGGAACATAACAGAGGAGCTCTTGCTTTCTGAGCTGAGGAACTTTTGATTAGATTGGGGTATATGTCTCGGCAATAGACAATTACAGACAGATGTAGACAAAAGTGAGTGAGAAGATTACGGGGGGCTTAGGGAAGATATTTTGAGAACTGAAATATTAAATTTGCTAGTAATTCTTACACATGGGATCAACCCTTGTTTGTGGTTCATTAGGGCCTTGTAGAAATTGTAAGAAAAATCAGTTTCTGTGTGACATTTAATAGTCAGTTCCGAAAAGGGCATATAAGCCATAAAAAAAAAAAAATGACCTAAAGAATTAAAGGGAGCAATAGGAGAAGCAGGCAAATTTTATTAACAAAATTAATTACTAATATTGTTTAGATCAAGGGGGTCTTGGCAAGTAAATGGTCATAACAAAACCATGATTGATGTAAAAATATGACACCAGCCTCATTTGTACCTTGACTGAAACCAAGACTACTATTATTGTTATCACATAAGAGTATACCAAAGAAAATTGCAAATATCTTACCTAGATCCACAAGGATTTAAAAATATGAAATGTCTGAGTTAGGAATCCTTTTAGAGGAGTTTTAAGCTTAGTTACTATAGGGGTAGGGGCTTGGTGTTGGCACAGAACACACCCAGACACCAAGTTCTCAGCACAAAGGAGATTTATTGTCCTGGAGGGACAAGTGGGGGGGCACTGCCTCTGTATTGGACAATGGCAGCAGCA
This sequence comes from Peromyscus californicus insignis, assembly GCF_007827085.1. Classification (NCBI taxonomy): domain Eukaryota; kingdom Metazoa; phylum Chordata; class Mammalia; order Rodentia; family Cricetidae; genus Peromyscus; species Peromyscus californicus. The sequence goes on along the minus strand of NW_026294480.1, from coordinate 74,650,776 downwards.
GGTGTCTTTGCAGGAGTAGATTTTAAGGAGAAAGGGGGAGTCTGTGCTAGGATGCATTGGTGAGACCGCATTGGACAGGTTAGCCAGTGTAGACAAATAATGAATTTTGATTGCTGGACCTTGGTGTTTAGTCTCAGGAATGAGTCAGTGGCTGAATGAGGGAATGGACCTTGGGGACCTTGGGATGTAATCTAATGGTTTAGCAAAGGAGAGGGAAGGGGAAAGGGCCAAACCTGCCAGCCCATGTTTGCGATGTTTGGGCCTATTAGAGAGCCCTTCAAGTTACTTAGTAGTTGAGAGAAGCACCACTTCTGAAATCATGCAGATATGTTCTCAGATGAGGTCTGTATCAGACTGAGTTGAGAAATATAAATATAAATATAAGACAGAAGCTGGGTGTTGTAAAAAAGATGGGAGTTTTTGTTTTTTTCTTTTTCAATTAATGAAATTGCCTGGTTTTAGCTTTTATTCCTCTGTTTTTTCTATTTTCTTTTTTTTCTTTCATTGTGGAATGACTCTGTCACCAATTATGTATTTTTAGCTATCATACTCAAAAAGTCAAAGTCAATCCTGGAATCCACACGGTGGAATGTGAGAACTGATTTGTGTGAGTCATTCTTTAACCTCCACATGAGCACCTTGGCACATGTGCACACATGCACACACATAAATAAGTGTAAAAGTTCCTGTAAGAGTATATGCCTCTGTTTAGTACAGATGACTCATTTATTTTATTTACTCAATATTTTCATAGGATACTGTGATGATTTGAAAGAAAATGTTCCCCAAAGGGAGTGTCACTTTTAGGAGGTGTGGCCTTGTTGGAGTAGGTGTGGCCTTGTTGGAGGAAGTGTGTCACTGTGGGTGTGGGCTTTGAGGTCTGCTATGCTCAAGCTACACTCAGAAAGACAGACTACTTCCTGTTGCCTGCACAAGATGCAGAACTCTCAGTTACTTCTCCAGCACCATGTCTGTCTATACGCCACCATGTCCCACCATGATGATAATGGACTGAACCTCTGAACTGTAAGCAAGCCCAATGAAATGTTTTCCTTTATAAGAGTTGCTATGGTCATGATGTCTCTTCACAGCAATAGAAACGCTAACTAAGACAGACACCCAGTACTTATTTTACAAGAAGATAATGGATGTTTCCTTAAAGGGGGTAAATATTAGATTCAAAAAGGACTAATGTGAACATCTCAAGTCCTTACACACCCTGAAACAGACCTAGAGGACGATTCATCAGTGGTTTCAAGAGGCTGAGCCTTGCCTGTGTCTGAGCCTACCCACAAGTTCCAGCCTGGTAATTTTATATGGGTAAAGAAAATCACAACATGGAACCTAGAGCCAACATGAAAAGACCCATACTCTAGCCCTCACCTGTACAGTAATAAAGATCACCATTGTTACCTTGTGGACCTACCATACCCAGTTGAAGGAGGCTATAAATGATAATGTCAGGTGGGTTGTCACCAGATCCTCTGACCCCTAAAGATAAGATGGACACAGACTCTATCATTATGGTTGTACCATTTTGTTCCCATGGGAAAGATCCCAAATCCCCATAAGCCAGGACCTTGGGTGTAAAAATTTAAAAAGACTAAAACCAGGAAGCTCAGAGCCAATCTATCCACTGAGACCCAACTGACCTTCCAGGTAGATTTCTGTAAAATATTGTATCCAGAGGCTACTGGGGGATGGTTCACTGGCTTGTGGGATGGAGCATGCCTTGGAACTCTGCCTCCACTGTTAAAAAGAATGAGCTCACATTCATTAAGTACTATGTCTGCCCTGCTGATACCTCCAACCCCCAGCTGACAATAGTTAGTTGAACACCATTGTGTTTGACCAGGTTGTGAAATCAAGTCCTCCTGGGGGCACACTGATTCTGTCATAGTCCTAGAAAGGAAACCATCATCACCTACCCATGGTCATGGGCAATGCCCATATCCATAAGGTTAGGGTCTTGCAGAAAGCCAGGGAGAGAGAAAGAGAGAGAGAGAGAGAGAGAGAGAGAGAGAGAGAGAGAGGTGGGGGAGACAGCAATGGTAAAACCTGGGAGTCTCGTTATACCTGAATGGTCCAGATCCAGGCAGCAAATTTAACTATGTGAAAGACACTTACAACCAGGGTCATCATCAGCCCAAACTGACCTATCTTGGTACCCTGGAATATGAGCCCCTAAGGTAGCAAGTCTCGATACTCCAAGTTCCCCTGGAATTCCTTTGGTAACCTCAAAGATAAAGGTCCAAGAGGCAGCAGAAGCCAGCGCCTCAGTGTTCAGGATGCTAGAAAAAATATATCAGTTCCTTAGCCATTCCCTGCTGACACAGGTCAGCACTGCTGGTTATGCCTGGACCTCAAGGCCCCATATTCTGTTGGGATTGGAACTAATCAAACACATTCCACTTCCAACTGCAACAGCTGTAAATGGGACCAACCTAAGCTCACCCTGGGGGACCTCTAAGGGAAGGGTGTCTGTTTAAAGTCACCAAGACAACCCTAGGGAGGTCCCCCTATGCAGACTCCTATAGCTGTACACAGCAGATTCATTCCAGAAATGTCAGTTAAATGATTTCCAGGCCCCAGAGACTACCTGGTTTGCTTACACTAATGGCTTAACCAAATGTGCATCTTTGTAATTGTTTGCACTCCCTTGAATCCTTGTGTATGTCATACCTCAGGTGTTCATCTATAATGGATAAGAGGGCAGGGCCCACCTAACCCCTGCCCTTTGGTTAATGTTAGGGTCTGTGAGAAGTCCCATGAAAGACCACCAGTTATATACACAATCAACAAGAACATTTAATTTCTCAAGAATAAAAATTCCAGCATGCTGGGGTCAAACCATTGTGGGGCGTTTACCCAACCACCCCCACAGTTCCCCAGAGTTTTCTTGAGTGCGAGCAGCAGGAAATATTAGATAGAAGGATTTATTGCGGAGAATATCACGGAGATAAACAGACAGAAAATAAAGGATAGCCTTGAGAGGACCTGGAACCTATTCCAACGGGCCCCGACTGTCTCTGCCTCAGGGTTTTTAATAGAGACGCCAAGGGGTGGAGCAAAAGACCTCCTTCCCCAGCACAGCCAAGTGCAGACCATCCCAGACACCTGCACTCAGGCCCGTGGTCCTAATCATCCTCTATGTGGACCTGCTGGGTAAAGCCACGAGGAACCCGAGAACGGGCTCCCACAAACCATCTGACAAGTGGCAAAACGAAGACCTCAAAAGAAGCTCAGACTCTGTTTAAGCAGTATTAGGGGAATTCCAGCTGTGGTTAAGTGTACTTTTACATGATTGGGTATAGACCTTCACTGGTACAGGAATCATTTTATGATTGTCTCATGACATCTGGTCAGCAACTGTCGTTGCAGTGTCAGGGGTCTGTCTGACTGAAAATAGTAAGAACTGTCCTGCTTGAGGCCAGGTAGGATCCTGATTGGCTACCAGACTGGACATACTTCCTGAGGGTCTGATTGAAGCCAGGCATGAGTCAACACAGGATGGTAGGGTAACATGGGGCAGCAAACTGGCCCCTGGGGGGATAAAAACCTGACAACAACTGGCCCTGTTAGGTTCAATCCTGTTATAAGAAGGGACAGTTTCAGTTAACTACTTTACTCACAGTGGTGGCTGGACCATTAACCCTTTGGCTCCTAGTCCTCACTATAGGACTGCTTGCTCAACTGTCTACCTAGCTACTTAAACAGAAAATAAATCCTGTTATATTACTAGTGCTAATGAGATGATAAAACCCCTGCCCCTGGCTGAGTCCATGATTTGACTCATGCCCATAGAATCAGTGTGGAATGTAACAGGACCCCAGACCTCAGCACAACATAGTAACAGGACCATTCAGGCCTTGGAACCTAGCACATAGGCAGCAACACTTGCTAAAACAAGAACAAAGAACTAATCCACACAGTTGAAAGTTCTGGGAAAGTCCCTGAATTCTGGCTTCTGTAGTTGCATTTCTGGATAACTGTTCTTGCTACCTGAGGTATGTCAACACAGGATGTAGTTAAAAGCCCACCCTGAGAAAGGCACGGGGCATTGGGTCCTGAAAACCCAATGTAGTCACCAGCCGGCTAATAAAGAGTTTCTGTTTGTTTGAACCATGTCTCTGAGGTTTTCTCTGGTGGATAATCCACAGCATCATGTGGGGAAGGAAGGGAATGCTTCACAGAAACTTGAACAGTTTTACAAGGGGTTAAATTGCTGGATGCAACTGACCCCAACTGACCCAGGTGACAAATATCATTGTTTATCATTCAGTAACTATAAATGGTAGAATTTAGGAAGTTGCTTTCAAGTTCAGTATTTGCTGTGTTATTCTGGGTCCGAGGCAAGAAGAGCACATAACTTAAGATTGCAGCCACCTATTCGCTTGGGTTGTAAAAGTTGTTTACGTGGGAAAGCCAAGGCAAGTAAGTTCCATTGCTACACTGTTTTCTTTAAGGTAGGTTAGCAAGCAGTGTGAGTACACCGGAGACTAGCGGTCTTAAGTGATCTCAAGGTGTGTTACTAACTTTGGCTGTGAGGTCCAGCAAAGGTTCCAGTTCCTTAGAATCTAAGAGATGGTTTCAGAGTATTGCATCATCACAATTGCACACACGATGTGTGTGTGGTATGCACGTGCCGCGGTGTGTATGTGTGGAGGGTAGAGGACAGTTTTATGAAACTGGTTCTTCCTTCCTTCCTTCATACGGTTCTATGTAACAGGAATTGTTAGAAGGTCTTATTAATAAAAACAAACTCGGGGCCAGGTATTGGGGTGAATGCTGGAAGATCAGAGAGACAGAACAGGCCACAGCCACCTCACCTTGCCAATTCCTCAGCTGATCCTGTTTCCTTAGACTGGAAGCCTCTGAGTCCTCATCCAAATGGATCTCAGCTAAACTGTTGCTCAAAAGCCTAAAAGCTTAACAGGTTCTAGTTTCTGGTCCTCACGCCTTATATACCTTTGTACTTCCTGCCATCACTTCCTGGGATTAAAGGGGTGAGTCACCATGCCTGGCTGTTTCCAGTGTGGTTTTGAACTCACAGAGATCCGGATGGATTTCTGACTTCAGAATGCTAGGATTAAAGGCGTGAGTGCCACCATTTTCTGGCCTCTGTCTAATCTAGTGTCTGTTCTGTTCTCTGACCCCAGATAAGTTTATTAGGGTGCACAATATTTTGGTGAACACAGTATCACCACAGTTCTAGAAATCAAATTCAGGTTGTCAGGCTTGCAGAAAGAGCACTTTACCTGCGGAGCGATCTCTCTGGCAAAGACCTTTTCAATTGTTAATACTTGAAAGATAGATAAACGCAATTATTAATCGTAAGAACAGCAGGAATGCTAAGCAGCAGGTTTTTTCAAACATTTTTCCTCCCATGAGTTATATACTGGATGAGTGGCAGAAAAAAAAATGTATGAACGATAGTAAATTAACAAACTGAATGTCCTGAAAACAAGCAAAAATAAATAAGCTATTTTGGAATCACAAAGATATTCAACAAATTGCATTTTATTGACCAGCTAAGATTAAACCCATGTACTATTGCCAAAATCAAGAGCAATCCAAGCTCCAGAAAGAAATAATGAAGCTGAAGAGGTAATACCAAACAGCTGGGCTCACAGGGACCGTGCTGGTACCAGTCCAGGTGACTGCCAGCGAAGGTCAATGTTCCCTGGGACTCCACCATAAGCACCAAAAACTGTTCATGTGAAAACACAGCTCTTGTCACAAAGGGAAGGTGGGGTAGTTCATTCTGGAGCCAAACATGAGTAACCATACCCCAGGAACGTAGGTTCTGGTTACCAAACTCCACGTTCATATGAGGTAACAGTTTAATGAAGCTCTTTGTACTAGAAACAAAGAAAATTATAAATCAACACTGGTTGGTGGGTTGTTGACAAGTGGGAAAATGTCTTTCAGAGGCCTCAGATGCCATCTGATGACATTCTCGGCTTTTGGGTTGGTAAAGTATTAGAGAAGGATGGTAAGTGATTGCCCCTGAGAAATATGTTAACCTTTCAAGGGTTTCAAGGGGAATCATCCACAAACACCAGGGACAGAGCTGGGAGTCCCCTTCCTTCTGGGCTTCCTAAACTCTTTGGTAAATGTAAGGCTATTGCTAGAGGTCACATAAAAACCCAGACCTAGGGATTTTAATCAATTTTCTTTGTCCTTTACATAGAAGATCTATTGGAGAATAGTATTATAGTTGAGAATCTATATGTGTGTCCCATTTGGTATTTTGGCCAGATAGTGTTATAGTACAATATTATCTGTCTTTTCTTCTTCCACCTTATTGCTATGGCTATCGTGGGTAAAGCAGCTCATGGAGAGCATCCAACCAGGCCAGTGGGGTGGGATGGTGTTATAGTATGATGGTTTTTCTGACAAAATTAGTACGTTCATGTGGCCACCACAGCTACAGGCATCAGAATGAAAAAGGAGCCGAGAGTGCTCAGGGAAATCTGCATCAGTACAAAGAGGATTTACTCTCTTATCTCCTAGTTGACTTGGTAAATATGTTGACACTAGCATCTGGACCGGTCATTTCAGGGTTTTGGCATTCTGTTCAAAGAATGGAAGAATGCACAAAGAGCACAATGGCAAAGAGTTTTATTCAGAAGCACAGGTATGAAGCAGTCACACTGGAAAGGAGCCGTGATCCCCAAGTAAGCATGAAGCTCTAGAGCACCAGATTACTCGCAAGGGTTTCCTTTTTTGCATCTAGGATGAGGAGCCATGGGTTGGTAGGGGTGGACTGGTGTGTGATTTGATGTTTTGATTGATTGGCTTTGTGTTATATACACTCTTGTTCATTGGCCATGACCTTCCTGTAATGCTTCTGATTTTAATTGTATGCAACATGAATAGGCATAAGATTTGAATATTTGCCTAAAAGTTCACCAAGAGAACATGGTTTGCCTTGCTATGCATATACTCCAAAATGGTTCAGCCTGGGATGTCAACCTAGTCCTGAGTCCTGAGTCTGCTCTGGGATGTGTTTGGTCATAAAAGGGCAAGGGTTGCTGGGGACTTATAGGTCAGAATGACCTGAATATTTTGTTTAAAGAGGGGTGAGTATGCAGCTCCTTCCAGATGGAAGTCCCAGGATGCTATGTGCATTCCTGTGTCGCTCAAGACAAACGGGGTCCAGGAACATACGTTATCCCTATACTTGCCTGCCTCATTTACATTTATTTTCCTTTTTGATAGTTTATTCAACTGACATTTCAGATTTATATATTTCTATTAATACACTGTCATGCTCATGGTCTTTCCTTGGCTGTGTCCATTTTGCTTATTGAGTTTAGAAGAGACTTGTTTTCACTTTTGTTATAGTGTTCTTTCTCTAGGCTGCTGCTTCCACCATCATTTCCTGGCATCAGAGCCCAGCTCCTTTAGTCTTTTAACTGGACTGAGGACCTCCAGCTCTCCAGGAATCATCTAGTCCTTCAGCTCCAGATTAGGACTGCTGAAGTGTCCAGCCCTAATGGACTGAACAACTATGGGTTGGTTCCAAGCCTCTCCCATGTGCAGATGACTATTGTCATACTACCATCCCATATTGTGTAAGGCAATCTGATGAATCCCATTTGATGATATATAGTCATCCGATTGGTTCTGCTTTTCTGGAGATCCCTGACTAATACTGTGGTAATAGGAATCATTCTAGAGAAACAGCTGTAAGGATGAATTTCTTCTGTGGGCTTGGTGGCATCTCCCATTCTAATAATCCTAAAGTTACTAAAAACTCCCCTAGTATCATAAGTAGAGCTGTTGTACATTTAAATAACTATGCCCAATAAACCCGCTTAAGGGATCAGCAAGAATACTTGCTGTGCCAGTCTGGTAACCTGAGTTCCAGCCCTAGACTCCACATAAAGTTAGAAAGGGATAACTGATTCTGCAGGTAGTCCTCTAACTTCTACATGCACTCCTACACACACACACACACCACCACCACCACCACCATCAATCACCTCATTTGAAGCTTCCTTCTGGTTCACCTCCTGTTGTGGAGAGCAGCGAACTTGGTGACTGGTGAAATCAGGCACTAGCCTATTCTAACTTAATAGTATTCAAAATGGTGGTTACCAGGCTGTGCCTCATGAAACACATACTTCCAACAATGACACACGATACACATTTCTATCTTACTCGAGTTTCTATTACTGTCATAAAACACCGTGACCAAAAGCAGCTTAGGGAAGAAAGTATTTGTTTCATGTAGCACAAATCTTAACAGATCTTATTAATAAAATCAAGTCTGGAGCCAGGTATTGGGTTAATGCTGGAAGATCAGAGAAACAGAACAAGCCACAGCTTCCTCACCTTGCCAATTCCTCAGCTGATCCTGTTTTCTCAGACTGGAAGCCTTTGGGTCCACATCCAAATGGATCTCAGCTGAACGGCTGCTAAAAGCCTAAAAACTTAACCAGCTTTAGTTCCTGGTCCTCATGCCTTATACACCTTTCTGCCATCACTTCCTGGGATTAAAGGGGTGAGTCACCATGCATGGCTGTTTCCAGTGTGGCTTTGAACTCAGAGATCCGAATGGATCTCTGCCTCCAGAAGGCTAGGATTAAAGGTGTGAGTGACACCATTTTCTGGCCTCTATGGCTGTCTAGTGGCTGTTCTGTTCTCTGACCCCAGATAAATTTATTAGGGTGCACGATATATTGGGGGACACAATATATCACCACATTTTCATTTTATATTTCCACATCACAGTTCTCCACTGAAGGAAGTTAAGTCTGCAACTCAAGTCAGAAACATAGGAGCAGGAACTGAAGCAAAAGCCATGGAGGTGCTCTTTACTGGCTTGTTCGTCATCTCTTGCTTAGCCTGCTTTCTTATACAACTCAGGACCACCTGCCCAGGAGTGACACCAGCCTCCACAGTAGGCTGGGCCCTCCCACATCAGTCATTAATGAAGACACACAACCACAGACTTGCCTACACACCAATTTTGTGGAGACATTTTCCCAACTGCGATTCTATCTTCTCAAATAGCTCTAGTGAGTGTCAAGTTGACATAAAATGAGCCAGGATAGTTACCACTTCAAAATGGGGAAATGGAGCCTGTGAAGGTTTGAAAGAGAGTGACTCCCTCCTGACTGTGTGTTTGAAGGATTGAGCCACAGTTGCTGAAACTGTTTGAGAGGTGTGGCCTTGTTGGATGTGCCAGTGGGGTTGGGCTTTGAGATCAAAAGCCCACATCAGTTTCAGATCTCTCTCTCTCTCTCTCTCTCTCTCTCTCTCTCTCTCTCTCTCTCTCTGCCTTGTGGTTGTTATCTTAACATGTAAGCTCTCAGCTACTGCTCCAGCATCATGCCTGCCTGTCTGCTGACATGCTCCCCAATATGTAAGTCATGGCTCACTTCTGGAATGGTGAGCCCCCAAAGTAGATGCTTTCTTTAAAAGTTGCCTTGGTCATGGAGTTTTGTGACAGCAATAGAAAAGTAACCTATGCCCCAATACCACCACCCATTGCTGCCCCAGTTGCAGTCCAGCAGGGAAGACTCCTGTAGGCAGGCCTCCCACCAACGCACTGCAATCTACAAGACCCACTCCCTCCCCCAATCCCACCCATTCCCCTGCAACCTCAGTGGCTCCCTGAGACACTGAATCCACCAACTCCAATTGGACCAAGAGTACTGATTGGACCAAGAGCAGCTCCCTCAGACACAGACACCTCTTGCACCTATTGGAGAAAGAAGTGGGTAGACACTAGTGCAAGAATACATACAATGCCATAAAGAGCAATATGGCACCACCAGAACCTAGTGGTTCTACAACAGCAAGATCTGAACATCACAACGTAGAAGAAGCAGAAGAAAACGACCTTAAAAATGACATTATAAAGATGATAGAAGCCTTCAAAGAGGAAATAAAAATTTTCCCTTAAAGAAATTGAGGAAAAGACAAACAAAAAATTGAAGAAATCAATAAATCTCTTAAAGAAAACCAATCGAACAGATAAAGGAAACAGTTCAAGATCTGAAAATTGGAATAGAAGCAATGAAGAAAACATAAACCGAGGGAATGCTGGAAATAAAAAATCCAAGTAAATGAACAGGAACTACAGATGAAAGCATAACCAACAGAATACAAGAAGAGATGGAAGGGAGAATCTCTAGTGTGGAAGATACAACAGAAAAAGATTCATCAGTCAAAGAAAACACTGAAGCCAAAAAAGTCATAACATAAACATTCAAGGAAGTCTGGGAAACTATGAAGAGGCCAAACCTAGGAATAATAGGGACAGAAGGATAATACCAGCTCAAAGGCACAGAAAATATATTCAACAAAATCATAAAAGAAAACTTTCCCAGCCTAAAGAAGGAAATGCCTATGAAGATACAAGAAGCTTACAGAACAGCAAATAGACTAGACCCCAAAAAAGGTTCCCTCCCCACATAATCAAACCACTAAAAATATAGAATAAAGAAAGAATATTAAAAACAGCAAAGGAAAAAGTCCAAGTGACTTACAAAGGCAGACCCATCAGGATAACACCCAATTACTCAATGGAGACTCTGAAAGCCAGAAGGTCCTGGACAGATATTATGCAGACACTAAGAGACCACAGATGACAACCCAGACCGCTGTACCAACAAAACTTTCAATCACCATAGACAGAGTACACAAGATATTCCAAGATAAAACCAGATTTAAACAATACCTATCCACAAATTCAGTTCTAGAGAAAGCACTAGAAGGAAAACTCCAACCTAAGGAAGTTATATGCACCCATGAAAACACAAACATTGACAATTGCATGGCAACAAATCCCTCCCCCCAACACATACACTGCCACCAAAAAATTACATGAATTAACAATCACTGGTCATTAATATCCCTTAATATCAATGGACTCAATTCACCTATAAAAAGACACAAGCTAACAGAATGGAAACAAAAACAGGATCCATCCTTCTGCTTCATACAAAAACACACCTTCAAAGACAGACAATACTGCAGAGTAAAAGATTGGGAAAAGACTTTCCAATCAAATGGACTTAAGAAGCAAGCTGGTGTACCTATCCTTATATCTGACAAAATAGACTTCAAACTAAAAATCAATCAAAAGAGATCAGGAAGGATATTACATATTCATCACAGGAAAAATCTATCAAGATGAAGTCTCAATTCTGAACATTTATGATACAAATACAAATGCACCCACATATGTAAAAGAAACATTTGTAAAGCTTAAATTGCACATCAAACCCCACACATTAATACTGGGAGGCTTCAACACCCCACTCTCACCACTGGACAGATCTACTAGACAGAAATATAACAGAGAAATAAAGGGTCTAACATGTTATGACTAAGATGGACTTAATAGATATCTACAGAACATTCCACCCTAACACAAAAGAATACACCTTCTTCTTAGCCCCCCATAGAACCTTCTCTAAAATTGATCACATGCTCAGTCACAAAGCAAATCTCATCAGATACAAAAAAAATATAGAATGACCCCCTGTACTCAGATCACTATGGCTTAAAGTTAGAATTCAACAATACAAACTACAGAAAGCCTACAAAATCATGGAAACGGAATAATGCTCAACTGAATCACCAATGTGTCAAGGAAGAAAAAAATAAAGAAATTAAAGACTTTCTAGAATTCAATGAAAATGAATGTACAACATACCCAAACTTATGGGACACTATGAAAGCACTGTTAAGAGGAAAATTAATAGCACTAAATGCCTGCATAAAGAAGTTGGAGAAATCTCACACTACCAACTTAACAGCACACCTGCAAGCTCTAGAACAAAAAGAATCAAACTCACCCAGGAAGAATAGATGCCAAGAAATAATCAAATTGAGAACTAAATCAGTAAAATAGAAACAAAGAGAACAATGCAAAGAATCAATGAAACAAAGAGTTGGTTCTTTAAGAAAATCAACAAGATAGACAAACCCTTATCCAAACTAACCAAAAGGCGGAGAGAGAACATTCAGATTAACAAAATCAGAAATGAAAAAGGAGACATAACAACAGACAATGAGGAAATTCAGAGAATCATCAGGTCATATTTCAAAAACTTGTGCATCATCATCCCTGACCTCAAGCTCTACCATAGAGCTATAGTAATAAAAACAGCTTGGTACTGACATAAAAACCGATACGTGGACCAATCAACTTGAAGACCCTAACATAAATCCACACACCTATGAACACCTGATTTTTGACAGAGAAGCCAAAATTGTACAATGGAAAAAAGAAAGCATCTTCAACAAATGGTGCTGGCATAACTGGATGTCAACATGTAGAAGATTGCAAACAGATCCATATCTATCACCATGGACAAAACTCAAGTCCAAGTGAATCAAAGATCTCAACATAAATCCAGTTACACTAAACTTTATAGGAGAGAAAGTAGGAAGTAGCCTTGTGTAGTAGAACAGGCCCATAGGATTGAGGAAATTGGCTCAGACCAGTTGCCAAGGCATGCATATAATACACTTCCTTATGAGCCAACCTAGAGTCTGCCTGAAGGTCTAGCAACATGTGCTGTCAGAGTTCCTGGCCACTGTCAGAGTTCCTGATGGTTCAGAGTCTGCCTGAGGGCCTAGCACCAGTCACTGTCAGAGTTCCTGATTAATGTCAGAGTTCCTGATCATGCCCAGCCAATGAGGGGTGACCACACAGACTGGGTGCTGGGAGGAGGGTATATAAGGCCTTCCCTGTTATTGAATAAAAAAATTAGTTATTTGCTTTCAACTGACTCCCAGTGTCTATGCCATTGACACCATGCATTCTCACCCTCTCCCCTTAGAGAGTCATTAGGATCCAACAACAGCCTTAAATGCATTGGCACAGGAGACCACTTCCTAAATATAACCCCAGTAGCACAGACACTAAGACTAATAATTAATAAGTGGAATCTCCTAAAACTGAGAAGCTTCTGTAAGGGAAAGGACACAGTAAATAAGATAAAACTACAGCCAACAGAATGGGAAAAGATCTTCATCAACCCCACATCTGGTAGAGGGCTGATCTCCAAAATATATAAAGAACTCAAGAAATTAGACATCAAAATATCAAACAATTCAATTAAAAAGTGGGCTACAGAACTAAACAGAGAATTCTCAAAAGAAGAATCTCAAATGGCCAAAAGACATTTAAGGAATTGATCAATATCCTTAGTTATCAGGTAAATGCAAATCAAAATGACTCTGAAATAACATCTTACTCTTGTCAGGATGGCTATGATCAAAAACACTGAAGACAGCTTATGTTGGAGAGGATGTGGAGTAAGGGGAATACTCCTCCACTGCTGGTGGGAGTGCAAACTTATATAGCCACTTAGGAAATCAGTACAGCAACTTCTCAGAAAATTGAGAATCAATCTACCTTAAGACCCAATGATACCACTCTTGGGCATATACCCAAGGGATGCTCAATCATACCACAATGATACTTGCTCAACTATGTTCATAGCAGCATTATTCATAATAGTGAGAACGTGGAAACAACCTGGATGCCCTCATCTGAAGAATGGATCAAGAAAATGTGGCACATTTACACAATGGGGTATTACTCACCTGTTAAAAAGAATGACATCATGAAATTTGCAGGCAAATGGATGGAACTAGAAAATATCATCCTGAGTGAGGTAACTCAGACTCAGAAAGACAAACATGGTAGGTACTCACTCATAAGTGAACACTAGATGTAAAACAAAGGATAAACAGACTATAACCTACAGCTCTAGAGAAGCTAGATAACAAGGAGGACCCTATGAGGGATGCATGGATCACCCTGGAATAAATGAGATCTCCATGAGCAAACTGGGGGTGAGGGGTGGTAATGGAGGGTAGAGGATGGGGGGTGAGAACAAAGATCGAGCTGGAACAGGGATGGAATGGGAGAGCAATGAAAGAGATATCTTGATAGAGAGAGACATCATGGTGATAGGGAGAAACCTGATGCTAGAGAAGTTCCCAGGAATCTACAAGAATGACCCCAGCTTATACTACTAGCAACAGTGGAGAGGGTGCCTGAGCTGGCCTACCCCTGTAACCAGGTTGGTGAATATCATAACTGTCATCATAGAGCCTTCATCCTGTAACTGATGGAAGCAGATGCAGAGTTCCCTAGCCAAGCACCAGGCCGAGCTCCAGGAGTCTATCAAAGAGAAAGAAGAGGGATTCTATGAGCAAGGGGCATCAAGGTCATGATGGAGAAATCTACCAAGCTAGTGGGAATTCACGAACTTTAGACCAACAGCTGTGGAGCCTGCATGGGACTGGACTAGACCCTCTGCATAAGTGAGACAGTTGTGTAGCTTGGTCTGGTTAAGGGGCCTCCTGGCAGTGGGATCAGGATCTATCCCTGGTGTATGAACTATCTTTTTAGAGCCCATTACCTATGGTGGAACACATTTCACAGTCTTGATGCAGGGGAGGTAGATTTGGCCCTGCCTCAACTGAATGTACCAGGCTTTGCTGACTCCCCTTGGAGGAGAGGATGGGGCAGGAGTTGGTGAGGGGAGGCTTGGAGGTGATGGGAGAAGGGATGAGAGGGGGATGTGTGGTTGGTATGTAAAAATGAATAAAAAATTTCTTAATAAAGAAAAAAAAAAGAAAGAGACATGGCCTTGCTGAAGGAGGTGTGGCACTGTGGGTGAGCTTTGAGACTTCAAAAGCCTACTCCATTCCCAGTCACCCCCATCCCACTACCTCTCTGCCTTGTGGTTATTATCTCAACATGTAAAACTCTCAGCTCCTGCTCCAGCACCATGCCTGCCTCCCTGTTGCCATGCTCCTTGCAATTTATGGTCATGGACTTTAAACCTCTGGAATGATGAGTATCCAGTTAAATATTTTCTTTTATACGTGTTGCCTTTGTCTCTTAGAGTTTCTATTGATGTGAAGAGACACCATGACCACAGAAATTCTTATAGAGGAAAACATTTGATTGGGGTGGCTTACAGTTTCAGAGTTTTAGTCCTTTATCATGGCAAGACATGGTGGTGTGCAGGCAGATATGGTGCTAGAGAAGAAGATGAGAGTTCTAAATCTTGATCCTCAAGCAACAGGAAATGAACTGTGTCACTGAGTATTGCTTGAGCATAGGAGACAGTCAAAGCCCACCCCACAGAGACATACTTCCTCCAACAAGGCCACACCTCCTAATAGTGCCAATTCCTATGGGAGCCATTTTCTTACCAAATTGGTCATGGTGTTTTGCACAGCAATAGATATGTAACTAAGGAGTACAATGAGGAAATACTGGACCAAAGCCAGACCCAAACAGAGCAAACAAACACCATATCCTCTAGTGAATAGAGTCTTAATGTGGGACAGAATTCTTGGGTAAAATCAGGTTTATTAACAGGTGAGATTAATAAAATAAACTCATGACACAGAACAGAGCTGAGATCCTGCAGCTGAAAGCTGCTTCCTGCATCCTGACCTAGTCCTTACCACCCATGAGAGTGCTTGATCCCTTGCTCTCAGCTCTTAAGGGGTCACATACACAGACAAGGCCATGCCCTAGGGCTTATACCCCAAAGCCACTGGCTGAACAGAATGAAATCCCACAACAGTCTAGTCTCCAGTCCAGTGTTGAAAGGCTTAGATGTCTCTGCCCTTCCAGCTTTGCTGCCTATTGTTCAGCTGGAAGCTGTGCCTCAGTCCCACTCTTCCCCATTCCAGACCCCGCCCCCCTCAGAAAGCCTGCCAAGTGACAGCTCCTCCCCTGGTGCTGTTCAAGACTGCACCTCCAGGGTATTGAAACTGCCTTCTAGAGGGCAGCCACATGGTTTTTCCTGGTCTCCTCTCCCTGTCTCATCTCTGGGGCCTAGAAAGGTCATGCGGAAATTTTTTGCCCAATAAATCTGGTCTTTTATTTTTAATTTGGCTTGACATGGCTTACTGCATTGGTGAGGAGAATCAATATCGGGGTACAGAAACCTTTCATATTGGTGCGTTGGTTGGGAAGAGCTGAGTTTTCCCCATCAGCCCCCAGGATGTTCTGCCGCGATCAGGACCCCCAAAGAGACCACTGGAGACCGAAGATGTCCAGAATTCAATAGCAAGGTTTATTTGACTTGGCGCACGTGCGCTTAGTTCAAGCGAGCAGGAAACCCTAGTCCAACACACCCAATGCCTCGAGGCAGGGAGGAGAGTTCCTCTTTCTTGGGGAAGTTAGTTTTTATAGGCAAAAACCACAAAATTCCTTAGGGGGGAAGGGGTTAGTACGGGTCCATCCTTGATTGGTCCAGTTTTTCCCGGGCCTGGACTTTGCCTTATTCTAGCTTATCTGTTTGCCCTGCAAGGAGTTTTACAACCCATCTCCGGGGTCTGGTCATGTTATCTCCAGAGAGGGGCATCTTGTGGTTAATCGGTCACCACTAGACATCCTGACTTTGTTCTTTTGAAAACACCTAACTTCACCCTCTCCAGGAAGGGGGAACTGACTCAGTTCTGTTTATTTTAAGATATCTCTTCCCTCAGCTCTTTTGGGTTTCTGGGGGAACTGTGTCTGGGACTTTGGTAGGGGTCTTTCACCAGCCACTTGGGAAACCACTCTTCTCTCTACTCTGCCTCTCCGCCAGACTGGATCAGCTTTTGGCTCAGTAAGTTGCCTGTTCCAAGTCATTGCCTCTAGAGGTCCAGGATCTTTCCTGGAGCCCACTTTCAGGTTACTCTGCCAGGATGCAGATGCACCAGGACCCCAATCCTTTTTCCAGAGCAAATACTGTCTTTGTTCCATAGGACACTTTTCTGCAAAAGACATTCTGCACACAGGCCCATCACACACACACCCTCGACCCAAAGCCTATAGTAATGGATGCATTGTTTAGACTCCCAGTTCCAGCGTAGGCTTGTGAAATGGGCAGCATCCAGGTCTAAGAACAAACCCCAAACACCCTTGGAGTATCTTTCACAAAATCTATGAAAACTGAGACTATCTGATTACATAAGTCCTAGACGCCTGATTTCCTTGTGCTCTAAGGCCTGGCCACAACATGCTCTTGATAAGCAGTCAACACTGCCATTGGAGGGAACTTTTGACTTTACCATTCTCCATGGTCTTGAAATTTTTCACCGGCGTGGAGACAAAAGGTCTGAACTCCCCTATGTCCACGGATTTGGGTTCTGCATTCCTGCCCTTCCTTCTGTAGCCAGTGTCCCATGGCCCAAGTCTTGTTGGCTAGGGTTGTGGTGCCTCCAGATTGCTGTCGATCTGTTTATCTGAGAACTGGGACCCTGAACATTGTGCCCAGACTGTGCCACCTCCCCATCCCCCAAACTCTGTCTACCCATCCTCCTCCTTCATTGCCGCATGCTCCATTCAGGTGGCCAACATTCTTCCCTTTATTTACCCCACCTCTCTTCTTACCCCTCCAGGACAAAGGTCAAGGAACTTCCTCCTCCTTACCCACCTTCCTCTCTCCCCCTCCCTCCCACTGCCCCTCCTCTTTCCATAAACCCTTTCCTGTCCTTCAATGCCACAGCCTACACCCTGGTCCCCATCCACACACTGGCTTATCCCCACCCCGAATCCTCTCTGGTGGCTTCTCATACCTGGTCTCAGCACACTCCTGTCCTCCTCTGCCCCCTCTGAGAGGTGGCTGGAAGTGAGGGAATTGTTCAAATCCATGACTCTTTCTCCCTTCAGGACCTCTCACAGGTAGAAAAGCAGTTGGGTTCCTTCTCTTCTAATCCTTCTGTTTATGTCAAGGAATTTTGTTATCTTTCCCAAGCCTATGACCTGACCTGGCATGACCTCTATGTCACCGAGGCCTCCACTCTCACTCCTGAGGAGCAAGGTAGAGTTCAGGCAGCAGCAAGACCATATGCAGAGCAAACCTGCCTAGTGGGCAATATGGTCCCTGTGGATAATTTGGTGGTGTCAGCTACAGAATGCTACTGGGATTATCAGCCAGGTCAAAATGGCCACCAGAGGAGGGACCTCATGGTCCACTGCCTCCTTCAGGATATGAAAAATGGTCTCAGACAAAGTTGTTAATTTTCATAAACTCCAAGAGATTACACAGTGAGCTGACAAAAGTTCAGCCATTTTTCTAAATCCATTACAAGAAGCCATGGTTCAATATACTCGCCTTGACCCAGCGTCTCCAGCAGGAGCCACAATCCTGGTCATCCATTTCATTTCTCAGTCAGTGCCAGATATTAGAAAGAAATTTTAAAATGGCTTTTAAGGTTTTTAATGCCTGAAAGGAGGCAGCTATGGCTTCCTGACGGGCTCAGCTGCAGCAGAAGGCTGTGCTCAAAGCCCACACCTTGGCAGCTGTCCTGAGGCCACCAGCACCCCCACAAGGGCAACAAAGGAAGTCCACAAGGCTCCACCCCGCTGGAGCTCAGCCCAAGTCAACTCCACCAGGGGGCCTGCTTCAAGTTTGGCCAGGATGCTGCTCTGACCCTTTGCCACTGCCAAGGCCATGTCCTGTCTGCCAGCAGCCTGGCCACTAGAAATCAGAATGCCACCATGTGGGTTTGTCCTCTGTGCCACGCCATGGAGGTCCAGCCTCACTAACACTGGCATCTGAGACTTGTCCAGCCTTTGAACTCCTCAGTCTGGTGGAGGACTGAGGCTGCCTAGACTTGGTGACTCCTGTCACCCTTGCTGAGCCTGGAGTAGTGCCCCAGGTAGCAGCTAAGTCCATTGCCTTTCTAGTGGACACTGGAGCTACCTTTTCTGCTTTAACCGTTCACTCAGGTCCCACGGATCCCTCACCAATTTCTGTCATAGGGTGGATGGGAGCCCCTCCTTTCTGATTAAGACCCTGACACGTCCCTGCATTCTTACAGGAAAATTCTCACACTCTTTTCTAGTCATACCCACCTGACCTATACCTCTCCTTGGCTGTGATATCCTCAGCCACTTTGGGGCCACACTCATTTTGTCCCCGATACTCTCTCCTGATTCCCACTTTCTTCTCCCTTTAATAGCCTCACAGGTTTCTACCCCAGTCTGTCCTGTCCCTACCCTCCCGAATCCAGTGGACCCCCAAGTATGGGATACCTCAACTCCAGTGTTGGCTACTCACCACCAGCCAGTCCTAGTTCACCTTAAGGACCCTGCCTCCTTCCCTTCCAGACCCCAGGTTCCTTTTTCTGAAACCAACCACCAAGGCCTCAAGCCCATTATTACCCACCTTTTATCCCAGGGACTTTTAATTCCTGTCGATTCACCCTGCAACACTCCCATTCTTCCTGTGTGTAAGCCCTCTGGTAAGCCATTTAATTTAGTTCAAGACCCCCCACCTCATTAATGAGGTGGTTATTCCAACACACCCAGTGGTTAGCAACTCCTACACCCTTATTTCTAACATTCCTCCTAAAACTTCCCATTTTACAGTCCTGGACCTAAAAGGTGATTTTTAAATTGCCCCTCTACACCCTGACCCATACTTCCTCTGCTTTCACCTAGGAGGACCCTAACACCTGATCCTACAGCTTACATGAACTGTACTCCCTCAAGATTTCCAGGACAGCCCTCATTTCTATGGCCAAGCCTTGTCCCGGGATCTTTCCACCTTTGACCCCAATCCTAGCAGACTTCTCCAATATGTAGACAGCTTCCTTCTCTGTAGTCCCTCCTTGCCTCTAACCCAAGGGGCCACCTCTTGGCTCCTAAACTACCATGGCTCCCTGGGATATTGTTTTTCCCCATCTAAGTTTCAGCTATGGTCTCCCACTATGGTGTATTTGGACATTCAACTCAGCCTGGAGTCTAAGACCCTCACCCCTGATAGAGTCCAAGCCTTGTGGGATTTATAGCACCCAACCATGGAAGATCAGATTATCTCATTTTGGGGTCTGATGGGATTCTTCCATTACTAGATCCCTAATTTTGCCATTATGGTCAAGCCCCTGAACCAGGAAGCCAGAGAGACCCCCATGAGGCCCCTCACCCACCAGGCCACCATCCAACACCATTTCTCTTTACTGAGGGATGCCCTTCTAATGGCCCCTGCTCTAGCTCTTCCAGACCCCACCTGACCTTATTACCTTTATACAGATGAAAGGTTGGCGTGGCCACCAGGGTTCGAGTCCAAACAGTTGGGCCTTCAAATCAGGCCATTTCTTTTCTGTCCAAACAACTGGACCCCACTGTGTATGGACAGCAGCCATGTTTGAGAGCTCTAGCAGCAGTGGCTGAAGTCACCAGGAAGCCCTCAAGATCACTCTGTTTCAGCCAATCACTGTATACTCCGCCCACCACCTCTCAGACCTTTTCGGTCACTCTTCTTTTAACCTCCTTGGGCCCCCATGGGTCCAGGTCTTTCATGTACTGTTTCTAGAAAAACCCCAAATTACCTTGACCTCCAGTCCTACCCTAAACCCTGCAACACTACTCCCTCTCCCTTCCTCCTCTGGTAATCCCTCTCACTCCCGCCCAGAGGCTGTAGAAGACGCCTTGTGTTCACCCCAGCCTGGTGTCCTAGACCAATCTCTTATAAACCCCCAACTCACCCTCTTTGTTGATGGAAGCTCTCTTATAGACATCAGGAAACTTCCAGGCAGTTGATGCAACCTGCCTGCTGATGGGGACCTCTTCACAAAAGGTCAAATTAATCGCCTTGACTAGAGCACTCCAAATAGCCCAAGGGTCAACAAGCTAACATCTATACTGACTCTAAATATGCCTTTCTAATAGCCCACACCCATTCTGTCCTTTGGAAGGAAAGAGGATTCCTCATTACCAAAGGCACTCTTAGCGTTAACAGACCCCTTATAGCCAAGCTCTTGGAAGCCTTCTAGCTCCCTGCAGAAATAGCCATAATCCATTGTCAGGGGCATCATTCCTCCAAGGACCCAGTGGCCTTAGGCAATGCCAGGGCTGACTCAGTAGCCCCAGTGGACAAGACCCTACACTGTGATCCTCACCACCTCTTCAGCTGACAAGATCCTGGGACATCAATGCTGGTCCCATCTCTCCTGGCTCAAGCAGGCACCTATCCAGGATACATAGTCTGTCCAGCAACTGGGACCCTCCACCCTCTAGTTTTCCAAAATGTCCCAGTGAAGGGCCTATCTGCTC
Organism: Peromyscus californicus insignis; assembly: GCF_007827085.1. Lineage (NCBI taxonomy): Eukaryota > Metazoa > Chordata > Mammalia > Rodentia > Cricetidae > Peromyscus > Peromyscus californicus. The sequence continues at coordinate 74,629,724 of NW_026294480.1, read as the reverse complement.
TTGTGCCTTACTGATTCATCTTTGTCAGTACAACCAGGGCACATCTCCATTCCAACCTTACTGACAATCTCCACTCTCCCCATGGCTAATCCCATTCATAGATAGGGCCAGTGATAACAACCTATTTTTTTTTCTCCTAGCAACTTGCCTTCTCCAATTCCTCAAGAAACAGATCCCTGATGTCTCCAGAATGGCAGATAACCAAACGCTTCTTCACCCACGCCTCCCACTGAGCGTGAGGCCACTGACTCCTGACTCCCCCTCCCCATGTCATCCCATGCCAACAGGAAGTAGCCAGACTTGAACTGGCGCCCATATATCCAAGAAGATTGGGATGTTCCATTGGGAGCTCCACCTTGGTCCCACTCCTCCCCATTACAAACTCTGCCCTCTCAGAAAGCCCACCAAGTAGCAGCTCCTCTCCCAGAGCTATTTAAGACTGTGCCTACAGGGTATTTAAACTGCCTTCTAGAGGGCAGCCACATGATTTTTTCTGGTCTCCTCTCCCCATCTCATCTCTGGGGGCCATAAAGGTCACCAGGAATGGTTTGCCTAATAAACCTGGTCTTTTTTTTTTAATTCAGATTGATTTGATTTACTGCATGGGGGGGTACTTAAAATGGGGATATGAAAACCTTTCACCTATAACATACTTTTTTCTCTTGAACTGGTTTCATTCCTTACATAATGGTTTCCTTGGCAAATATCTCTTGGGTCTGGCATCTCCAATATTTTGGGGCCTCCACTGTAACCTAAGACTCACTTGCATAGCTTCACACCATGACTTCTCAGGGTCTCTGTGGTGGTTTAAATGAGAATGGCCCCCATAGGCTTATGTCTGAATATTTGGTACCCAGTTGATGGAACTGTTTGAACAGTATTCAAAGGTATGTCCTTGTTGGAGGATGCATGTTACCGTGAATGGGTTTTGAGGTTTCAAAATACTCTGGTCCTTCCCAGTGTTGCTTTCTTAATTCCAACCAGTTCAGAATAAGAATACTACCAAATTTGAAACAAGCTTGATTTTTTATTGAAGTACACCCAGGAGCTGGCCAGCAACTGCCTCCCAAGTCAGGCTAAAGAGAGCAGCCCTGAGTCCATTTCTTGGGTCCCTTTAAAGGAGTAGAATCATGGATAGCTGCAAAGCAGGTTTACATAAGACAGATGATGGAGCAATAAGGAAGTATTAAAAATATACCGAAAAACACCATGTGATTAGGGAGACTGATTAGGGAGGTTTTGAAAAGGTCAGGGCATTCTCAGAAACAAGTCAAGATCATAGGTTGGGATAGGCCAGGATCTTGGAAACAGATTTAAAAACAGCAATTTAGCTCTTACAGTAAATGGAAACTTATTTTTAAAAGTACAATATAATGGCTTCCACCTTCAAAATGGAATTAGGTCCTCACCTTCTCTGCCTTCTGCTTGTGTATCAGGATGTAAGCTCTCAGCTGTTCCTGCTGCCAAGCTTCTGTTTCACCATCATGGACACTCACCCTCTGAAACAAAGCCCAATTAAACACTTTCCTTTTTAAGTTGTCTTGATCATGGTTTTTATCAGAGCAATAGAAAAGTAACTAATCAGAAGTTGTTTCTAGGAAGTGAACAATTACTCTAACAAACTGTGGTTTGGGAGACAAATGTGGAAGACTTGGAACTTTGGCCCAAAAAAGAAGTTGGATATTGTCAATACAGCTTAATGGATCATCCTGATAGGAGCTTTGAAGAGTCAGGCTAAGAGCTATACAGACTGTGGAGGTCTAGCCCAAGAGGTTTCAAAGGGAAGATTAGCCACCAATAAGAAACTGTTATTGTGGTGATATTTGGGTTGGGGGATGTGGCTGCTGACTTATCAAAAAAATTTGCCTGAGGCTAAATTGAAAAGTAATGGATTAGTTTCTTTGGTAGAGGAGATTTCGAAGTAGCCTGGTAGTAACTCTTTTGCATGGTTACTAGTTACTCTGAATGCATATCTACAATGAAAAAGAGTAAATGATGCAAAGTAAATTACAAAAAGTAGAGTTTGGAGAGAAAAAGAGCACCAGACTTTTTCTGAAGAGATGAGGAAATTACAGAGAGGCTGGATCTACTTTGACAAGGAAGGATGCCCTCAGAGCAAGACCACACCCACCTAAGTCTCTAACTGGTGAATGGAAAAGGTCTATGGAAATATCTGCTCTTAGGAAGGAAAAAGCAGATCAAAGCTGCGGCAAATGTAATTCAAGGGGGCCTGGGTTCACACAATCTTAGTAGCTGAAATTGACAGTATCCTCTATGTGGTTCTGAATTCACAAACATTAGTGATACTGGTGTGAAGTGGTTATGAAATATTCCTCTATGGTTATAGAAAGCCACTGAGACCAGCAAGTGGAAAGAGAGTCTCTGAATGGAAGCTCTTAAAGCCCATTGCATGGAACTGTGAAAGTAAAGGGTACCTTATGTTATAATTCCAAGAAGTTGGAGCTACCAGTGCTGGGATATATCTGCCAATGAGAACTGAAGAAAAGGAGTGTGTGGAGGTTTGAAGGAAAATGGACCCCAAAAGGAGTGGCATATTAGGAGGTGTGGCCTTGTTGGAGGAAGTGTGTCACTGTTGGGGTGGGCTTTGAGGCCTCTTTTGCTCAAGCTTTCCCCAGGGTGACAGTCAGTCAACTTCCTGTTGCCGCTGAGTCAAGATGTAAGGACTGTCAGCTCCAGAAACCACATGCCATTATGATCCCTGCTGTGATAATAATGGACTGAACCTCTGAGACTGTAAGCTAGCCACCTCAATTAAATGTTTCCTTTATAAGCATTTCCGTGATTATAGTGTCTCTTCACAACAATGAAAACTCTCACTAAGACAGAGTGGAAGCAGTCCTAAATGGAGAGACTTACCTTTCAGTCAATGAAGCTGCAAAGGCATAGCCTTTGACATAAGTCAGGGATATTCATGATTTGGAGTTTGCCCTTCTGGGTTTTGAGAAACCTGACGGACTCCATTTTAAAGGCAGGAACCTTATGCTGTATCGTTAAAAATAAGTTTCCGTCTCTGACTTCTGGAACCTGACATGCCCCAATTTATGATATTGACTTGTATTTGAGAACACCCAAACCCTGCCTAAACCTCCTGTCTTAGAGTTTCTATTGCTGTGAAGAAACACCATGACCAGGACAACTGTTACAAAAGAAAGCATTTAACTGTGGTGACTCACTTGCATTTCAGAGGTTTAGTCCATTATCATCATGGCAGGACATGGTGGCATGCAGGCAGACATGGTGCTGGCTGCATCTTTTTTTTTTTTTTTTTTTTTTTTCATTTTTTTTTTTTATTTTATTTTATTTTTATTTTATTAATTTATTTTGCAATACAATTCAGTTCTACATATCAGCCACGGATTCCCTTGTTCTCCCCCCTCCCGTCCCCCTCACCTTCCCCCCAACCCCCCCCCCATTCCCATCTCCTTCAGGGCAAAGCCTTCCCCACAGACTGAGGTCAACCTGGTAGACTCAGTCCAGGCAGGTCTAGTCCCCTCCTCCCAGGCCGAGCCAAACAATCCTGCATAGGCCCCAGGTTTCAAACAGCCAACTCATGCAATGAGCACAAGATCTGGTCCCACTGCCTGGATGCCTCCCAAACAGATCAAGCCAATCAACTGTCTCATCCATTCAGAGGGCCTGATCCAGTGGGGACCCCTCAGCCATTGGTTCATAGTTCATGTGTTTCCATTCATTTGGCTATTTGTCCCTGTGCTTTATCCAACCTTGGTCTCAACAATTCTCGCTCATATAAACCCTCTTCATTCTCGCTAATTGGACTCCCGGAGATCCACCCGGGGCCTAGTCTTGGATCTCTGCATCCAGATCCCTCAGTAGTTGGATGAGGTTTCTAGCACAACAATTAGGGTGTTTGGCCATCCCATCACCAGAGTAGGTCAGTTTGGGCTGTCTCTCGACCACTGGCTGGCTGCATCTTGATCAGAAGGCAACAGGAAGTGGACTGCAACACTGTGAGTGGTTTGAGCATATATGAGACCTCAAAGCCCACCTCCACAGTGACACACTTCCTCTAACAAGGCCACAATTACTCAACAAATCCACACCTCCTAATAATGCCACCTCCTTTGGGGGTCATTTCTTTTAAGCCACCACATTCCACTCCCTGGCCACCAAAGGCTTGTAACCATATCATAATGCAAATATGCATTCAGTCAAATGTCAAAAGTCCCCATAGTCTATAACAGTCTCAAACTTGTTTCAAGTCCAAAGTCTCTTCTGAGATTTATACAATTTCTTAACTGTAATTCCCTGTAAAAACAAAATAAAAAAGAAAACATACTTCCAAAATATAATGTCATAAGATATACATTATATCGCAGGGAAGGTAGTATAGTGAGGAAATAATGGGCCAAAGTAAGACCAAAAAGACCAGTTGGCAAACTCCAAACTGCATCTCCATGTCTGATGTCAAAATGCTCTACATATTTCCAACTCTGTTCAGCTTTGTTGCTTACAACATACTTCTTTCTCTTGGGCTGATTCCACTCCCTGTTAACAGCTTTCCTCAGCAGGTATCCCATTCCTCTGACATCCTCAACATCTTGGGCTTTCCAAGCTAATCCAGGCTTCAATTTCATAGCTTCACACAATGGCCTCTCTAGACCTCCATTCAGGGACATCCCTGACGTATGCCTGGGCTCAGTTGCTTTCTTTCATCTCAGAGGCAAATTTCATAGCCCCTTTCTTCTGTCCTTAACTCTAGAACCATGTGGCCAAAGCTGCCAAGTTCTGGTGCTTACTGGGGCTAGAACACGGCCCCCTTGTTCAATTACATCTTCATCATCTTTCTGTCCTTCACTGCTGATGCTTGGCTGTCCTGGAACTGGATCTGTAGACCAAGCTAGCCTCAAACTCAGGGACCAGCTAGCCTCTGCCTTCTAAGATTAAAGGCATGTGCCACCACACCCAGCTCTAAGCTTTTCTTTAATTCCTGTTCACAAGTTGGAAAGTTAGCTGGATGGGATCTTGCTCTGAGGTCACTACTCCCTTTATTCCATTTCTTAATCTATTTATCTCCTTGAAACTCCAGGACTGAGTTTATTTGAATGGATCCAACCCACAGCGGGCACTGCCATCCCTGGGAATGTGGTTCTGAAGTAAGCCAGGAAGAATAAGCCAGTAAGCCATGTTCTTCTGTGAGTTCTACTACAGTTACGCCTGGGCTTCCTTCAGTGGTCTGTAACTTGGGATATGTGAGTCTTTCCTTCTCAGATTTCTTTTGGTTATGGTCTTTATCCCAGCAATGGAAGTCTGACTAGAATACTTGGGATAGAGATAAATCATGTGGTGATTTGAATAAGAATGGCTCCCATATGTGCATATATTTAAATGCTTAGGGAATAGAACTACTTGAAAGTATTAGGAGGCACAGCCTTATTGGAGGAAGATTGTCACTAGAGATGTGTTGTGGAATATTAGTTGAATATGTTTATGCTGTGGAATATTTGTTTAATGATGCAAAGATGTGCTGCATTCTTTCATGTTGCATTTTTTTTTTTTTTTTTTTTTGGTTTTTCGAGACAGGGTTTCTCTGTGTAGCTTTGCGCCTTTCCTGGAACTCACTTGGTAGCCCAGGCTGGCCTTGAACTCACAGAGATCCGCTGGCCTCTGCCTCCCGAGTGCTGGGATTAAAGGCGTGCGCCACCACCGCCCGGCTCATGTTGCATCTTTTTAACTCTGTGAAGCTGTGTTACTTTGCCTGCCTAAAATACCTGATTGGTCTAATAAATAGCCAATAGCCAGGCAGGAGAGAGAAACAGGTGGGGCTGGCAGGCAGAGAGAGCAAATGAGAAAAAGAAGGAGAAGCAAGGAAAGTAGGAAGGTGTGAGGGGCCAGTCACCCAGACACAAAGCCAGATATGGAGTAAGAAGTAAAGAAAAGATATACAGAAGTAGAAAAGGGTAAAAGCCCAGAGACAAAAGATAGATGGGATCATTTAAGTTAAGAAAAGCTGGCTAGAAACAAGCTAAACTAAGATGGACATTCATAAGAAAGAATAAGTCTCCATGTGATTATTTGGGAGCTGGGTGGCAGGCCCCCAAAGAGTAAAGAGTTAAAAAAACAACTACAAAGATAGGTTTTGAGGTTTCAAAAGTCCAAGTCAAACCTCTTCCTGCTGCCTATGTGTCCAGATGTAGAACTCTCAGCTCCTCCAGAACTATATATACCTGTGTGCCACCATGCTTCCTGCCTTGCTGATAATGTACTAAACCTCTGAAACTGTAAGTACCTATTAAATGCTTCATAAGAATTGCTATGGTCACAGTGTTCCTTCACAACAATAGAATTCTGACTGAAGATGCTACCAGGGAGTGGAGTATTGCTGTGACAGGCCTGACCATGCTGCCTGTTGGCAGAATGTGGACTTTGGGACTTTGGATAAGGAACTGAACACATGGCATAATGGGCCATACAAGTAGTAGCCTGAAAGACAATGGTGCTAAGAGCAATGTAGATTATAATGGCCCAGCTTATGAAGTTTTAGAGGAAAATATTGTGGCCTAGTAGACCATTCTTGTGATATTTTGGCAAAGAATGTGGCTGTTTTTTGCCCTTATCCTAAAAGTTACCTGAGGCCAAACTGAAGAGTTTTAGATTAATGGCTGTAACAGAGGAGATTTCTAGACAGCCTAGTATTAACTGTGTCATGTAGTTATTAGAGGTCACTCTTATGCAGATCTTTAATGGAAAGGAGAAAGCTAATAAAGGAAAAATACAAAATGTATAATTTGAGGAGAAAAGGAGCACCAAGAAGTGTAATGGAACTAAATCCAATGCTCAAGGAGATTTTAAAAAATTAAAGAAAAGAATGATGGTAAATGGAATAAAAGGAGTGATGACCTCAGGACCATACCCTATCCAGCTAAGCATCCTACTTGTGAAAAACAACTAAAGAAAAGCTTATACAGTAAAGGAAACCATCAAAAACAGAAAGCTGATGCAAATGTAATTGAAAGAAGGGGCCAAGTTCCAGCCCCAGTGAGCAGCAGAACTTGGTAGTTTGGGCCATGTGGTTCTGGCTTTAGAGCCAAGGATACAAGGAAGAGGCTATGGAATCTCCCTCCATGACTAAGGAAAGCCACTGAGGCCAGTATTGTGTGAGGGATTTTCCTGCGTGGAGGCCCAGAGAGGCTATTGTGTGAAGCTGTGTCAGTGAAGACTGGATTTCACTGGAGACTCCAAGATGTTGAAGATGCCAGAGTCATGGATACCTGCCAAAGAAAGCTGCTAATCGGGTATAGAACTAGCCTAAGAGAGAGAAGTTGTATTTTAGTCAACAAAGCTGTAAGGAGTTGGATAGCTGAAGAGCACTTTGACATCAGATACAAAGATGCAGAAATTTGAGTTTTCCCAGCTGGTTTTCAGTCTTGCTTTTTCGCAGTACTTTCTTAATACTCTCCCTTTCCTCCTTTTTGGAATGCTAATGTATATTTTTTTCTATTGTATACTGGAAATATGTGATCTGCCTTTGATTTTGATTTTACAGGGGTTTCAGTTAAGAGATTGTCATGAGTCTCAGAAGAGACTTCGACCTTTGGAATATTGAAACTGTTACAGACTGTGAGGACTTTTGAAGTTGGACTGAATACATTTTTTTTATTATGATATGGCTACAAGCCTATGGTGGCCAGGAAGTGGAATAATAGTTTGAATAAGAATGGCCACCATTGGTTCATATATTGAAATGCTTGAGTGGCACTATTTGAAAGGACTAGAAGGTGGCCTTATTTGAAGAAGTGTGTCACTGAGGATGGGCTTTTAGGTTTCAAAAGCACAAGCCAGCCCCAATGCTTTCTCTTCCTGGGGCCTGCAGGTACAGATGTACTACTCTTAGCTCCTTTCGTAGCATCATGTCTGCCTGTGTGCTGCCATAATCCCTGCCATGATGGTCATGAACTAAACCTCTGAAACTATAAATGCTTAACAGTTAAATGCTTGTAAGAGTTGCTGTGATCATGGTGTCTCTTCACAGCAATAGAACATTGAGTAAGTCAGGTCATAAGGCCATGATGAAGGTGAGAGCACTGAAATCTCAGAATATGATGGGTTTATTTGGTCTGAAGTAGTAATCTCTTTGCCCTACTGGTAGATTCATTGTTACCTATAACCTCTACCATATTGGTCTCTTCAGTCTTGTCTGAAAGAGTTAATACTGTTCTGTCAGTAGAACCAGCAAGACATTTTCTGAAGGATATTCCCAAAAAGGACAATATTGATGCCCCTTAGTACCTATCCTCGCCATCTATCTTTTCTTCTAGACCTATCGCCAGACTTAAGGCTCAGCAGAACCCTAAAGATGACATATACAATGTGACCAGTGAGGAAGTTCACTATATCCCTAAAGAATTTCTTGTGTTTTCTAAAACATATGAGCAAAATTCTGGGGAATGTGTGTTTTTCCAAAATTTTAAAACAGTTGCATCATGGTGGGAAGAACATAATGTGACATAGGTTGAGTTTGTTAATTTGGGACCATTGAGCAGAGATTATGTTTAATGTTAGGAACCTGCACCCAACTCCATTTTGAAGACATTGTGCTGTGTTAATAAAAATAAGTTTCTATTTACCTTAAAAACTGAGTGCTGTTTTTAAGTCTTTTTTTCTGGAACCTGGCCTTCCCCAACTCATGACTTTGACTTATTTTTGAAAATACCCTGACCCTCCCCAAACCCTCCCTAATCACATGGTGACCACAGATGGTTTGTTTTTTTGGGTTTTTTTTTTTTTTTAGATTTTCAGCATTTCTTTATTGCCCCATTATCTGTCTTCTGTAAACCTGCTTTGTGACTACTCATGACTTCACTCCTAAAAGGGGCCAAGAGATGGATTCAGGGATGCTCTCTTTAACTTGACTTAAGAAACAGTTGCTGGCCAGCTCCTGGGTTCACCCCAATAAAAATCAAGCTTGCTTCAAATTTTACTCAAATTGTGGTAGTGGTCTTCCTCTTACTGGTGAGATTAACATTTTCTGGAAGCCCCAGTGAGATTCATAGTGCCCACCCAAATTCTAAACTTGGACTTTTGCCCCAGAACTCTGGGGCTGAGGGGCTGCTTTGGGAAGCATATGCCTTGAGATCTCCCAAGGCTCCAAGGCTGACTTTGGTTCAAGGACTATTGGGGTGAACTTTCATGCTGAGAAAAGCACCAAGCATCTTCAGAGGCCTCCTGGTGAGTCGTAGTCTGGTTCTGTTTTGTGGGATCCCAATCTGGGATGTGGAGGGTGTTCAACATGACCCCAATATTCTCCTATCCAGAGCAAAAAGTGAGACTCTGCACTGCCCACCTGAGGTTCTTGATCTGGTTTATGCCCCATTTGTCTTGTCTTTGTACGTCTTGTCTTTGGTTTCATTTTTACTGACCTCTTTCTGTCTTTCTACTTTCTGTGCTAATTGGTTTATCTTGGACTTGGGATGACCGAACTGATGGACAGTATGAATAATAAGACTAGTGCCTAACATCCCTCTAACCTGTGTTCTAAAAAATTTTGATGAACTTTACCTGCCTATAACTAACGAAGATTATGATTGTCCTATCACCAAGAGTCACCTCTGAATGTTCTGTGGAACTAAATAACCCACATTTGGGGTTGACTGGCCTTCCCAGGCTACTGTTGATTATCAGATAGTCTGGGCAGTAGTGAATGTCACCCTCAGTAAGCCTGGCCACCCAGATCAGAAGCACCTGAGCTGAAGCACCTTCCAACCTGCCTGCCTGGATGAAAATCTACATGGTCCACGACAGCAAGGTAGCCAAGCTCTGACTGTTGGCAGACCTTTGAAGTCTGGTAGCCGAGACCCAGGAGCACCCTCTGAAAACTATTCTGCAGGACTCACAGGAGAAAGAATCCTTCCTCCCTCCATATAACCATCTTTACCCCCTGATCCCCTCATCACCATCCCAGTCCCCACCACCATGGCCTCATTCTGTTCCCCTAATCTGTGCCTTCCCCTGCTCTTCCCTATCCCCACTTATCTCCCCCCCCAACTCTTCCTTACCTTGTCTTTTCCCCTCCCCACACCTGCTAGGAGTCCCATATGGCCCTCCTGACTCCTTTTCTGATTCTGGTTCTGGGGTGGTATCTCCTTTGGTCCTCACTCCCCTACAGCCATTTCCTGACCATTGCTACCTGTTTGTCCCTTTCTCCACCACAGAGCTCTACAAGTGGAAGAACCACAACCCCCTTTCAGCACTAACCCTGATTCCTTAATTTCTCTAATTGATTTTATCTTTTTCAGTCATCTCCCCAACTGGGGTGACTGTCAGCAGATTCTCCATACCCTCTTCACTACTGAGGAAAGGGAATGGGTTCTCAGGAAAGCACCTGAAGAACTCCTGGAATATCTTCAATGGCTGATGACCAGAGGGCAGAGATGACTGACCATGTTCTGACAAGAAGGAGACCCCAGTGAGACTACAACACAGAGAAAGGTAGGAAGTCACTCTGAGTACCACTGGGTTCTGTCAGAAGGGATGAAATAGGCAACCCAAAGCCCACTAACCTGTCTAAGGTAGTAGATATAAAACAGGTCCCAGATGAATGGCCTTTAACATTCCTGGAGTGCCTCCTGGATGCCTATTGGCATACACCCCTACAAACACAGAGGTCCTGGCAAATCTCAAGGCAGTTGACCTGACCTTTGTAACTCAGCTGGCCCCTGACACAAAAGATGGATAGGTTTGTAGGAAAGAACAGGTCAGAAATATTAGAAATCGCTCAGAAGGTGTTTGATGGCAGAGAAAACAAAGACCTTTTGATGAAGAAGATGGGGTGTGCCGCTGTGGCTGCACCACAAGCCCTAGTAGTGCAGGCTTTAGTAGCAGGGTTTCAACTCTGTCCATGCACACCATGATAAAAGGAGACCTTTACAAAAGGACTGCTGTACCCACTGAAAAGAAATGGGTCATTGGAAAAATGAATGTCCACAATCGTGAAACAGGAAGTCCCCCAAACTCAAGCCAATCTTAGCTATGGAGGATTAGCAAGGCTGAGGCTCTTCAAACTAGGTCCCCAGGAGCCTATGGTAACCTTCACCATAGGTGGCCAACCTGTACATTTCTGGTGGATACAAAAGCTACTCGTTCAGTATTACTGGGGCCCCTAGGACCAAACAATGTTTGGATGAACCAAACAATGGAAGTCCAGGGTGCAGTGGTGGGACGTCAAAGAATACAATTGGACCACTGACTGGACTGCTAACCTAGAGCAAGGAACTGTGTTTCATTCTTTTCTTGTTATTTCTGAATGTGTCTACCCTTTAATGGGACAGGACCTCTTCAGCAAGCTCCAGACAACAATACCATTCTCAAGAGACACTCCTAGGTTGCAATTGGGTGGCCCTGCTAAAGGTTTAACTATAACCTTCCCAATAAGTGAAGAATATCTGCTCCTCCAAAATCCAATCCATTCCCTGAAAAGGGGAATGGAAAAAGTTGCTGATCCAGGATATTATTACAGTTTGGGCAGTGGAGAATCCTCCCAGGTAGACAAAACATGTGCCACCCATCATAGTGCAACTAACACCTGGGGCAGGGCCCATTTGGGGTCAAGCAGTGCCTATCAGTTCAGAGGCCAGGGAAGGGATTATGATTCATATCAGGCACCTCCTTGAAGTAGGCATACGTATTCCTCACCAGTCAGCCTGGAATACCCCCCTGTTGCCTGTCCAGTAGTCTGGATCTTGAGACTATAGACCAGTACAAGACTTGAGGGAAGTGAACAAGAGGGTAGCATCCATTTACCCAGTTGTTCCAAATCCCTATGCTTTCCTTGATTTCTTACCACCAAAGCATAAAATTTACATGGTATTGGACTTGAAAGATGCATTTGTCTCCATCCCTCTGTCAAAATTGAGCCAGCCCATCTTTGCATTTTGATGGGCTGATCTTGAACTGGAGCTATCAGGACAGCTAACTTGGATCAGACTGCCTCAAGGGTTCAAAAACTCTCCCACCATCTTTGATGAAGCACTCACCCAGGATTGAAGTCTCTTCCACAGTAAGTACCCTGAGGTAACCTTGCCTCAATATGTAGAAAAAAAATTATTTTTGTCTGCTAAAGATGAGGAGGACTGTTTGAAAGTCACCAGAGGTCTTTTAGAAACTCTAGCCCAGTTAGGCTATAGGGTTTCTAAAACAAAAGCCCAAATGTGCTCAACCCAGATTACCTGTTCAGGATATGAACTATGAGAAGGGAAAAGACTGCTGTCCAAGGTCCATATAGCAGCTACCCATATTGCAAATCCCAACTCCAATCACCCAAAAACAAGTTAGAGAATTTCTGGGAGCTGTTGGATATCGCCATCTTTGAACACCTGTGTTTGCTGAAATTGCCAAATCCTTATACTCCACTATGGTTGGGGGCAACATGTAGTGGGTAGCCATTCGAGCTTTGATCTGGAAGTTCCAACCCCCATTGAGGCTTCAGTAACTGTCATGCCTATAAGGCAGGGCTTAGAGAGGACCCCAAAGACCTGAGATCCGAATGTGCTGGCTCTCTTGGTTCCTGGACCCTGGACGCTGGAGGTAGACAGAGCAGAGTTCTCCAGAGAACACCGCCGGACTGTGCTACACCTTTCCCAGACCCTGTTACCTATTCCTTCACTTGTAAGTTACCCTACAAAATAAACCTCCCTTTTAACTACATGGAGTTGCCTTAATAATTTCACCAATAGCAACACCCCATTGGAATGGACTGAGGCACATGAACAGGACTTTAAGAACTTAAAAAAGGTCCTGGTACAGGCCCCCTCATTAACTCTCCCAGATATCTCCAAACTCTTTCATCTTAATGTCCATGAAAGAAAGGGCATTGCCAAGGGAGTCCTGACTCAGACAAACCCTGCATCCCCGGAAAAGGTAGATAGCTTACCTCTCAAAGAGACTGGATCCTGTAAACTCTGGATGGTCCCTTATTTAAGAGCCACCCCAGTCACCACAATTCTTATAAAAGAAGCCAACAAACTCACATTGGGACAGACCCTGACTGTAACAGTTCCACACACTGTAGAAACCCTGCTGAGGAGACGCCATCAATCGGTGGATGTCTAATGCCCGTCTGACCCAGTACCAAGCCCTTCTTTTAGATAAGGACAGACTGATTTTTGATAAATCCTTGGCCTTTAATCCCACCACCTTGCTGCAGGACAAAGACCCCGAAGAGCCCATCCGTGATTGCCTGGAGATGTTGGACATCATCCAAGGTGTTCAGCCTGACCTGACAGATGCTCCTCTATATAGATCTCCATACCGAGAACATCAGCTTCATTCAATGAGGAACCAGTTATGCAAGGGCAGTGGTGGTCACAGGCCAGCAGGAGGTCATTTGGGCACAAGCCTTGCCCAGGAGCACATCCACCCACAGAGCAGAAATAATTGCTCTGACACAGGCTTTAAGATGGGCTGAAAGTAAACAGGTGAACTTCCACAGACAGCCGATATGCTTTTGCCATGGCTCATGTTCAAGGACAGATACAGAGGGGCTTACTCACCTCAGAGGGAAAGACTACTAAAAATCAACATAATAGTCAGGCGGTGGTGGTGCACACCTTTAATCCCAGCACTCAGAAGGCAGAGGTAGGTGGGTCTCTGTGAGTTTGAGGCCAACCTGGTCAACAAAGTGAGCTCCAGTACAGCCTGAGTAATGTTACACAGAGAAATCCTGTCTCAAAAGAACCTAAATAAATAAATGAATAAAACACCCATGAAATTGTTCATTCAGCTATCAACTGAAGTAGCCACAATTCACTGGTCAGGACATCAAAAAGACAAAAGCCCCCAAACTCAAGGTAACAACCATGCAGATCAAGTTGCCAAAGAGGCTGCTCTTGGGGAACCCAAACCCCAGACTGTTGTGGAACTATCTGCTGTCTCTGAACCCTCACTTCACCTCAATGAAGATGTTCCTGAAGTACAATCCAGAAGAGATCAAGTCATATTCTGACTCGAGGGCTCAGGAGAGCCACCACAGATCAAGGTGGGTCTTGCCTGATAGAAGAATCTTCTTGCCAAAGGTCCTGGGCCCAAACTGGCTAACTGTTTTGCATCTCACCATGCACTTGTCAGCTAAGAAAACCTCAGAACTCATCTTCCCTCATTTCTGGCTAACTGGGCACTAAGGAAAACTTCAGAGCATTTCAGATCATTGCCAGTTTTTTAAATAAAGTAAAACAGCATAAAACAACTTTAGTATTATTTATAGCCAAATGACATATGAGTCTCTGTTCCATCAGATTCAGTGGCCAGAAAGCCAGTAGTTGTAACACTAATAGTTGAGTTCTCACCAAGACACATAGAACATGATAAACTCAGTACCAGTGAGAAGCAAACATTCAGTGGCCACATACATTTATACATTTACCTAAGCCTAATGCAATTTGTGTGGCTACACAGCAAAACTTACAGGCACAGATCCACCCATACGTACAAAATAGACAAAACTTTTCTTACCTCCTCAAGTGGTGCACTTTCAGGGGAGGCATGCCTTGTGAGTCACTGGATTTAATTTTTGCAGACACAGCGGTGTTGCAGTGGGACTGGCTGCCAGATTTCCTACAGGAGAGAGGCAAGAAGAGGGGATGAGGATGGGGAGGCGTTGGTATAGGGAATAGGATTGACCGTTAGGTGGAGCCTGTGGAGATAGAAAAGGAGAAGCGGTAAGAGGAGGGAGAGGAAGGGAGGAAGGTGGGTTAAGGGGGAAGAGGCTGGTCCTCAGCTTCTGTTGGGGAGGGGAGAAGAGGGGAGGGCTGGCCACTAGGTGGGACATGTGGCACTGTAGGAGTGAGAAGGGTAGGTGGGGTTTAGGAAAGAGGTGAGGGTGCCAGTAACTCGGATGGCTCCGTCAGGGTGGAGGGTTCAGGTTCTGCGTCCCCAGATGAAAGGGCATCCAGAGGCACTGTAACCCTGGCCAACAAGCCTTGAGCTATTGAGTATTGGCTACAGAGAGAGGGAAGGGAGCACAGTTCTCAAAATCCTGGACAAAAGGGAGTTCAGACCATTTGCCCATGTGCCTGTAGAAAATTTTAAGATCATGGAGCATGTTAAAGTCAAAAGTGCCCCCTGATGGCCACTTAGACTGGTTATCTAAAGTTTACTGTGACCAGAACACAGAACAAAGGAAAATCAGGCATTTTGGTCGGAGAGTCTGAGACAGTCCCAGTTTAGATTAATTTCACAGAAGGCACCCAAAGGTGACTGAGGATTGAGTTTAGACCCAACACTGTCTGCCCATTTCCAGCCTGTGCCAGAGTTCAAAGACCATGTCAAGGCATCCCACAGGACAGCGTGGGATCAAGCTGTCGGTATCAAGTAGCCTTGGGGAAATGCCTCTGAACTTAAAGGTGCCCCAGAACAGAGACGTCTCTGCCACAACTCTAGCAGGGGATCTCTGTGGTCCTGGACCTGGAAGAGGCACCTGGTACCTCTTAAGTGGTGGCTGGAAAAAAGGATACTTACCCTGAGTCAAAAGTCAATCACATCTGGCAGAGAGAAAGATAGAAGGAGAGGAGCAGTCCCCACGTGGCAGGCAGGTCTCAACTCCTCCTGGTACTGTCACCAAGATAATGGGTTTTCTGCTGCACCCCCATAAGTTTCTCTGCTGACACAGCAATCCAGATCAAGCCAAACTGAAGAAGTATAACGGCAGGTTTATTGAGAACAAAGCAACTCCCAGATGGGTTCATTGCTCTCAGAGAACTAGGCCAGGGAAGTCTTATAGATTGTAGGAGAGGGGTGATGATGTGTCCACCACAAGCTGGGTTTATGCCAAGCGTGGTCAAAAGCTGAGTGCTTAGGCAGGGACTTGGGTGGCTTCAGGGGAGGAAGCTGCAATAACCTCCAAGAGTGTGAAACTGGGCTTTGGTGCCTTCCCTTTGTCGGGAGACTCTCTGAGCAGGTGGGGTTTAGAGAGAGAGAAAGAGACAGGAATGGGTTTCCTGGACTATGCAGGGGCTAGTTAGAGGCTCTAACCAAACAACTGCAAAGAGAGGTTTCTAAAACAGTCTGTCTAATTTTAAAAAGTACTAATATTACAGCAAAAATATTAGCTGAAACTAATCAAGAAATGGGAGAACTGAGAAAAAACTCTTCTACAAAGTATTATAGATTACCTACTACTTAAACATAATCCTGATTGTCAGCAATTTACTAGAATATGCTGTTTTAATATCTCTGATTTCTCTTGTACTATTGACAACTAAATTGATAATCTCCCCCTTCACTCTCCCTCTAAAATTATTTCAACTGGTTATCATAATTGGGCCCTGTGACCTCCAATGTGTCACTAACTTGATCACCCATCAGATGAACAATTCTTCAATCACTGTTGCTCAACAGCATTATTAAGACATCCCCCTATCAACGATTCGACAGGCAAACGTAAGTCAAGGGGGAAATGAGGCACCTGCCTAACTCCATTTTGAAGGCAGGAGCCATTGTGCTGTATTGTTAAATATAAATTTCCATTTACTGTAAAAGCTGAGTGCTGTTTTCAAGTCTTTTTCCTGGAACCTGACTTTCCCCAACCCATGACCTTGACTTGTATTTGAGAACACCCTTACCCTCCCTGACTCTCCTGAACCCTCCCTAATCCCCCTTCCTCATCACATGGTGCCCACAGGATGTTTTTGAGATTTTTCTGCATTTCCTTATTGCCCCATTGTCTTCTGTAACCTGTTTTGCAACTACTAATGGTTTCACTCCTAAAAAGGAGCCCAAGAGATAGATTCAGGACTGCTCTCTTTAACCTGACTTAGGAGGCGGTTGCTGGCCAGCTCTTGGGTGCACCCCAACTAAAATCAAGCTCGCTTCAAATTTGGCCCAAATTGTGGAACTGGTCTTATTCTCACTGGTGTGATTAGCAGTTGCTGTTTACACAATTTTAAAAGTTGCTAACAGGTTATATGATTGGCTGGATGAAGTATGGGTCAAAAGATGGTCTGCTGTGAATGAACTGATATTCTATGACTTAATGTTGGTGAAGAGATTCCAAGTCTCAGAGAAAGTGGAATGTTGGAACCGACTTTCCATTTACAACTTGCACTCCACAATAAGAGAGATGTAAAGATCTGCCCTTCACTCATACTACATGCAACAGATTTGTGAGAGAAGCACCACATGCTTGAATAACTCTGTAATCCTTTCTGTGTGTGCAAGAGACATTATAGTGTCTCTGTGTGAGAGGAGACACTATTGTGTGAGTGTTCCTGCTCTGTTGGATAACTTAGAAGCAAAGTCTCTAATGAGTCACTACAGCACCAAGGGCTGAGTGGTAGCACCAGAACCAAAGACAGGGTAAGTGGACTATGTGTGGACAGCACAGACAAAGCAATGTTCATAATGGCATGTCTCATTCAAACCTTTGGCACTGGCTATTTATTCAATATGTCTCCAGAAGAGAATAAATAAGAAGCCTGTTAAGTTTTTCCATGTTTATATAAGTAGAAATTTTTCAACAAATGAATGAATGGCTACCTTGAAGCATAGCAATGGCAAACCATGATCTCTTCACCAATTTCCAGATCCGAGTCAGTTTATAGACCAAGAAATTTTTGAATAAAGGGAAATCTGTATTCCAGGAAAGACATTGCTAACATTCCAAAAACCTTACTCTTAATATTTTTTCCATTTGTTCCCCAGAGGAATCTATGTCCCTTTACTAGGGTAACTATACATTGGCATAAAGGAAATAATTGAATCTTCCAGAACCTTCTAGACATACTCTAAGCTAACATTAATTTCACCCCACCTCTTCTCCCAAATAGCATTGTGGTCCTTACTCCAAATACCATTTTGCTGTCAATATAGTTTTGGCCAAAATCTGACTCATGGGTCTAATTGGTTCCCTAAACATATTATGTGTCTATTTGGTTATTTTCCCAGTGCAAGAATGCATAACTGTGATAGATGAAAGTTAGGGGTTTCCCCGCACTTGTTCCCCAACCAGGGAGGAAGGAATGTTAAGGTCAAAAAGACTAAATGGAAGTGATCCGAGAGCTGCCTCTATCAGGGAAAATAGTGAACTGAAACAATATCACATCCCTGAAGGGATTACACAAATTAGTACTTCCATAAAGGACTTGAAAAATGCAGGTGTGGTGAACCCGTCACATCTCCCCTTGTCTCTCATATCTGGTCTGTGCAGGAGAAAAAGAGTTCTGTCATGGAGAACAACAGCTGGTTATCGTAAATTTAATCAAATAGCGACTCAATTTGCAGCTGCTGTGCCAGATGTATTTCTCTTACTTAAGCAGATTAACACACATATCCTGGTGCCTGTTTTGCATCTATTGATCATGCAAATAATTCTTTCTCCATGCCTATCTGTAAGAAGCACAACAATTTGTTTTTATCGTTGAAGACCAACAGTACATACACCTTTGCTGTTGTATCTCAATTGCATGTGAATTCTCTTGCCCTGTGTCACAACTTAGCAGGGAACGTGATTGCTTGTCTCTTTCACAACATATCACATTAATCCATTATATTGATGACATTATGTTGATTGGACCAAGTGAGAAGACCATAGCAACTATTCTGGGCTTGTTGGTATATGAACAACAAGAGGATGGGAAATAAATCCAACCAAAGTTCAAAGGCTATCTACCTCAACAAAATTTCTAGAGGTTCAATGGTTTGAAGAATGTAGATATCTTCCTTCCAATAGTAAGGATAAATTGTTATACCTGGCCCCTCCTACCATGAAGAAAGAAATACATCACTTAGTGAGCCTATTTGGATTTTGGAGGTAGCACATTCCTTATTTGGGTTTGCTATTCTGGTCTGTCAGAAACAAGGCTCAGCTCCTGAATATCATCCCTTGTCCAGAGACACCATGCCGGCATATGGCCATGGCCTAAAAAAAAAAAAAAAAAAAAGTCCCCCACTAAGCACAAGACATAAAGGTTCAACACAAATTTCCACCCCGTTGACTGTCATCTTCCCTCTATTGCTCGTCTGCTGTCTCCCTCTACAAGATGAGTAACCTCTCCATCACCTCCACCCCTTCCATATCTGACCTCTTTGCAGCATCCAATAATGAGGGGACAGACAGTTCGGGCCCTGCAAATCTGTCAAGGAGAACATAATCACCATTAAGATCCCATGCGCTGCTCCCCCATTGGCCCCATGTCCACCATGGGTGCCAACTCCCTTGCTGGGGTATCCCTGGGTCGATCGGCTCCAGAGCCCATCTGCTTCAGAGGCTGGCCACTCCCCTGCTCCACTGTGTATCCCTCACTGGCCACAGCCAGATCCATTTGTAACTGGGAGACCTGTGGAGGCTTATCTGGTTAACCTGGGTCCAAATGCTGCTGTCCAGCCCTGGATTCCCACCCCCAAAGCTGAACTCTCCCTCATCCAGAAGGTGGCTAATGAGTCAGGTCCAGATTCATCTTACTTCAAAGAGGTCCTCACTCAGTGGGCAATGCAACCACAAACTTACTTTGATTGGTAGAGTCTACTCAAAGCTGTGCTGTAGCTGGCCACCTTTCTTAGCTGGATATCGGTTTACTATGATCAAGCAGAAACTCAAGCATGAACTTACCTCTTAGTTAATGTTTCAGTGACCCCTGACATGCTCACTGGATGAGGTAACTTTGTCAATCCCATCCATCAGGCAAAGATTGGTTATCAAGCCTACTACCAACAGGTTTCTGACCTAGCCTTCAAGGCTCTTAAGGCATGCACCCCATGGGACACTTCAGCTTACTTCTGCAATCTTATTCAACAGCCAGGGGAACATTTTACTGATTTTCTCACACGTGTCAATGAGTCAGTGGAGCAGAGAGTAGACCTGGGAAATGTTACTCTAACAAGTAGCTTGGGAAGGGGTTAACGCCCCCACCTGCAATGCGGTTGCAATACTCTGCAATAAGGACATTCACAAGTGGGTATTGGCCACAAGAGATCTTGTGACCCCAGTGATGGTCCCACTGCTGCCCTCACCACTTTTTTTGGATGTCCTCCTTGTGGACAGGCAGCTTGCCAATGATACACCCAACAGCTCCCAAGCAGACAGATCTTGCTGGGGATGCAGCAAACCATGCCATTTGCAGTGTGACTGCTGCTCCCAGGCAAAGTCTTATTGCCCCAGATGCAATAAGGAATTTCACTGGGCAAGGGATAGCAGATCACAGCCTGCCAAAGCACCAGCCCCTTTAAACTCCAGATAGGGCACTCCTCAGCCCCACCAGTAAGAGGAGGCTCTAGTAATCCAAAAATCTATGGGGCACTGCCCATTTTCCCACACTCCCCAATGCTGACCGTCTATCTTGATGAACAAGCTGTTAAAGACTTGGTGGACATGGGTGCAGATATCACCATATTAATAGAAATGGAGGTGCTCTGCTTCCTGCATTGGAAGTTTAGACCCGGCCCTCCCATCAGTGGAGTAAGAGGCCAACAAGATTCAAAAAATTACCACCCATCCAGTCCATTGGAAAGATCATGGTGGCAACAAAGGAGTCATTCACCCTATTGTTCCTACAGTACCAAGAAACCTCTGGGGCAGAGACATCCTGGAGGATATGGGTGTTGTTCTAACTACTGATGATAGAGCTTTCTTTGATGAACTTCAGGTCCATGAAAAGACAGGGTTGGCAAATCGTGATCCTATGCATGAGTCACACTCCCAAGTTTAAGGGCCACTGTCCCTTAGAAATCCACCATAATCAAGCCTCCTAACTGTGGTGGTATTTTACTTATACTGAAATGTGATTTTAATTGTATGTTAATAAATAAAGTTGTCTAGGGGTCAGAGCTATTAGAGTCATAGCAAGTGCGTGGCGGCGGTGGCGCACGCCTTTAAGGACCTGGAGGGCGGTACATTCAGGCAGTGACGAGGCAGTCACATGTTTGGGTTTACAACCAATGAGAAGGCAGAACAGGAAGACTTTAAAGACAGACACACAGGAAGTAGGTCCTCTTCGGAGAGCTCTCTTGGCTGGAGAGGATCCCTGAATCAGGAAGGGTGAGGCTCTTAGCTCTGACCTCTTGGCTTTCTTCTCTGAATTGGCTCTGTGTTTCTTATTTTATAAGACCGTTGGTTACATCTACACCTAACCCCATTCCTTTGACATGACTCTTGAATCAAGACATCTGGGTGGAACCGTGGCCTATAATTGAACTCAAGCTGTCAATCCTAAAGGAATTAGTTGCAGAACAGCTAAAGATGGGGCACATAGAACGAATCACAAGTAAACATGATACCCCCATATTTGTTATTCCCAAGAGATTAGGACACTGCCACCTCCTTCATACAGTTAATGATCAAATGGAAAAAATAGTGTCCACACAACCAGGCCTCTCCCACCTTAGTGCTGTTCCTCCATCTTATTATATTTTGGTTTTAGATATTAAGGATTGCTTTTTTCAAATTCCCCTGGCACAACAGGATTGAGATCATTTTGCCTTTACAGGATGGGAACCTACTATGCATAAGTCAGTCAAGAGATATCAATGGACTGTTCTATCCTAAGGAATGGAGACTAGTCACACAATCTGCCAGTTATATGTTTCTCAGGCCTTAGTAAATATTTTCAAGAATGTCCTCTTAATCCGTTACATGAATGATCTCCTTCTGGCATATTCAGATGCAGTCTATCTGCAGAGGACTGCCAAAAGAGTGTAAAAATATCTCGAGTCATTCCATCCGATAGTGGCACCAGATGAGGTTCAAATTGTACCCCCTTTGCCTTTTTAGGCTTTTCCATTGCTAAGCAGGTCTACCCCCTTTCCTTTAAACTGGAAATGAAGGAATTATACTCATTCTCAGAATTACAACAATTATGTGGCAGGGTTAATTGGCTTAAACCCTTTCTGCCCATCCCTGACTAAGAGATGAGACACCTCTTTTCAATGTTGGAGGGCCTCACCTGTCCTTCCACTAAGGTTAGGCTTACCCAAGAAGCTAAAGATTTGCTGCAAAAGGTTTTGGCCATTCTAGCCATCTCCAGTGTGCAAGGCCATGATCCCAAAAGACCCTTATTGGTAACGGTCCTCTGGGCACCCAAGGGATTTTTTTTTAATATTATGGCAATCTGGGCCCCTTCTAAGGATATATCAAGCACATTCTGACTTGCACAAGGTCACCTCTAAGTTTGACCAGTCCTTCCAACTTGGCCTTAAGGCACAAATGCTGGCACAGAGAACATATGAATGACAGCCAGATAAGCTTGTCCTCCCCTTTTCTCTAAAGAATGCCTTATCCCTCTGGGCAGATTCTTTCTCATTTCAGGAAATAGTTGCAGGATTCACAGGAACTATTGACAATCATTTGCCAAAAAACAAGATCTTAGCAGAGCTCCCCACACTTCAAATACAGATACATGCAACCCCCTCCTCCATCCCATCTCTCACACCACTCTGGCCTTTTCATATTCCAGTAAAAACAGATATGTTGTTCTTATCCAGCATCCTGGCTCTAAAGATGTTACATATGTTATCCCTAAACCTGGTTCCTTTCAATTGGATGAACTATTGGCCCTCCTCGAGATTCTAGTGGCATGCCAGACTGAGCCCATTAATGTTTTCGTGACAGCCAGTACGCTGTACAGGCAGTTCATGTACTGGCCTTTTCTCGAGACAAAGACTCACTGAACCCCTATGCTGCTCATACAAGATGTCTTAAATCAGATGACTGAGCCATGATGCCTATGATATATTAGATCCCACTCCAAATTCCCAGGAATAATGGCCCAAGGAAATGAGGTTACAGATACCATCATATTAACAGCTAATATAGACCTAGAAGAAGCCAGGGCTCTTCACCAGCCATTTCACCTGTTTCCACAGAACCTTCATAGGCTTCTCCCTGAGCTGCCAATTTTCCATTTATCTTGGTCATGTGCCACCTGCACCCCTCTTGCCCCTTTGGGGTCACTTCAACATGCAGGGGTCAATCCTTGTGGCTTATTGCCCAATGCCATTTGGCAAATGGATGTTATGCAATATGCTCCTTTTGGCAATCTATAGATATGTTCATATGATAGCGGATACATGCTCCTCCTTTGTGTATACCCCTGCCCTTTCTGGGGAAAAGACTACTAATGCTTTTAAGGCCCTTAAATTGGTCATACTTGTTATGGGGGTACCTTGGGCTATATAAAGACTGGCAATGGCCCTGCCTATGCCTCTCAACAGTTTAATGACTTCCTGGGATCCTGGAAGATCTCTCATACCAATGGCATTCCCTATAATCTTTAGGGACAAACCATTGTGAAAAGAGCCAATAGAACTCTTAAAGAACTATTGGCCAAGACCATATCATCAGAGGCAAAAAGGGACTCCCATTTGACCCTAACTGAAGTCCTTTTCCATATAAATTTTCTCAACTTTGATGAGGCAGAACTCAGTCTAGCATATTGGGCATTCCTGCCCTGGGGTACACCTCTACCCCTAGTAAAATGGAAAGACTCTATCTCCCTCCAATGACAGTCACCAGCCCTGCTGCTGACCCATGGGAGATGGTATGCTTGCATTTTTCCTCAGAGTGCAACTATGCCAACATGGGTCCCAACAAGAGATGTGAGATCTGCCATGGATCAGCCCATCTCCACCAAAGAAGAATTGGCCATGAATGGCATATTTGACAGCAGCAGGCAGCAACTAAGGTGACTTTTCAGGTGTTGATGGATCTTAAACATCCTGCTCATAGACCCCCACAGGAGATTATGCATGTCTGGTTCTCTGAAATTCAAAAGGCTGTTGCCTAATCCTCTCCACCTAGGCAGCTCTCCAGGAATGGATGTTCTTTGAGGGTAGTCAATGATGGGTAAGAGCTTGTTAGGCAAGCCAACCTAAGACAGTCCATTTGCTGAGCCCTGCAGAGATGGGGTCAATAAGGCCAGGGCAAAGAGCTCTGAGTGCTCACATAATAAATAAAAAAAGGATGAATATGCAGGAAGATAAGGCTCAAACCAGTTGCCAAGACATGCACATAACATACTTCCTTATGAGTCAACCTGGAGTCTGCCTGAGGGCCTAGCAACAGGCATTGTCAGAGGTCCTGATTGTGCCCAACCAATGAGGGGTGACCACTCAACATCAACAGATCAGGCACTGTCAGAGGTCCTGATTGTGCCTAGCCAGTGAGGGGCAACCACTCAATGTCACCAGATCGAGGGCAGCCTGGGTGCTGGGAGGAGGGTATATGAGACTTTCCCCATTATTAAATAAAGGAATCTGCTGTTTGCCTTTGACCTGACTCCTGGTGTCTGTGTTGTTGACGCTGTGCCTTCTCACCCCCTCCTCCAAGGGAGCTGTTAGGATCCAGTAACACTTATATCAACAGAAAAGTAGTTGTCACCTCTCATCAAGAAAATTTCTCTTTGCAACAGACCGAGACCACTGCAGAAAACTACAACCAATCAAAAGTCAGAGTTGTGGAGCCCAGTTCCAATGGATACATCTACAAAACACTCCTGAACCTAAAACTCAGAGAACATTGTGATAGACAGTGTGGGAAGACTGTAAGACCCAAAGAATAAGTGAGTTTGTTGTGAGATTGTGTCTCCTCATAATATCAAAAGCTACACCCTTAAAGTCCCACTAACATGAATGTTCAAACCTGAGCTGAACAAGGATAATATCAATGGATATGCCAAATTGGATGGTGAAAAGCCCACAGGCCTCAAACCTATATAAATGACTATAGGCAACTGAGGAAAGCTGGGAGTGGGAGAAGTAGTCTTCTGTAGGGAAGAGTACACCAATTGGTTGTTCAGTGCCAAATAATTAGTCCTGAAAACATACATACAAGTGACATTGTATGGACTTAACAGGTTATTTTTTTATAAGTGTGTGTGTGTGTGTGTGTGTGTGTGTGTGTGTGTGTGTGTGTGTGTGTGAGCATGAGCACGTGTGTGCATGCATATGATAACAACTAGCGGAAAAAAAAAGAGGCCATGTGTTTGAAGGAGAGCAGGGAGAGGTATTTGGGAGGATTTGTAGGGAGGAAATGGAAGGAAGAAATGCTGTAATTATAGTATAATCTTGAAGAAAAGAATACTGTACTCTACATTGTTGTTAATAACCAAGGGCATGATATTGTTGTCTCATTATTAAAATCAGTCAATTTTGTTTCCTGGGAATAACTGAAAAAAATAAAGCAGAGGTGGATATGAGAACCATACCATTCACTGTCACTCTTATAGACCCATTAACAAAAGTTTTGCCTCCAGATCTGGTAACCTTGTGCTCTGTTGTCCTAGAAGTCTTGGTTCCAGATGTAGGAGTGCTTCTGCTAGGGGCAATAATAAACACTCCATTTTGCTTTCCATTGGACTGAAAGCTAAACTTTCCACTGGGCACTTTGGGATCTTGAGTCAATCAGCCAAGGGAGGTTCATTGATATAAGGCATGATTGATCAATAGTACTGGGTGAAATTGGACTGCTTCTCTACAATGGAGGTAAGGAAGGATATGTCCATACTGCAGGAGATCCTTTAGGGTGTCTCTTAGGGTTCCATAACCAACAAATGAGGTCAATGGGAAACTACAACAACCCAATCCAGGCAGAATAATAAATGGCTCAGACCCTTCAAGAAGAAGTGGGTACATTTCCTTTCAAAGAAATTACCTGTTGTAATGCCTGCTGACAGTTGAGTGAATGTGGATGGGTTATAGAGGGAGATGGTTATAAATGCTAGCTAAGTCCACATGACATGTAACAGAAAGAATTACAATTTCTATGAGCATTTCTGTCATATTTTGTTAAGAATGTTTGTATATGCACATACATTAAACAGATATTTGTGTTTTCTTCCCTTTATTTCTTTGTCATGCAAAATAGCATCAATTGTGATAATATAAGTACTCCAGCATTGCTAAATCTAAATTATCATAGTGAATTACAGGACATTAAAAGACTAAGTGTCTCTCATGAATTCTGGGAGGAAAGACATGTAATTTTGGCTGAATGTGGAATAGTTATGTAACAGTAAGCAGAATTATGACCTTGTTGCTTTCCTCATTTGGAAATCAGGATGCAAGGAGATGTGGATAGGTGTCAGGTTGACAAGAGGTGGATTTGTGAAATTGATTGTCAACTTGATTAGATCTGGATTCACCTAAGAGATACTCATTCAGGAAGGTTTGGGAAGGCATTTTAAAGAAGCATTACCTAAGATCCTCCTCCAAAGTAGACAGTGTGGTCCCTCAGCTGTCACAGGTATAAAGAGATCTGAAGAAAATGCAGTGCTGCTGCTTGCCCAGCTTTCTCCCTGATGGTGAGTGTAGCTATATTTTTGTTATAACTATTGCTGTCACTGCTGCTACTGCCCTTCACTGACAAGTTTCTTCAACTTTAACATGGACTAAAAACCAGTAGCTCCCTGGAGTCTTCCTGGTCTTCAGCACCAGATTGGGAGTACCAAAGCACCTCACATCCCAGACTGAGCAGGTACCAGGTTCTAGGCCTCACTAGCATGCAGGCAGCTATTCTTAGAGCATCTATACACTATCATGTAAATCAACCTAATATGTCCCCTTTAATAATATACTTCATTCATCAATTCTGATCTGTTAGAGCCCCTAATACAAACACTTATGTGGCTTAGTGTGCAGGCTTTGGGTCATATGGTATCACTTTACCTGAAGATTGAGTTCAACCATGTAGGCAGTTAATCAATCATGCCTACATAACAAAGTGTCAATAAAAATTCTGAATGTTGAAGCTCTAGTGAGCTTCCCTGAATAGACAATAACACATCAATGTGCATTGTTGATGCTGGGTTGAAGAACAAGAGCTTAGAGAAGCATGTCTTGACTGTAGGACAAGAATACGACTACAGCCTCTTATTAGCCACAGAATTAGTTTCTTGACATAAGTTTTTTTTTTTTTCAGGGGATGACCTCTGTATCTGGGTCTCCTAACAGTAAAATTACATATTGGTACCTATATTCCTTTCTTATAATAAGCTGTAAGTGAGCAAAACAACTTTCTGCTAATTCAGTGAGATCATCTAGCAGATTGTCAAATCTGATGCTATTTAGAGGAACCCCTTTCTTGCACTTGGTTCTGGAAATGGGGAAAATCTTGGGATTGTGCCCACAAACAGCTTTTCTAACTTCAGGTAATATACAAATCTGAAATCCATAAACAGAATAATTTTATTTTTTGTTGTTTAAAACTTTGTTCTTTATATATGATATGAAAATCATCAACTTATCTTTTCGTTGTGTTCATCTATATCTACATATATATATATGTAGATATAGATATAGATATATAGATATATGGTAAGTTGAAGCAAAAGGGGGTGATTTTTAATACTAATGTTTTTTTGGTGAAGTCATTGAAATGCTTTGGTTCTATGATCCCAAGACAGGATTAGAAAGATACAGAAAATTGTAGCACATAGAAAGGGAAAATGGTCCCTCCCCCTGCATCTGATTGAATCTCAGAACAATGAACAACATTTGCTTTGAAGGTTGTTGACATAGAGATAGCACTCCTTTCTTATGTAGATGGTTAATGTTAGTTAGGCTTAAGGCTTGGGTAGGGCCCTTTTGCTTTCCAAATCATTTTCTATGAGTTTTAAACAAGAGTATTAACTTCCTTTACAGTAAAGATATTCTACCTTCCTGAATTCCAGAGAAGTAGACTTT
The DNA here is from genome assembly GCF_007827085.1 of Peromyscus californicus insignis. NCBI lineage: Eukaryota > Metazoa > Chordata > Mammalia > Rodentia > Cricetidae > Peromyscus > Peromyscus californicus. Next base: position 74,602,085 of record NW_026294480.1, on the reverse strand, counting down.
TACATTATCAATTGTAATTATTATTGATTCTCCTTAGTAACTACCCTGTGGTCTCATTTAAGTTTCTTAGCAACCCTTTGAAGATAAAGTCTATGTGACTATTAAAACGACAGTGAAGTTTGACTCCCTCTTAGAGAAGCTCACATCCACGCTCCCTTGTATGCCTTATTTTCTTCTGGAGTAGCTCTCTTTCTATGACATCCTGTGCTTAAAATATGCATTAAAACATTTTTTTTCTTTGATTATTCAAAGAAGAGGGCTAATGTTTGGCAAAAGTAAGCATCACATTTCATCCTCCTCTGAGTTTTTATATGGCCACTATATTTCCCCCCTTTATTAAAAATAGATCTGAATACAGTTTCCCCTCTACTCCTCATAGTCCTGTCCCCCATCCCCCCACCCATCTGGAATTGCTCCCTTTCTATCTCTCTGTAGAAAAGGACCAGCTTCTAAGAGATAACAACAAAACATAGCAAAATAAAATAAAATCAGACAAAACAAAAACCATCACATTGACATTGGATAGGGCAAACCAACAGAAGTAAAGGAGCCCAAGAAAAGGCACAGGAATCAGAGACCCACTCCTTCCCACACTCGGGAGTCCCATAAAAAGGCTAAACTATATAGGCAGAGGGCCTGCTACAGACCTGTGTAGGCCTTGCACTTGCTGTTTGAATCTCTGAGTTCATATGAGCTTTGCTTAGTTAATTAAGAGGGCCTTGTTCTCTTGGAGTCCTCCATCCCCTCCGGTTCTTTCATTCTTTCTGCCTTCTGATATCTTCTTCAATGTTTTTCTTCAAATACTTGAATATATCATACAAGTCTTTCACTTGCTTGGTTAGAGTTACCCCAAGATATTTTTTATTATCTGGGGTTACTGTGAAAGGTGTTGTTTCCCTGAATTCTTCCTCAATTCATTTGTCATTTGTATAAAGGAGTGCTACTGACTTTTTTTTTGAGTTAATTGTGTATCCTGCCACTTGCTGAAAGTGTTTATCAGCTGTACGAGTTCCCTGATAGAAATTTTAGGTCACGTATGTATACTATCATATTATCTACAATAATGATACTTCTGCTTTTTTCTTTCCAATTTGTATCCTTCTATCTATCTTGTATCTATCCTTGATCTCCTTCAGTTGTCTTATTGCTCTAGATAAGCCTTTAAGTACTATATTGAATAGGTAGGTATGAAGAGTAGACTACCTTATCTTGTTCCTCATTTTAGTGCAATTGCTTTGAGTTTCTCTCCATTTAATTTGATGTTGGCTGTAGGTTTGCTGTAAACTGCCTTTATTCTCTTAGGTATATTCCTTGTATCCCTAATCTCTCCAGGACTTTTATTATGAAGAGGTGTTGAATTTTGTCAGAGAATTTTTCTGCATCAAATGAGATGAACATGTGGTTTTTGTCTTTCAGTTTGTTTATATGTTGGGTTATGTAACAGAATTGGTCTATAAAACTCTTACATTGTTGGGTGTGGTGAATATTGTTGTACCCGTGTAGCAAAACCCCCAGAGATCACCAAGGAGCCGGTTTCCGATGTAAGCACACAGGGGTCTTTTTATTGTCCAGTTCAAACCTGGACTGCCGCCTGGCGGATGGAGGAAAATGCAGCAGTAGCAGCAGGCTCAGGGGGAGGAGAGTTTTTATGAAAAAAAAAAAAAAACCCACAAGCTGGGAATTACATGCCTTGGTGCTTTTGGATTGGATAAAAGGGATATGGGCCAAGGTGATTTTTTTGGTCTTTTATTGGTCTAGACCTTCCCTTTGTGGGAAAACACAACCTGCTGACAGGATATCTGAATATCTGCAAAGGCCATAAACCACCAACAGGATGTCTGTAGGAGCATCTGGATTTTGTTAAACTTTACTGCCCTGTTTGTTAATTGCCTTCTTCTAGGGTATCTGTTCAAGTTGTCATGGCACATTCCTAAGGTTCTTCCTGGAACTGAGTATAGCCCCCAGTCACCAGGTTGTCTAAGGTGGTGACCCTTCCCTAAGATAGAGTCTGTAAAGTCAAGTCTAGCCCTTCATATTTCCTTCACATTGATCTGTTCTCTGACCCTGAAGTCCTAGAGACCTAGCAGGTAACTGCTCTGTCACCTATGACCTGGAAGTACACGCCCCTGGGGCGTGGCCTCTCAACTACCCTTAAGACCTGAGATGCACTTACGCATCTCTCTTCACTCCCTTGTAGGACTTAAATGCTGGGACAGTCTCCAGGCAGAAGAACAGTGTGGGACCATGCCTCACCTTTTTCAGGATCCTTTGACAATTTCTCTGTTCTGTCTTGTGAATTTTCCTTTCTTAATAAATCCCTTGCCCTTTAAAAAGACTCAGTGGATTTCTCACTTTAGTTGGGTGTTTATGTGGTTTAGGTATCAGGTAGCTGTGACCCCATAAAATGAATTGGACAATGTTCTTTCTGTTTCTATTTTTTGGGATAATGTGAGGAGTATTAGCATTAGCTCTTCTTTGAAACTCTGGCAGAATTCTGCCCTAAAACTGACTCTGGGCTTTTTGTTGTTGTTGTTTGGGAGACTGTTAAGTATTGCTTCTACTTCACTAAGAGTTACAGATCTGTTTAAATTGTTTATCTCATCTTGATTTAACTTTGGTAAGTAGTACCTATTGAGAAAAGTATCCATTGCGTTTAGATTTTCCAATTTGGTGTAGTATAGTATGTCCTTATCATTCTTAGATTTCCTCAATGTCTGTTGTATGTCCCTCTTTTCATCTCTAATTTTGTTAATTTGGATCTTCTCCCTCTCTACCTTTTAGTTAATTTGTCAATCTTACTGAATTTCTCCAAGAACCAACTCTTAGTTTCGTTGATTAAAGAACCAATGAAAAATGTGTTGTTCTCTTTGTTTCTATTTCATTAATTTCAGCCCTCTGTTTGATTCATTGTGTCCCACAGGTTTGGGTATGCTGTGTATTCATTTTCACTGAATTCTAAAAGTCTTTAATTTCTTTCTTGATCCACTTTTCATGCAGTAGAGAGTTGTTCAGTTCCCATGAGTTTGTAAGTTTTTTGTTGTTGTTAATATCCATCTTTAATTTATGTTTGTCTGACAGGGTGCAGGGAGTTATTTCAATATTTTTGTACCTGCTGAGACTTGCTTTGTGATTGAGTATGTGGTCATTTTTGGAGAAAGTTTCATGAGGTGCTGAGAAGGTGTATTCTTTTGTGATTGGGTGAAATGTTCTGTAAATATCTGTTAGGTTCATTTGGTTTATAAAATCTGTTGGCTCCAATATTTCTCTGTTTTGTATTTGTCTGGATGACCTGTCCATTGGTGAGAGTCAGGTATTGAAATCTCCCACTATCAGTGTGTGAGGGTCAATATATGATTTGAGCTGTAGTAGTGTTTCTTTTACAAATTTGTGTGCCTTTGTGTTTAGAGCATAGGTGTTAAGAATTGGAATGTCATCTTGGTGGATTTTTCCTTTGGTGAGTATATAGTGTCTTTCCCTATCTCTTCTGGTTAGTTTTCATTTAATATCTATTTTGTTAGATATTAAAATGCCTATGTCATTTGCTTGGAATATCTTTTTCCAACCTGTTTCCCTGAGGTAATGCCTATCCTTGATATTGAGGTGTGTTTCTTGGATGTAGCAGAAGTATGGATCCAGTTTTTGCATCTGTTCTTTCTGTCTCCTTTTTCTTTTTTATTGTTATTTTAATAATTTCATATGCATTTAAAAAACAAACAATTTTTTACCAAGTTTAAAATTCACATTCAAATTTCCTCTAGGTTATCCTAGCATTCCAATTAAGCAGCATTTTGTCTTGTGCTATAATGAGATAAAGTTTGGGGAGTATAACCCTATACATTTAGAGAATTTACTTATTTATTTATGTATTTATTTATTTATTTTTAAACTTTTATTTTTTTGTGTGTGTGGGAGCCCACAGTGACTCCAGCTTGTGGCTTGATTCCATCTTGAATTAAGGTCAGAGAGTTCAAGCTTGTTTTTGCTCCTCAAGGCTGAATATCAGGATGTTTGTCCAAAGGCGTGGTTACTAGATGTTTTGAGAATTAGGGAATTGTTTACACTTGTTTGTTCATTGAACTATGGTAAGGACGTCTTTTGCCTCCCCCTTGCTTTGGGCATATAAAGGCTATGAGAAATAAATTTAGAGATGCTGCAGTATTCACTGAGAGCCCTCTGGATTCTATCCTAAGTCTCTGTCTTTTCTTAATCCTCACTCCCCTATTCAGGTGCTGGTTGACAGGTCAGCTGGTCCGACATTTGTGGATTTCACATCATGCATCCCAATCTCCCTGTCCCCTGGAATCTGCCCTCTGTCCTTGTAACCTTCCTCCCAATACCAAACCAAATTTAAAAGAAAAACCAAAAACAAACCAAAACAACCAAACAAAACAAAACAAAAAAGAGAAGATTCTTGATATGGAAGCTGTAGTGTGGCTCATTGAGTCACACAGTTTACCCTTTAGTCCACTCATCTTTACTTGCAAGTGTTCCTTGCCATGAGTCTCTGGTCTGGCTCCAGCCTCTGGCTTCTGCTACACCACCGATAATGGGCTCTCTCTGGGGCTCCTTTGGACATCCTGTTGTTGTCCTGTGTCATGGAGATTCTGATGGTTTTGGATCTGTAGGTTTGTCCCCTTCACACGCTCCAACAGTTCATAGATATGGTGGATGTTGAGAGGACTGGGGAGCCAGACCAGAGCCATGACAGGTCCATGATAGGGACCAGACCTTAGTTTCGGTTTACTGGAACTGGCTGGAGCCGAGCAAGCAGTTCTTGGAAAGACCACAACTCAGGGGCAGCCAGTCAGCAGGCGCCCCGCAGCCTTCTGCTGGCTAAAGATAGCTTTTTATTTTTACCCTCCCGTTAACAAGCCCCTGACCACTACAGCCTTCAACCACTCGGCTCCCAGACAATTTTTTTTTTTTTTTTAAACCAGTCAGCACCAGATTAATTCCTCCTCCTTGGAATTCCCCTAACTCTGCTTAAAAGGAGTTTACTTCCTTCGGGGTCGCTATTTGCCACCCCTACTGTTAAAAACAATAAACGTTCTTGCTAAATTGCATACGTGACCTTGACTGTTGGTCTATCTTTGGGGCTTCTCTCCGACCCTAACAGATGTTGGGGTGGGCCAACTCAGCCCTGTTTCTGGGCCTGGGTTGTCGCCGGGTTGGTCAGCCCGCTGGCTTTCCCTAATCTTCACTACCCAGGTGAGCTCTCCCAGCACTGCCCAGGTTAGCTCATCTAACGCAGCCTGCAGCAAGGAGTGGGGCCCGTAACATCACCCAGATCAGAATGGCTCCTGTGGCAGCATAATCCTGGGGCACCAATATGGTCTCAGGTGGTTGACCAGACCTTGGGCTTCTGCAGATTCCTTGGTGGTAACAGGAACCGTGGACATCAATGTGAAGGTCTAGACTTGATTTTACAGGCTTTATCTTAGAGAAAGGGCCACCATCTTAGACCAGGCCCCCAGATCCAGGTACCCACACTCGTCCCACCAGGGCTAGTTCTACTGTTTTGCCCAGTCAAGGCGCAGGGCTCTTTCTCTTGACTGCTATAGAGGGCGTATGGAGTGGGGGTGGGGGTAGGGTCAGCTCTCCTATTCTCACAGTCTCAGAGCTGGCTTCTATGCCCCTGAAAACAGGGTCAACTCTAACGTGCTACCCAGACGGGGTGCAGGGCCTGCTCTCTTGTGTGCTTGCAGCTGGTGAGAATCAGGACTAGCTCTCCCACTCTTGTGGCCCCGGGGCCAGCTCTCCTCCACCTGCCACAGGTAGCAAGGGGCAGAGAGGGAGGGCGTCTTTCCTTCACCCATGCCACAGCATGGTAGATGGGAGAGCAGGGTCAGCTCTGTGGCTTGCAAGCCCTCAGGGCTGGCTCACCTGTGTCCCTGACAACAGGATCAGTTCTAGTGTGCTGTCCAGGTGAGGTGCATGCCTGTGGTGAGGAATGGGTCCATCTTTCCTGAGTGTGGGGGCAACCTCTCCCCTGAGGGGTAGGGCCAGCTCTCCTGCTGCAGTATCCAGCTGAGGGGCAGCTATTCCAGGGCCAGTGCAGGGTGGGGCTGAATTAGCACAGCATGTTCCAATGACCCCCTGTGCTAACATGGGCCACAGACATAGTCACAGACCCTAGCTGCAGTAGGACCACGGACACAGACATGACCCTCAGCAGCAACTGAGACCTGGATGTCACCATTGCCATGGTAACATCACCCAGATCAGTATGGCTCCTGTGGCAGCATAATCCTGGGGCACCAATATGGTCTCAGGTGGTTGACCAGACCTTGGGCTTCTGCAGATTCCTTGGTGGTAACAGGAACCGTGGACATCAATGTGAAGGTCTAGACTTGATTTTACAGGCTTTATCTTAGAGAAAGGGCCACCATCTTAGACCACCTACTGTACTCAGTTCCAGGAAGGACCTTAGGAATGTGCCATGACAACTTGAAGGGATACAGAGCAGTATCCTCCTGCAGACATCCTGTCTGTGGTTTATGGCCCTTGAAGATATCTAGATAATCCTGTTCAGAGGGGTTGTGGTTCCCCACCAAAAGTCTAACCCAATGGTTTCGAATGTGGTTTTGTGCCCAAAGTCTAGACCAAGAGTTCCAAAATATCACCTTGCCCCATATCCTTTCTACCCAAACCCAAGTTGCCAATTCCTGGCTTGTGGTTTTTTCCTATAAAAACTCTCTACACCTGGGCTGGTGGCTGCCAACACATTTCCTTCCATGTGCCATGGGGTGGCCCAGGTTGAACCTGAATAAAAGGACCCTTTTGTGCTTGCATTGGAAACTGGCTCGTTGGTGGTCTCTGGGGGATTCAAAAAAGGGGTACAACAATCAATTTAGACCCTGGCTGCTGCAGGGCCAAGCAGTATGTCATTTTATTAGAGGAATTGAGACCATTGCTTTTGAGAGATATCAATGACCTATGACTGTTGATTCCTGTTATTTTTGTTGTTGTTGTTGTCTGTGTATGCTTTCCTTCTTTTGATTTTTCTGGTCTGAGATTATTTATTCCCTGTGTTTTCATGATTGTAGTTAACCTTTATAAGTTTGAGTTTTCCTTCTAGCTCTTCTGTAGGACTGGATTTGTAGATAAAATCTGATTAAATTTGGCTTTATCATGGAATATCTTTACTCCATCTATGCGATTGAACATTTTGCTTGGTATGTTAGTCTGGGCTGAGATCTGTGGTCACTTAGAATTTGTAAAACATGCATCCAACCTTTTTGGCTTTTGGAGTCTCCATTGAGAAGTCAAATGTAATTCTAATAGGTCTGCTTTTATATGTTATTTGGGCTTTTTCCCTTGCAGTTTTTAATGTTCTCTGTTTTTTATGTTTAGTGTTTTGATTATTATTTGCCAAGGAAATTTTCTTTTCTGGTCCAGCCTCTTTGGTGCTCTGTATTCTTCTTGTACCATTATAGGCATCTAATTCTTTAGGCTAGAAAAATTTTCTTCTATAATTCAGTGAAAACATTTCCTGAGCCTTTGTGCTGGGTTTCTTCTCCTTCCTCTGTATCTATTATTCTTAGGTTTGGCCTTTCATAGTGTCCCAGATTTCCTGGATGTTTCATGTCAGAAGTTTTTTAGATTTAACATTTTCTTTGACCAGTATGTCCATTTATTCTTTTGCATCTTCAGTGTCTGAGATTCTCTCATATTCTGTTCGTGAAATTTGACTCTGTAATTCCTGCTCAAATTCCTAAATTTTTCATTTTCAGAATTCCTTCAGTTTGTTTTCTTTATTTATTCTATTTCCAATTTCAGGTCTTGAACAGTTTCATTCATTTCCTTCCATTGTTAATTGTGTTTTCCTGGATTTCTTTAAAGGGTTTATTTACTTTTTCTTTAAGGACCTGCATCATTTTCAGACATGCTATTTTAAGGCATTTTATTTGTGCTTCAGCTCTTCAGGGCCTGTTCTGGCAAGGTTTTGGGTTCTAGTGGAGACTTATTTTCCTGGATATTATCAATTGTGTTTATGTGCTTGTGTCTAGCCATCTGGGATTGGGATGAGTATAGGTCTAGGTGCTAATTTCTGGCTTTTGTTGAGTGGTTATTTTGTTCCTTGGTTTCTGTTTCCTCTCTCAATTTCAGGAGAGTGTGATGGCTGTGTGTTGTCTGCTAGGAAACTTGTTGTGGATTTGGTATGTATGTCCACTAAGGGTTCCAGGTAAAATGTGTTTCTGGATATTGGGAGCTGTCACTTAGGAATGTGGATACACTAGGTTTCTGAAGGGTTTCACAGGAGCGGGAAGAGCAGAATGTCTCACCAGGATCTGTTTATTTAGTCTCCTCTTGCATATTATTAAAAGGACCAGCCTTAGTAATATACTTCCCAGGGGGTCAGGAAAGAAACTACGAACTGTGAGAACTATTTTCGGGAAATAGAATCTCAGCACACTGAGCTCTTTAGTCTGTTATGTCCGGATCGCAGAGATCCCCAAAAGACCACCACTGAATCCCACATGTAAAAGCAAAGAGCTTTTATTTCAAGCTCTGGGGCTTGGTCCCTCTGTCTGCCCTCTGCAGCGGTGAGAGCAGAGAGCCCTGTGCTCAGGTGGGGCAGAGTTTTTAATCTAAGCAGAGGTTGGGGTGAGGGGATTTCCAGGGTCCAGGACCCTGATTGGCTGACAATTGTCTAAGGGTATCTGTAAAATAAAAATAGGTATGCGCTAGACTCAAGGACATCTGCCACCTTATCTAATGGTTGGAATGTTTGGGATGTCAGGTACTTCCTCATCCCTGGGTGGATCCCTGGGTGGTATCAGCTTAAGGCTTTTCCTGGATCTGGGTGTTGCCTGCCAGTAAGTCTGTCATAGAAGCTATGTCTAGGCCCCTAAGCCTGTCATGGCTGCTGTGTGGTCAAGCTGTTTTGGGGCCCTCTACAAGTCCATTTGTTTTAATTTTCTGGGATAAAATCCTATCTACACAGCTACAGTTCTGTACTCAAGCCTACTTCCTTTCTGTTTAATTCTCTCTACCTTTATATGTTGTCCCCTCTAAGTTCTATCTTAATTCTCTCATCTTAGTTCTGCCTTTTCTAGGTCCTTCTCATTTTGTTCTTACCCACCTAGTACTTTCCCGTCTGGCTCTTCCTCATCCTCCATCCTGACCTCCCCTTCTCTAGTCAAAAATCCTCTCCAGCCAAAATCCTCAATATCCTCTCTTCATTCTCTTTGTACCTCAGTTCCCCCTAGTCTCTGAGGTGTTATAAACCCAAGCCATAGTGATCCTCTGGCAGAGCAAGGTCACCAGGCTTGAATTCTTACACGGTCATAAAGGCAGGTGAGAATTTTCCTCAGGCAGTGGCCGGCAGGCTTTTTTTTACAACCCAAATGAGTACTAATGATCTGTTAGTCAAGAAGGTAATTTATGTGCTCAATCTACTTTCCTAGAAGTGGTTAGGTAAGAAATTAGGAGTCTATTAGTAAGGCTGTAAAGAAGGAGGGTCTCACCCTAAATTGCATAAGAAATAAAGCTATCCCCCTGACCTAGGAGACAGGTGTCATTTGGCTTTGGATGCTTGATAGGTATTTTAGATAAATACACTCTTACGAGTCCTTGGAAGCATGCTTAGCATTACAAGAAAATCACTGTAGGAACCAGCATATATATATATAATCACCGAGACTTCTTAAGCCATAGCTTGACCCTTGGAGAAGTCTTTGACTTTTCCAAGTAGTAGCATTTGTGATAGTAGCTGAATTCCATTATGTTTACCTGTGGCTTGCAGCACTCTCCTTGGAATTGGGGTGGGGGGACGACAGTGAAGAGCACTCCTCCCCAGAACTACCATAGATCTGAGAATGAGACTGGGAGGTTGGAACTGTTTCGCTGGTGTGTTCCCTGTGAATGCCTGCGGTGTTGGTGGCTGGGGTGATGGGATGAGGTAGCAGAAGGAAGGGTGGAGGTAAAGATCTTTGCATTCTTCTGGGGTTGGGGTCAGAGAGAAAAGGGAGGCCACAGCAGGTGTTTTGCTACAGAGCTGGGGATGAGGCTGGGGGAATTGAATGTGGAGGAGCAGAAGAGGTGAAGATCTATGGTCAGCCCCCCTGTTTCCCTGGAAGGGGTGGCATGTGGCTTAGCAGGGAGTTCCTGGTGGGGCTGGGCTCTGCAGTAAAGCAGCAAGTGGACAGATGGGGTGTTAGATTCTCATTCCTGTGGAATCTACTAGAGATGTAGTGGAGGAAAGGATAGAGAGAGGAGAGGGAAGGGAGGGAGGGGAGGCTGCCACAGGTGTTCCGCAGTAGAGCAGTGTTATACTTTGGGATTGGGTCTGGAGGAACAGAGGAAGAGTGTCAGAGACCAAACATGGACCATGGAAAAGTACTAGCTAGGCCAGAGAACAAGCCCCTGCCCTAAACCAGATGCCCCCAAAGATAAAGAACAGGTCAGGCAGGTCAGGTAGCATAGCAACAGGACAATGGGCCCTGACCAGTGGCCTTACCACCTAGCAGCCTCACGACTTGCACCCGTAGGGCACATCATGCACCCCTTCCCTCCTTCCTGCCCCCTCCCCCTCCATATATAAGCCTTGCTCAGGAGAATAAACTTTGCAGCTTGATCAGAACACACTGTCTTGCTGTCGTCCTTTCGTCTCCCCCGTCCCTCTCATTCTCTCCCGCAGGTGGGTCGCCCCGTTGACACCCCTCTGGCCGGGGCAGAAGAGGTGAAGATCTGCAGTCATCCTATCCGGTTCCGTGGCAGGAGTCTTAAAATATCTGTAATAAACTCCAATTCATATTGGCAGAAGTATGTTTTTATTTAAAAGTCAAGAATCTAGATTTACCTGACTTGAGTGTTCCAAAAGATTTAGGGAACTTCATAGGATGTTGGGTGACAGCATGGAGCTATGTCCTGTCTATTGTTACTACCAGTCAGAAAATCAATTTCCAAAAGATAAGTATTGCTGATGAAGAAACATATTATTTGATGGCCAATGGAAAAGCAGGAGTTTTGCTCACAGTCCAGCTTCTTGGTCCAGTATGAGATAGATGCAGATAGGGATGACGGTGTTTTAGGTAGAGGACGGGAGTAATGAAAGACAGACAGAGGGTCATTGAAGGGAACAATATTCATGTCTTTTCTGTCAATAGATGGATGTCATCCAAGAACTTAGAGGCTGACTCTTTTTACTCCTTTTTTCTGGTTTAATATCTCTTGCCATGGTGGCTGGTAGCTGCCATAAGCCTCAAACAGAATGTGGACAGATTAGGCTAGTTTCAGTCAAGTTTGCCCTATATCATTGTTACAGTTAGGCAAACCATTCTTCTACCCTCTCCATATATTAAATATATCACACACATATATGTGTGTACACACACACAGGGATGATACCTAGGTCCTTTTACACAGTGGGCAAGTGTTTTATTACTGAGCTGTGAATGAATAAATTCTGAAACGATGAGCATGTATATACAGAGCTAGTAGAACTTGATCCAAAGGTTAAGGCAACAAAAGGTACAAATACAATATGAAGGTAAAGATGCTAGTCTATTTCATTACATTCAAATTACCCATTGCTGGCCCTCAAAACTGGCCCTCAAGTTCCTGAAAAGTTACACAGGCAAATTTTTTTAAACCTATATGAAAGAAGAGTTATCTACAACAAAGTTAGAGAGAAACTAATAATGTATAGACTAGTTGTGTAGTCTTCCCAATCAGTGGTCTTAAGAAGATTTTTTTTTTCAGTTCTTAGGATTGTGCTCAAGGCCCATGCACGCTAGGACGGTGTTCTAACATTGAACCGTTCCCCAAGTGAATGGTCTTTAAGTCGACTAAGAACAATCAAACACGGAGAGGATGAGGAGCAGACTGTGATTTTGCTCTGACAGCTTGCCTGACACCTGAATTGACTTTGTGGGCTTACAAGGTTATTTCAGGGGATGACATTTTCCCCTTGATAACACTAATTTTGAGTTTTTAATACAAACTGCACTTAGAAAGCAGAACCTCTAATTACTTTGTCATGCTTCACACATACCTACTTGATCTCGGTCAGTGGTTGGAAAGTTAACTGATTCTCAAAATTTAAGACATGGCTGAGACCTCATTCGAATAGCATTGGTTAGAGTAGATGGAATTCTGCCCTTAAATCTCACAAAGAATGTTTTCCTCCATGAATCTGTCTGAGTTGCAAAAATGTTAGAGCTGAGTTTTAGTTATGGAAAATAGGTTTAATTTGATTTGTAACTTAAATGAAAATCTGCTGTTTGTTAGCATGTGTGTAGGTGCCATTTGATGTGAAGAGTGCAGGTGATAGATAAGATGACAGATGCCTAAGAACTCGGTAATAGACGCCTGGAATAGAAGGAAGAAATGCCAAATTTGGTATAGTGGTATTTCTTTGATCAGTTCACTGATCAAAGACAGACCAGCTGTTAGCCAGGAAGGTACAAATCTCTTTTCCTTTTTCTTTATCTCTGTCAGATCTCAATGCACAAAAGAGGTATGGGGAGAGAAAATTGTGTCTGGCTTCTGTAGAGGTGTATAAAATAAAAAAATTAATTTTAATTAAAATCATAGATAAACACAAGTAGCATGGACAACTTAGATGGCTGTTGTTGAAAAGACTGGGAAATTTTATATGATATTATATTAAAGAAAGAAAGAAAGAAAGAAAGAGAATTTGTGCTGCATATGTATAGTTCCTGTTCTAATAGTTTCTTCTCAGCTACACATGGGCTACTGTAATTCCAACAAGATATCTAGGTTCATGCAACACTTTTTTTGCTTTGTCTCCTTTTTCTTCACAGATTTATGGGCAATATTTTTGTGCCCTGGGGAAGTGGGAGTTTACTACTTAAGGGGCAGTGAGGGGAGGAAAAGCCTCATTCTGTTTTCAGTACATAACCTCATTCTTGATTGTTGATAATTTGGAGCATATATATGAAAAGACTATTTTTCTATTGGTTGTTGTTATGGAAATACCAATTTCTTTCTTCTTTTTTTTTTTTTTTTGGAGACAGAGTTTCTGTGTGTAGTTTTGGTGCCTGTCCTGGATCTCACTTTGGACCAGGCTGGCCTAGAACTCACAGAGATCCTCCTGACTCTGCCTCCTGAGTGTGAGTGCTGGGATTAAAGGCATGCGCCACTGCCGCCTGGTGGAAATACCAATTTCTTTTGCTTAATAATAAGTCCCTCTCAAGCTTACTGGGTTAAAATAGCAATGACCAAGTCTCCAATTATTTCCGTGTGTCAAGTGTTCAGAGTAGGACACAGAGAGATTGACTGGTCTCTTTACAAAATTTACGACCTCACTGAAAGACTCAGAAATTAAAGTGATGATTTCATTCCTGCATGGCTCTGAATTGTTGGATGAAATATTTATTTGTGTCAATGGTCAGCAGTTTACTATTTGAGTGGGGCTTTATCTCGTATGACATTGGAAGATCAAGCCACTCATCTTTTGATATAGTTCCTAATACTTATTGTTAAAAATAACTACACTTTTATCCAAATTTCACTGTTTTCCCTATTCATTTTTCTTTTTTTCTCTACAATGCTGTATTGAAAGTCTCATTTGGCTCCTCCTAGTTCTTGATAAGTTTCAAGACATGCTTTATTGTGATGTTGGTGGAAGAAACAGTGGTTATGTCTTTTGTCCAATGTCATGGTTAGACAAGGATGATTCATTTATAGGTTTGTTTTGATTTCATATTTTTATGTGTGTGTGTGTGTGTGCCTGTGTGAGCCTCTGTGAACCACTTGTGTGCACACGCCATTGGAGGTCAGAGGGCATGGGATCCTCTGGAACTGGAGTTATAGGCACTTGTGAGCCTTGGCACCTGATGTGAGTACAGGGAACCAAACTCAGGTTCTCTGAAAGAACAGTAAGTGCTCTTAACAGCTGAGCTATCTCTTGAGCCCTGTTGGTTTGTTTTTAATGAACTTATTCATGGTTGTCAGCCTACCAAAATCAAAGTATGTTGCTTTCTCATGATTGAAAAAACCCTGTCTGAAGGACAAAATCCAAATTGCTCAGTATACAACGCTTTTGAGAACCTTTTTTCTTCAGTTGAAAGTTCTACCCTGCAAATCACTTGAGCTCTAGCCTGAAATGGAATCTTTTTTTTTTTTTTTAAGATTTATTTATTTATTATATATACAGGAGAGGGTGCCAGATCTCATTACAGATGGTTGTGAGCCACCATGTGGTTGCTGGGAATTGAACTCAGGACCTCTGGAAGAGCAGTCGGTGCTCTTAACCTCTGAGCCATCTCTCCATCCCCTGAAATGGAATCTTAACAGTCTTACAATGTTATGACTTCCACTCAGGCTTGTTTTAATAGGTTCTGTTTTTCCTCAAGAGCATTCCTTTATACTGCTACATTTTTTTCTCACCCAAATTCCCCCACTTCCCACCCTCCTATCCTACCTGTAACTAAGTTTCTCCAACTACCTTAACAGTGCAGACATCAATTTATTCAAACGATGTTTATTGTATATTTTGTGACAGGCATCTTCTGGTTGAAGATACCTTAAAAAGACAAGATAAAGCCATTGCTCTAATCCAGTGGACATTTTTAGTGGATCAGGAACACTGTCAATAGATCACACCGCCCTTTCCTTTGAAGGATGCAGGAGTTGAGATTTAGTACAAAATACGGGAGTGAGGTTCAGTATACTTTCAAGATTCCTGGAACCCCTTCTCTGGAAATACGACAAATGCAGGTTTGCTATCTGCCAGCCTTTCCTCTGTTAAATGAAGAGTCAGTCTTAGTTCTGGTCTCCAGTTCTTGCTTTGGCCTTAGTAGGCAAAATTATGGTTTCAGAATTAAAAACAAATCAGAATAGCATATAAAAAAATTAAAACTATTTTCATCTATTGCTCACCCCTAATCTACCCATAAGAGAAGCATCTTTCAAACATGTTTGGAAAAACAGACCACCAAGGCACTTCCCATTTGAGTCAGCCGTCCTTAGAATGTCAACATTAAATTTCGGGGTAATTGCCGTCTTTCAAACATAGGTAGGCCTCCTGGCTCGTCTTGAGTAGCACAGCCCGGGTGAAGCCACATAAGCAATGAACCGGCATGCGGAGTTCGCTTAACCATCCTCACAGGGAACAGTGAAAGCCTCTTCCAGAACAAGGCTTTAGGATAGACTCTGCACATTATCTAACACCCAGCCTGAGCGCCTCCAGCACCTCGGGAACAGGGGCCGAGGCCCGCCCCGCCCACTTCCGGGTTGTTGGCGCTGCGGCCGCCGCGTGCGTAATGACGTCAACGTCCCCCGCAGACCCCGGAAGTGCAACTCGAACTCGGTGGGGGCGCGGATCCCGAGAGAGAAAGTCGTAGCGACGGCGCGAGGGAGTCGGCCCAGCGCGCTGGCAGGCCACGCCTCCGCCCGCCTACCCCCTCAGCCGTGCAGCTGGGGGCAGAGCTCAGGTAGGACCGCGCTGGCCGCCTCTGCGCCCCGCCACCGCGGCGAGACCCTGGAGGGCCGGCCGGGCCGCGTCTCGGGCGGGCGGGGTGCTGGCCCCGGCTGCCTGACTGTCGGAGCCACGCAGCGTCCCCAGGGCACACGTCGGACCTGGGTCTCTGACCTGTGTCCAAGATCTTGCGGAAGGGCCGCCTCCACCTGCCTCTCCAGGCCGGAGGAACACGTGTGTCCTGGGCGGCTAGCCTTGTGTCCGAGCCCATGAGGCTCTGGCTGTCACACAGACCTTAGATACAGTAAGGGACCCTCCACTTACTGTATCGCAGTGATCTGGGTGAAGTTGTTGTTAGTTGTTCGTTTTTATACAAAAAGTGTTAACTGCTAAAGCTTTGGCATACATTTCTTGCAAACATTAGAGTGTAGTTATAAAGTGCCCTCAAAGCTTTTACCGTGTGAACGTTAGTAGGATGTATACACTCTTTTCTAAGTTACTTACATTTGGAAGCAGACTTTTCTCCCACATCCTGTGCTGCTCGTTTTCCAAAGTGTCCATCTTTTGGGACAAGTAACTTTTGTCTACGTGTGTTGGGGCTGCATTTTAAAGACAAATAGCATTGTCCGTTTCCCCTAAATCCTCAAAAAAATTGCAGAGGGAAAGTTCTGTGGTCTGGACCTGCAACTGCCTTGTTTTATTTGTTTTTAAATAGGTGCAGTGTGGTGGTGCTCTTAAAGTTCATGGTTTGGCTTTGCCTTAAGGCACTGTCAAAAGTGTTCTGTTTCTCCTGGTTCTTTATCCTTTCTTGAGAGGGACAGATGCCCTTACTCATTCTGAAGCTGAATTAGAGCACTCTTTAGGTGCTGAATTCGGGTTTCACTGGAAGTGCTGCGATGGAGCTTTCTATAAACTTTCCTTGTTTTAAACTAGGAGTCTGGTCCCTTTAACCAGTGAAGCTGGCTGGAATGGGTTTTTGTCTGTGACTGCAGCAGCAGTTGTAAATGGTAGAACAGTATCCAGGCCAAGAGGGAAGTAGGATTTATAAAGCTGTGAGCATCAATCTTTTCATTCATCTAGCTGTACTGATGAGCCACCTTAGTCAGGTAATGTCCCATGCCCAGGGAAGACAGTAGAACAAGGTAGAAAAGTCTGGTGTCCTTTTATTCTCGTGGGTGAAGAGCAGTCCATAAGCAAATGCATAGAAACTGGTGAGGATTGTAAGGAAAAATAAAGCAAGTGGAGGGGAGAGAGAATGATGTGAGTGCTATGTTAGAGAAGGTGGGCAGGCTCACAAGTCTGAATGAAGTGGGGGACTGGACTCCAGCTATGGGGGGGGGGGTATGTTCAGGTGAGTACAATGACTCTGAGGTTGAAACACATTTGTTATCACTTGGAATAGTAAAGATGTAGGGCTTACCAGTTTGGAGAATGAATATTCAGTTATTATGTTCATGAGAGATCATATTTGTTTATCACCAACTTAGCTTTGCAAGAAGAATCTAGGGTCAGTCCACATTAAAGGTGTTTCCATGCTCTTTGTTGAGCTTGAACAAAATTACCAATATTTAGTCAGTTAATGTAACGTGTGTTGCTTTTGTTTTTGTTAGATTGAGTTTGTCCAATAGTGTCAATTTTTAGTGACTACTTCTCTCTGTACCAACTTTACTTTTCATTTACTTTATCAGTATAGTAAGATGTACCTAACATAATACATTTTAATACTTTCAAGTATTCTGTTCAGTAACACAGCATGTGTTCACACTGTTGTGTAACCATCATTGTTGTTTGTCTTTAGTACTTTTCATCTTCCCTAGCTGAAGCTCTGTACCCTAGCAACAATGGAACTTCTTCTGTGCCTGTGACCACTGTGGCACATCATGTGAGTGTACTTATGCAGCATTTATCCTTTTGTGACTGACTTATTTAAATTAGAATAATGTCCCCAAGTTTCATTATTATTCATATTATTGCATATGTCAGAATGTCCTTCCTTTAAAAGCTGAGTATAATAATCACAGTATAAATGTATTACTTTTTTACCTGTTTATCTGTGGACACCAGGGTTGCTTTTACTTTTTGACCGTAAATGCTGCTGCTGCTGTGTATAAACATCTGTTTGTCTTACTTTCATTTCTTCTGGTTATAGATTCATAAATGAAAATGTTTCTTTACATGGTAATTTGGAATAGTTGGCATCTTGAATGTTCCTATCTTAAGGTTTGGGCCTCAGAGAAGTGATATGGAGAAAAGTAAGTCCTGGTTGGAAGTTTTAGACCATTGAGGGCATGACCTTGAAGAGGACAGTGGAGCCTTAGCCCTTCCTCCTCCCTTTGCTTTTGCTTCTTGGCTAATAAATGAGCAGTTTGCTCTGCCATGTGCTCCTTTCTGCCCCCACCATAATGTGCTTTCTTCCACAGCTACAAAAGCCATAGAGCCAACCAAAGATGTACCAAAGCCTCTAAAACTGGGAGCCAAAGTAAACCTTTTCTCTTTATATGTTGATTACCTTAGTGTTTGTTATAGTGATGGAAGCTGACTAACATGTAATTCTGTGTCTAAGGCTTTAAGGAATTGCCATACTGTTTACCACAATGACTCCTTGGTTTTTCTTTCCTACCAGCAATGCACAGTATTCTAATTTTCCCACAGTGTTGTGATTATTTCTCCACATCTTCACCAAACCTTTTAAAACAGTAATTGCTATTCTCATAACTATATAGTACTATCTGTAGTTTTGATTCACAGTCCTATGATAATTGGTGACGTTAAGCATTTGTGTGTGTGTGTGTATGTGTGTGTGTGTGTGTGTGTGTGTGTGTGTGTGTGTGTGTGTGTACATTTTGGCCACATGCCTTCTTTGGAGTTTTGGGAATAGTTTTTTTCAGTCCAGGCTGGCTTCAAACTCATGATTTTTCTGCCACAGCCACACACATTCTGAGATTATCAGCTGGCAGGTGTGGTAACCATACCCAGGTTTTTGGGGAAAGTGATACTAGGAACTGAACCAATGCCTTATGCATGCTAGACAAATGTTACAGCACTGAGCTATGTCTCAAGCTTGTTCATTTAAGATCTGATTTTAATAAAACTTTTTGAGATTTAATTGATATTTTAAAGTATTGGGTTGCTTTTTAAGATGGCAAACTCCGTATGTTTTCTTGCTTTTTAACCCCAAAGTTCTACAATAGTAAAAACCCTCAAATGACTAGGCTAGTTATCTACATTCATCCCATGCTTAGAAATTAAACAGAAACAAAAGCAAAACTGTGAAGTCTCTTTTGTACAGTGAACAAAACTTTGAGTATCAGATTATGATGAAAACAGCCCAGAGACACCAAAGATCTCCCTGCTTCACTTTGTTGTTTTATTCTCTAATTGAAAGGAAGAGGATGTATTGATTGGCTGGTTGTACCTGTGAAGTAGATCTCCTTTGTTTGCTAGCTGAGAAGAGAAGGAAATAGAAGGCAAAATGATGAAGAGTAAAGATATGTTGGGTAGCAATAAAGCAGTCTGATGTGGTTAGAAGGATGGTGACAAAGGGGATCAGTAATAATAGGGAGCTCCATGACTGCCAGGTCAGAGAGGACCCAACAACCAATTATTGAGAATAATATAGATTCACAGATTGGAATGGGATGGGGAAGAGGGTGAGAGAGTGCAAATCCCCAATCACTTCTCAGCTTGTGGTTCTGAAGTAAAACTCTGAGTAATCCAGGGAGACCTGCTCTATATCAAGAAATATGTTTCAATTTATGTGGTTCAATAGCCATTGTTTGGAAAGTATGAGCTATGTGTAGTCCTGTAGAATAAGCTAAGTTCTTGAGAATATGTACTGCATGTTTTTTGTTTTGTGACAGAGATTTAGTTGAGTACAACTCCCCCCCCCCCCCCCCCCCCCCCCCCCCCCCCCCCAGATAGGCTCTTATTATATAACTTTGGCTGGCCTGGAACTTGCCATGTAGATCAGGCTGGTCTCAGACTCCCAAAAGGTGATATTAAAGAGAGGAGCCACCATTGTTGGCTGTTAAAATATTCTTATGTAATGTTTAAAATTGAAAGAAGTATCTTACTGAAGAATGACTGAATGTCCACTAGGTTACAGTAACAATTTTTTTTTAATTTTGCTATTGGATTTTTTGTATGCAAGCATCACTTGTTAAATACTTTGGGGATAGTATACCTCTCAACTCTTTTGGTTATAAAGCTCATTTAAATCAACCTTTTTTTGTAGTTTAATTAATGAATGAAAAAATTATGCCATAATTTTTGTTACCATTCTTCGGCTAACTGAAATTTATTAAGATGTTCATATGAGGTGACAGATGACTAACTTGGCTTAAGGCTTTGCAGGTAAGTTACAAACAAGTTAGAGATACCTGCGCTGCATTGTTCCCCCTTTTTTGGGGGCACTTTAGTTTGCAATATATGCAATAATTTTTGTTTCAGAGAAAATATTACTGTCAGGAGAGATTACCAGAGCAACAGCATTTATTGTATGTACAGTTCTTCATAACAGGTTTATATTTGGTTTAAGCATAATGTCGAGTCATGATGAATTCAGTCTTGATTTGTTCAGAGGTTATGGGGTGATAATAAAACTTGGATTGTGAATTGGGGCCTCTTTAATAGCTCCTTAGAACAGTGATTACAACCAGTACCCAACAGTGTAAATATAAACCATTGTGGGAGATAGGTAGCATTCTTAGGCTCAGATCATGAACCTTCATCCTATGATGGTGTATAAGGAATGTCTGAATGTTCAAATGACATAGGAAGATACAGCATGAGCTGTCAGTAAAGGGATTTGGAGGACCTATATAGGTATATAGATAAGAAAGACCTAAGACCAGGAAATAATACTACATTTAAAAAATTTATTCATTTATGCCAACTAGTTTGAGGAAGTATTGATACTTCTACAGGTAAAACAGAGTCATGGTTCAATTTTTGCAAGTCAGTTTTGGAAATTACTTCTGACTTTATTCTACTTTGGGATACAATTATTAATCTGTTAGGTTATTAGGGTTTTATTTTTTTTATCACAAATATGTTTATTTTTATCCTAAATGTTGCTGAGCTATGTAGGAGAATACTAGAATATTATGTTCTATAATACTCCATAGAGCACATGTCTGTGGGCCCAGCTACTCAGGAGGATGAGGCAAGAAGCTTAGCAATTTAGTGAGACTCTCTCAAAATAAGATAGTTTCCAAAAAGGGAAGGGGATGCAGCTTGGTAATAGACCATTTCCTTAATATTCTGAGGCCCTGGTATTAGTCTTGGGTACTACAACAAACAGAAGTCTATATAGGACAGAGTTTAAAAGTCGAGGAACCTTAGGATATATTCCTATCTAATTTAAGTAAAGATCCATGATTTTGATCTCAAAAAAAGAAGTCCCCACTACAGGAGGCTTTCATTCTGTATGGTAGTTGTGGGACTGGTTACATCTGGCAAGGAACCCCGTCTTCCTGTTGGTTGCACTTCTGCTATTGAGACTGTGGCAGTTGATGACCACAAGCTCTCACTACCGCTTTTACTGCTAACTCCCTGATGTTTATAGGCATTTGCCATTTTGATTCCCATACCATACAAATTTCAGCGTGACTACTGTTGACTTTCTGTTTCTGTGGTTATGCTACACCTTTTCTTGCTTCTTTCCAGACACTTTCTGTGTTTGGATTTGACACTGGGTGCAGACACTGCTCTGAGCATGAAAGCTTATTGTCTCGACTAGATTCATGTGTCTCCTGGTCTCCAGTGTCTCCTGTCAGGATCATGGTCTTTCCTATGAGTTGAATTCTGGTCTGAAGTCTAGGTTTTTTGTTTGTTTGTTTGTTTGTTTCGTGACAGTGTTTCTCTGTGTAGCTTTGCGCCTTTCCTGGAACTCACTCTGTAGCCCAGGCTGGCCTCGAACTCACAGAGATCCGCCTGCCTCTGCCTCCCGAGTGCTGGGATTAAAGGCGTGCGCCACCACCGCCCGGCCTGAAGTCTAGGTTTTGTTCTAGGACCAACAAAATTGATTTTGCTGGTGCCTATGTGGATCTTTTCACTCTAGCATCAGAGCATTTTTTAAAAAGTCCATTTCGTACTCTTACAGAATTATTGAGTACTTTTTTATATATGATCAGTATATGAAGTCAGTTTGTATGATGTGTTTGACAGGTGCTTTTGATTAGAGCATTATTTAGAACCAGGAATTCATTCTTTTGAGACTGAGTGGTGGTGGTGGTGGTGGTGGTGGTGGTTGGTGGTGGTGAGAATTTTATGTGCATCAGGAATACTACAAGAACTGTTAAGACACTGGATAGTTCTGTTTTATCATTGAAAATAAACTGTTTAATACAAGCTTATTTATTCTGAATATTCTTCTTAACAAGAAACTTGTATAGTTTTATCAAAACAAGCATATGTGTGTTCTTAACTGTTTTAATTAAAAATGTAAGGTTTCTTACTCCCATTTTCATTATTTTTCTCTCTTCTTAAAATGAATAAAGATTCTCAGCTAGGTCAGCTCATTACTGAAAAATACCAAATTTTATACTAATTTTTTATTGTTTGTTTTGAAATCTAAAGGATGTTAAAGACACCATTTCTGTTTTAGCAAATCTGAAGGAGGCTTCTTCCTTGCATGGAACATAAATTACTGTTGAATTGGAAAATCACTAGGCAATTCAGTGCTGATGAGAACTAATGAATCTGGAAGCCTAAGTGACATTCACTAGTTCATTAAGGATTTAAATATATGTTGCCTATTGCTGTGTAATAAATTATCCCCAAATTTAGCAGCTTGAAGCAAAAGCCTGTATCATCTCACACAGCTTCTCAGTGTCAGAGACTTAGGAACCTTTTGGCTGGGAAGCTCTGAATTAGAAGCTCTGATGAAATTAAGATGTCAGCCGGGGCTGCTTTTGTATATAATTTGGGTCTGTAGGATCTACTCTGAGCTCACTCACGTGGCTATTGGCTGGAAGCCTCACTTAACGTGCGGTTCTTGATAGTGCTGGTCATAATATGGCCTTCCCAAACCTAGTCAACTGAGAAAGAGAAGAGGAGAAGGGGGAGAGGAGGGGTAAGAGAAAGAGAGAGAGAGAGGGAGAGGGAAGGAGCAATGGATGGATATAGGGAGGGAATGCCCCAATGAACACCATGATTTTTTTGTAACATAAATCAAAGATATTATGCTATTACTCTGTCTGCTATTATTGGTTTCACCAGCCAACTCTTATATGGTGTTGGAAGTTATGACTCTTAGAGGTTAGGTCTCATCAGGGGACATTTGGGAGGATACCATGGCCCGGGCCCTGATGGTTCACATGAAAGGATGATAAACAGCGCTGGTTGCTGCGCTGGTTACCGTGTGGAAAGGTCACGGTCACGGTCACGATAGAACCCAGTGCTAGTTTTTAGATCTTTATTAGGTGGGAAAGGAGGGGGAGGGGAAAGAAGAGAGCCAGGCCTGGAGAGAGAGAAAGGTGGTGGAGGGAGGGAGGGAGGGAGCAGAGAACAGAAAGAGACGCAGATTGTGTGACCACACTGCGCATGCTTAGTCGCCAGTGCCCTTGATGACTTAGACGCAAGACCCTGCACTGCGCCTGTGCAGGAGTGAGGGCAGGATCCCAACAGCATGTCTGTCCCATATACAGAGAACACTCACCACTTCTTGGGCCCCCCATTTGTCTCATCTGATTATTAAAGCACTTCAAATCAAGAATCTCATTATAAAATATCAAATTCAGGTGTGAATGACACCAGTTGGGATTAGTTCCTTATGTACAGCTTTTTGATTATAAGTCTTTTTCGCTTGCTTTCCTATACTTCTGAAAGCCAACACACAATGGAGGGGATGGGTAGAATAACGGTTTGTTTTTTCCTTGAGTCTTCAACAAATTTTAAGTCACATTTTATTTATATGTGTGTGTGTGTGTGTGTGTGTGTGTGTGTGTGTGTGTGTGTGTGTGTGTGCATGCGCACGCGCCTTCTACATTGTGTGGATGTCAATGGAGGGAGGTTAGGGGACAACTTGGAATCTTTTCTCCTTTCACAATGTAGATACCAAGAATTGAATTCAGGTCGCAGGTATGGTGGTGGACATTTTTACCTACTCAGCAGTCTTGCCAGCCCATGTGTTTGGGTCTTAATTTGTAAAGGTTACTAAGTGGTAACAAGCAAAGAACAACACATTATAAGAAATGTCGCCCACAATTCCTCCAAGAAACGAGAGGCATGCTTCCCTATGCATGATTACAAGAGAAATACCAAGTTTTGGTCTCCAACCAGAGCCAGGAGTGAAGAAGTGTTGAGAACCACATCTGTTATTGGGGTAGCCTCTGGCAAGGCAAGGAAGAACAGACTAAACTGCTAAGGAGTGTTAAGTTTGAATAGTTAGTTTGAATAGTTCTGGTGTGCTTTGGACTGGAGGACTGATCTTTAGCTGACAGTCTCTCATCCTGAGGTGATTTAGGGCCAGAGAAACTTTAACTTGATATGTGTAAGTTAGAGAGGTAGTTGGAGGTATAAATGGGATTGGTGTGATCGTACGCAAGTAGAAATTAACTGGCCCTGGGAGGAACAATCTCCCTCAGAGTCAGTAACATCCCGTTTTCAAAACTCCACAAATACAGAAAGAAATAAGATGTTGTTAATGTAATTGGCTCTGTGATGAATGGATGGTAGATAAATAAATATGACACCTAACAAAACGCAGGACACTCCTGCAGGCACTCTTGTTCAGATGGAGGAGAGTGGGGAGTACAGAGTCATCTCTGGTTCCTAGCAGTTCTGAAACTGATGGACACATAGGATTGCTCTTCAACTTAGGCTTGGGATATGACTTGAAAAACACTGTGACTGACTTACAAAACAACAGAAATTTATTGCTCACAGAAGTGGACAATATATTTAGTACAGTTAACTTACCATCATAATTTATAGACCACAGTGTACTGCAGTGTAAAGGTGGTTTTCCTCTATGGTGTGACTGACTGGAGCCATAGCTTACTAATAATTCATTCCAAACCTTGTGAGTAATTTCTGTGGTTTTCCATTCCAACCTTTTATGTTGGTGTGTGTGTGTGTGTGTGTGTGTGTGTGTGTGTGTGTGTGTGTGTTAGAGACTAGGCATTTTATGTGTGTAGTATCTTAGTCTGCTTACTGTTAGTATTTTTCTTTTCTTTCTTTTCTTTTTTTTGAGGGGGTGAGGCAGTCCAAAGTTCTTTTCATTGTTTTATTTTCTCTTTTAAGTATCAAGTATCTTGTGAATTCTGTTAAGTTGTGTTGTGTAATACTATTTTAACTGTGTAAAAGTGTGTTACATTTGTTTCTGCTGCTCTTGTTAATGATGCAAAGATGTGTTAAATTTGTTTGATTGAATAAAATTAACCTGGGGTCTGGAGGCTGAGTCAGCAACTAGCTGACAGGAAGTGGTAGGGCGTAACTAAGTGTAGCGAGGGTTCTTAAGTGGGGGCTGAGCAGGATGGCCCCTTTTTTGGAGACTCGAGCAAGGAAAGAAGGTTAGCTATTTGCTACTCAGCCTCTCTGAGCTAGGAGGATTTCACCTTGACCTTTGAATCCCGAGTTCTATAGAAGGATAGAGACTTAGATAAAGTTTCCTCTAGCAGCCATGATAGAACTGGTGCCTAACTGCTGCTGGTAGCTGCGGAGTGGCAATTACCAATTGGGAGAACAGTTGCTTAAGATGCAGCCACTGTATTGAATGAAAAACAACACAATTGCTTTAGATAGAGGCTACATGCAAGCAATTTATTGAAATAAATTGTATGTTGGGCTCTTGCTAAGCTTACTGGGAACCATGAACTTAAGGGTCCTAGAAGTTGTGCTGCTGATGTATCTGTGGTGTGCATGCTTGTGTGTTTCCATGTTTACTTGTGTGGGTGCATATTTATGTGCAGGTACATATGCATGTGGATGTCAGGCAGAAGACTGGCTTTCTTGAACCCAGAGTTCACTGATACAGCTAATTTAACTAGCTAGACTTGCTCCAACAATTCCCTGCCTCTGCTACTTGAGTCCCTGAATTACAGGCAGGCAGCCAGCCTGACTAAAGTTTTCATGGCTACTTGAGGTCCAAGTTGCAGGCCTTTTGGTGCATGGCAAGTGCTCTGCCCACTGAGCCTTCTTCCTAACTCTCAGGCCTTGATTTGAGTGGATGAATCCCAGTCCTGAGTGCTGCACACTCATTCTGTCCCAAGCAACTTAACAGAACTCACAAGATAGTAGATCCTAGTCACTTACTAATGTTAACACATTTGGTATTCTATTCCAGTCCCTGAATTTGGAGGACCTACCTTAAGGCCTTTCATCTGACTGTTATTGTCAGATACTACCTTTGTTGTTGTTGCTACAATTTTTTTTAGTAGTTTAAAAATATGTATGTATTTATGTATGTATGTATGTATGTATGTATGTATGTGTGCATGTATATGCATGTGTGAGTGTGGATGCATGTTTGCCTTGGCATGTATGTGGAGGAGGTCAGAAGGCAACTTTCAGAAAGTGGTTCTTGCTTTCTATGTTTTAACTGCAGTTTCTCTTGTACTTCATACCTCAGGCTGGCCGGTCCTTCCTCTGGCCAATTTTCCTGTCTTGATCTCCAGCTTATGGTAAGGAGTGGCAGATGGAGGCTAGCATATCTAACTTTTTAGGTTGGTTTTAGGGATAGCCACTGAGCCATGCCTCTGGCCCCCAAGGCTTTAGAGTTACATGTCAGCTTCATCTTTGGTTCATGTGGTTTTGGTCATGTCTAAGATTTGATCTCCTCAAAAGACAGCAATTTTACCTCAGTTTCTTTTATGGAGTGAACTTCTAGTACATTTTATTTTGTAAGCTCTTTTAGGTCCATAGCAAATTTAAGTGAAAAACACAGAGAGCTCTCATTTTTCTACCCTCTTTGTGCACACAGTGTGTCCTTTGTCAGTATTTTTCGCCTCACCTACCTAGGCATAAAATCCCTACTTAAAAAGCTGCCTGTGCTACATTTGCTACAATCAGTGTACCTGCACCAGTACATCATCACCATGACTATAGTTTACACTGGTGTACACTCATGTTCTGCATTCTGATGTTTTAAAAAAATTTGAGATTATAATTACATTTCTACCATCCCTTTCCTCCTCCTAAACCTTCCCATATAACCCCTCCATTCTCTCCTTTAAATTCATGGCCTCCCCCCTTTTTAAACTAATTTTTATCTGATGCGTGTATGTATTTGTGTAGATGTGTTTATTTCTATATAAATTGTTGAGTCCATATAGTGTTAACTTGTGTGCATGGTATCAGGGCTGTTTAGCACTGGACAACAAATTGGTATTTGCTTCCTTGGGGAAGATCACTTTCCTTCTTCCAACTTTCCTCAGTTGCCTGTAGAGTTGAGACCTCATAACCCCCCAACCCCTGAAATTGCTTTGGCATATTCATCAGTATCTTCTTTGTTTAGCTCACTATATTGGAGAGAATTGACAGAGGAGTATCTTCTGATATTATGATGATACACAGCCTCATAGTCAAGTATCTGATCATCTGGCTCTTACAATCTTTCCATACACCCCTGCACAGTGTTTCCTCAGCCTCAGGTGCAGGAGTTGTTTTGTAGATGTATCTGCTGTGGAATGGTCTGTATGTCAAGTGTGTTGCTGATTAGTCAATAAATAAATCACTGATTGGCCAGTGGCCAGGCAGGAAGTATAGGCGGGACAAGAAGGAGAATAAAGCTGGGAAGTGGAAGGCTGAGTCAGAGAGACACTGCCAGCTGCCACCAGGACAAGCAGCATGTGAAGATGCCGGTAAGCCATGAGCCACGTGGCAAGGTATAGATTTATGGAAATGGATTAATTTAAGCTGTAAGAACAGTTAGCAAGAAGCCTGCCATGGCCATACAGTTTGTAAGCAATATAAGTCTCTGTGTTTACTTGGTTGGGTCTGAGAGGCTGTGGGACTGGCGGCTGATAAAGATTTTTCCTGACTGTGGGCCAGGCAGGAAAACTCTAGCTACATGTATATCCATTGGGACCGGGCTCCACAACTCTACATTTTCATTGGTGGTGGTTTTCTGTAGTGGTCTCCATCTGTTGCAAAGAGAAGTTTCCTTGATTATATCTGTGGATATAAGGACAAATGCTTGTATATTGTTAGGGATTGTGCTCACTTAGCAAATTAGTGGTTGTTGATTCTTCCTTAGTAACTATGACTCCATTAGCACCGGCTAGTTAGCTAGGTTTCCAGTACCAGGCATGGTCTCCCTGTTATTGAAAGGGGTTTTAAGTTCAGTTAAAGAGCTGTTGCTTACCACAAAGGTATGTGTTAACACTACTGCACCCTTAGGTTATCATTTATGCTGGTTCTTGATGTGGTTCATAGGTGTCGTAGATAGTTAGGACTGTTTGTTGCTTCCTTCCTTTGGAAGCTTGGATGTCGCTTTCTGGTACTATGAAAGCTAGTCCTTGGGAGAAGAAGCATTGAGATCAGATTCAGCTCAGGGGCCTCTGGGCCCTGTGTCTGAAGTGCATAGTGTCTTCAGCAATAGAGACTTACCTTCTACCTCTGGGGATATCCAAAGGCAACAGCAATAGACTGTATGTTTTGGGGATGTCTAGGACAGCCCTGGCCAATAACTCAGAAGAGGACTTCTCATGTCTGGTTTTGTTTTTTTGTTAGGTGGTCTTTGGCTCTTGTAGGGAGCACTGTCAGCTCAGATGAAAAAAGTTCATTAAGCTACATATGTATATTTATATACTGTATTATGTACATTATAGGCTTTTTAAGATTTAATACTTAATAGTATGATTCCTTTTGACTTTTCAGACATCCTTATTGTTATTTTACCCACCTCCCTCCTTCTGTATTTTCCTCCCCCTGGTTCCTTAAGGAGTCACCCCCTTTTCCAGTTTCCCCTATGAGATCATGTGTATCCTGCTACTCCCTTTTACCCTCCTCCCACCTCCTTCTGTATTTATCTCTAAGGGTTTTGACCAATGTATGCCATCCATTCATCATCCTAGTATCATTCAGAATAATGTAGATTGCTTTCTGCACTAGTTTGTCTGTCCCGCCCTCCAGCTGCTAGCAACCAGGTATCTATTTTCTATTGTCATAATTCCACATTTTCTAGAATATCATACAGTTGAATCACTACAGTGTGTAGCTTCTGTAGATTTTCCTCTTTCTTTGGTCTTTTCAAGTTTAAGCTTCCTTCTTCTGTGTCTTTTCATGGCATGATGGTTTTTGGAATCCATTTTCTGTTGAGGTGACGGGTATAGCCCAGGTAAATGATAAACATAGGGAGAAATGTACGTGCTCACAGTTGTAGAGTCTGAGAAGTCCTGATAAAAGCCTCATTGCTGCATCAGAACATTTCAGAAGGGCAGGAGAAGCATGCACACACAGGACCCAGAGAACTAAACAAGCCTATTGTTACTAACTCCTCTGGTAATCAATTCATGAGGCTCTCTTTTCATGACCTAATCATTCTTTAAATGTCCCACCTCTTAATACTGTTGAGTATTAAATTTCTTTTTCTCTTTTTTCATATTTTTCCTGTGGTGATATGTGTCCCCTAAAATATTTTGTACCCTAATAAAACTTATCTGGGGTCAGAGAGCAGAACAGCCACTAGATTAGACATAGAGGCCAGACAGTGGTGGCACACGTGCCTTTAATCTTATCACTTGAGAGGCAGAGATCCAGCTGGATCTCTGTGAATTCAAGGCCACCCTGGAAACAGCCAAGCATGGTGACACACACCTTTAATCCCAGCACTTGAGATCTCATGTCTTTGCTTGGGAAGGACACACGCCCTTAATCCCAGGAAGTGATGGCAGGAAGCAGAAAGGTGTATAAGGCGTGAGGACCAGGAACTAGAGACTTTTAAGCTTTCAGGCTTTTAGCAGCAGTTGAGCTGAGATACATTTGGATGAGGACTCAGAGGCTTCCAGTCTGAGGAAACAGGATCGGCTGAGAAGTTGGCAAGTTGAGGTTAGCTGTGGCTTGTTCTGCTTCTCTGATCTTCCAGCTAAGTTTTATTAGGGTACACAATATTTTGGGGGACACAATATATCACCACATTTTCCCTTTTACTGAAAATAGTCTTTTCTCATACAATATATTCTAATTATGTTTTCTCCTCCCTGTACTCCTCAGAGTTCCTTCTTGCTCTTCCCTTCCCCTCCAGATCCACTCCCTTTCTGTCTCTCATTGGAAAACAACAGGCTTCTAAGAGATGACAACCAAACACGACAATATAAAATATAATAAGATGACGCAAAATATAGCATATTGAAGTTGGACTAGGCAACCCAACAAGAGGGAAAGAGTCCCAGGAGCAGGCACAAGAGTCAGAGACCCACTCATTCTTACAGTCAGGAGTCCCATAAAAATACTGAGCTAATAGCTATACTATATATACAGAGAACCTGGTGCAGGCCCATGTATGCCCTGTGTTTGCTCATTTATGTATGCCTTGCTTAGTTGATTCAGAGGGCCTTGTTCTTCTGGTGTCCTCCATCTCTTCTGGCTCTTATGCTTTTTCTGTCATCTTTCCCATGGGACTCCCTGAACTCTGAGGGGAGGGATTTGATGGAGACATCCCATTTAGACTTGCTCTCTGTGTAATGTCTGGCTGTGGGTCTCTGCATCTGTTTCAATATGCTGCCAGAGGAAGCCTTTCTGATGATGACTGGATAAGGTATTGATCTATGAGTATAGCAGAATATCATTAGGAGTCATTAAATTTTTTTTTTGACCAGTAGTATTTAGATTTACCCTAGGTCTCTGGACTGTCTAGCTTTTGGTTCTTACCCAAGCAGTGTCAGGTATGGGTTCCATCTCATGGACTGGGCCTGAGGTCAAGTCAGATATTGGCTGGCTACTCTCACAAGTTCTGTGCCACCATTGTCCAAGCATATTTTGTAAGCAGAACAGATTGTAGGTCAAAGGTTTTGTGGCTGGGTTGGTGTCATGTTTCTCTTTCAATAGCCTGCAGAGTGCCTTCCTGCACCAAAGAGACTGGAACAAAGGGGTGAGGGCTCCCTGTAGGCACCACAACTTCTCCATGTTCAACGAGGTGTGTGAATGTTGTTCTTGGCAATAGGGTCCCGGATGTCATTTTGCAGAGAGCAACATTTTATTTTAGCACTCCCTTGGCCAGCAACTCAATTGAATGTAACCTAGTCCTGCCACTGGAAGCCTTGCCTGGCTACAAGAGAATGCCAGTTCAGACTTCCTAATAATCCTCATTACTAGGAGTCCACATTAGGATCACCTTCTCCATAGGTTTCCACATCACCCCTCAAATACCTCCCCGTACTTCCAGCCATCTCTCCCTATGCCCTCCCTCTCCACCAGATCTCCCGTTACATCTGATCCTCATGTTCTTTTCCCTACTTGATCGAAGTCTGCCCATTAAATCTCTTTCCCCTCCCAGGGAGATCCCTGTGTGCCCCCTCCCCCTTTACCTAACATCTCTGGATCTACTGATTATAGTTTGGTTATCATTTACTTAATGGGTAATATCCCATTATAAGTGGATACATGTCATATTTGTCTGTGTTTGGGTTACCTCATTCAGAATTTTTTTTCTAATTCTATCCATTTACCTGCAAATTTCATGATGTCATTTAAAAAATATTTTTTATTTTTTGTTCATTGATGTTTTGCCTGCATGTATGTCTGTATGAGGGTATTGGATCCCCTGGAACAGGAGTTACAGACAGTTGTGAGTGCTGGGACTTGAACCCAGGCCATTTTGGAAGAACAGCCAGTGCTCTTAATTGCTGAGCCATCTCTCCAGTTCCCATGTCATTTTTTTTTTAGACAGCCGAGTAATACTCCACTGTGTAAATGTACCACATTTTCTCTATCCATTCTTCTGTTGAGGGACATCTAGGCTGTTTCCATCTTCTGGCTATTATGAATCGAGCAGCAAGTGAACATGGTTGAGCAGGTAGGTGTCCTTGTTGTAGGATGGAGTATTCTTTGGGTGTATACCCAGGAATGGTACAACTGGGTCTTCAAGTAGATTGATTCCCAGCTTTCTCAGGAACAGTTGTATTGATTTCCATAGTGACTGTACAAGTTTGTACTACCACCAAAGTGGAGGAGTGTTCCCCTTGTTTCACATCCTTACCAGCATGAGCTGTAACTTATGTTATTGATCTTAGCCATTCTGACAGGTATAAGATTGAATTTCAGAGTGGTTTTGATTTGCATTTCCCTGTTGTCTAAGGATGTTGAACATTTCTTAAAGTGTTTCTCACCCATTGGAGATTCCTCTATTGAGAATTTCCTGTTTAGATCACTTCTCCATTTTTTAATTGGTATATTTGATTTGTTGATATCTAGTTTCTTGAGTTCTTTATATATTTTAGATATTAGTCCTCTATCAGATGTGGAGTTGGTGGAAATCTTTTCCCATTCTGTAGGCTGCCATTTTCTCTGATTGACAGTGTCCTTTGCCTTAGAGAAACTTTTAGTTTCATGAGGCCCCATTTATTAATTGTTGATCTTAGTGCCTATGATAGTGGTGTTTTGTTCAGAAAGCCATCTCCTTTGCCAATGAGTTCAAGGCTATTCCTCACTTTCTACTCTATCAGGTTCAGTATATCTGGTTTTATGTGGAGGTCTTTGGTCCACTTGGACTTGAGTTTGGATCTATTTCCATTCTTCTACATGAAGACATCAAGTCTGACCAGCACCATTTGTTGAAGATGCTGTCTTTTTTTCCAGTGCATATTTCTGGCTTCTTTATCAAAAATCAGATATCCATATGTATGTGGATTTATGTCTGGGTCTTTGATTCAATTCTCTTAATCAACATGTCTGTTTTTATGCCAATACTATGCATTTTTTTTTATTACTATAGCTCTGTAGTACAATTTGAAATCAGGAATAGTGGGACCTACAGATGTTCTTTTGTTGTTCAGGATTGTTTTAACTATCCTGAGTTTTTTGTTTTTCCATATGAAGTTGAGAATTGTTTTTTCAAGGTCTATAAAGTATTGTGTTGAAATTTTGATGGGGATTGGGTTGAATCTATAGATTACTTTTGGTAGGTAGGATGGCCATTTTTACTATGTTAATTCTACTGATTCATGAGCATGGTAGATCTTTCCATCTTTTGATATCTTGTAGAATATTATTTTAAGATGTGTTACATTTGTTTATGCTCTGCCATATTTGTTTTAATGATGCAAAGATGTGTTGTATTCTTTTATGTTGCATTTGTTTAACTCTGTAAAGCTGTGTTACTATCCCTGTGTAAGACACTTGATGGTCTAATAAAGAGCTGAAAAGCCAATAGCGAGGCAAGAGAAAGGGTAGGCAGGGCTGGCAGGCAGGGAGAATAAATGGAAGGAGAAATCTGGGAGAAGGAGAAAGAGCAAGAGAACAAGGAAAAGAGGAGGATGCTAGGGGCCAGCCACTCAGCCACACAGCCAGCCATGGAATAAGAGTGAAAGTAAGACATATAGAAGCAAGAAAAGCCTAGAAGTAAAAAAGCCTAGAGAGAGGCAAAAGGTAGATGGGATAATTTAAAGTTAAGAAAAGCTGGCAAGAAATAAGCCAAGCTAAGGTTGGGCTTTTATTTATTTATTTTAAAGATTTATTACATATAAGTGCAGGTCTTGTTATAGATGGTTGTGAGCCACCATGTGGTTGCTGGGAACCGAACTCAGGACCTCTGGAAAGTCCTGTGCTCTTCACCTCTGAGCCATTACTCCAGTCTAAAACTTTTCTTCTTCTTCTTTTTTTTTTCTTCTCCAAAACAGGGTTTCTCTGTGTAGCTTTGTGCTTTTCCTGGAACTCACTCTGTAGCCCAGGCTGGCCTCAAATTCACAGAGATCTGCCTGCCTCTGCCTCCCAAGTTCTGGGATTAAAGGCATGTGCCACCACCGCCTGGTGGGCTTTTATAAGTAATAGTCAGACTCCATGGGTTTATTTGGGAGCTGGGTGGTGGGCCCCCCAAAAGAGCAGAAACAGTGAACAACAATATCTTCTTCATTTTCTTCAAAGAGTTCATGTTTTTAATCATCCATATCTTTCACTTGCTTGGTTGGAATTACCCAAAATATTTTATAGTATTTGAGGCCATTATGAAAGATGTTATTTCCCTGATTTCTTCCCAGTTCATTTGTAGAGAGGAGGGCTACTCATTATTATTATTATATTCAGTTACTTTGCTGAAAGTGTTTATCAGCTGTAGGAGTTCCCTGATGGAATTTTTAGGGTCACATATTTATACTATCGTATCATTTGCAGATAATGATACTTCTGCTTCTTTCTAATTTATATCCCCTTAATCTCCATCAGTTGTCTTATTGCTCTAGCTAAGACTTCAAGTACTATATTGCATAGATATGGAGAGAGTGGACAGCCTTGTCTTGTTCCTGATTTTAGTGGAAGTGCTTTAAGTTTCTTTCCATTTAATTTGATGTTGGCTATAGGCTTGCTGTAAATTGTCTTTATTATGTTTAGGTATGTCCTTTTTATCCCTAATCTCTCCAAGACTTTTATCATGAAGAGGTGTTGGATTTTGTCAGAGAACTTTTCTACATCCAATAAGATGATCTTGTATTTTTTTTCTTTCAGTTTGCTTATGTAGTGGATTGCATTTACTGATTTTCTTGTGTTGAATCATCCCTGCATCTCTGGGTTGAAGCCTGCTTGTTTATTGAGGATAGTCTTTTTGATGTGTTCTTGGATACAGTTTGCAAGTATTTTGATTGAGTATTTTTGCATCTATGTTCACGAGAGTAATTGGTCTGTAAAACTCTTTGTTGGGTCTTTTTGTGGTTTCGGTATCAGGGTGACTGTTGTCTCATTAAATAAACTGGACAATGTTCCTTCTGTTTCTATTTTGTGGAACAATTTGAGGAGTGTTAGCATCAGCTCTTCTTTGAAAGTCTGGTATAATTCTGCACTAAAACCATCTGGCTCTGGGCCTTTTTTGGTTGGGATACTTTTAATGACTGGTTCTGTTTCACTAGGGGTTATAGATCTAATACAATTGTTTGTCTGATCATGGTTTAACTTTCGTAAGTTATCAAGAAAATTATCCATTTCTTTCAGATTTTCCAATTTGGTGGAGTTCAGGTTTTCAAAGTATGTTGTTAAGATTCTCTGGATTTCCTCAGTGTCTGTTGTTATGTCCCACTTTTTATTTCTGATTTTGTTTATTTGCATATTCTCTCTCAGCCTTTTAGTTTCAATAGGGTTTTTCTAGCTTTTCTCCAAGAACCAATTGTTTCATTGATTGTTTGTATTGCTGTCTTTGTTTCTATTGCTTTGTTTCAGCCCTCAGTTTGCTTATTCCTTGCTGTCTACTCCTCTTGTGTTTGCTTGCTTCTTTTTGTTCTAGAGCTTCCAGGTGTGCTGTTAAGCTGCTAGTATGAGATAACTTTATTTATTTTTAATGTATGCACTTAGTGCTGTGAAC
Source organism: Peromyscus californicus insignis (assembly GCF_007827085.1). Lineage (NCBI taxonomy): Eukaryota > Metazoa > Chordata > Mammalia > Rodentia > Cricetidae > Peromyscus > Peromyscus californicus. The sequence goes on along the minus strand of NW_026294480.1, from coordinate 74,567,250 downwards.
TTTCCTCTTAGCACCACTTTCATTGTGTCTCATAAGTTTGGGTATGTTGTGCATTCATTTTCATTCAAGTCTAGAAAGTCTTTAAGTTCTTTATTTCTTTATTGACCCATTTTTTCTTTCAATAGACAGTTGTTCAGTTTCCATGAGTTTGTAGGCTTTCTGTTGTTTCTGTTGTTGAGATCCAGTTTCAATCCATGGTAGTCTGATAGGATACTGGGAGTTATTTCAATATTCTTGTATCTGTTGTGTTTGAGTATGTGGTCAGTTTTGGAGAAAGTCATGTGAGGTGAAGAGAAGAAGGTATATTCTTTTGTGTTTGAGTGAAATGTTCTGTAGATATCTGTTAGGTTAATTTTATTTCTCTGTTTAGTTTTTGTCTTGATGACCTGTCCATTGGTGAGGATGGGTTATTGAAGTCTTGCACTCTTAGTGTGTGAATGTCAGTATGTGTTTTAAGCTGTAGTAGTGTTTCTTTTACAAACTTGGATGCCCTTGTGTTTAGGGCATTGTTATTAAGAATTGAAATGCCATCTTGGTGGATTTTTCCTTTGGTGAGTATGAAGTGTCCTTCTCCATCTCTTTTGATTTTGATTTGAAGTCTATTTTGTTAGATATTAGAATAGATATACCAGCTTGCTTCTTAAGTCCATTTGCTTGGAATATCTTTTTCTATCCCTGCACCTTGAAGTAATGTCTATCTTTGATGTTGAGGTGCGTTTCTTGTATTCAGCAGAAGCGTGGATCTTGTTTTCACATCCATTCTGTTATTCTGTGTCTTTCTACTGAGGAGTTGAGACCATTGCTATTGAAGGATATCAGTGACCAATTACTGTTGGTTCCTGTTGTTTTTGTTGTTGTTGTTGGTAGTGTGTGTGTGTCTGCACATGTAAGTTTGAGTTTCCCTTCTTTTGATTTTGCTGGTGTGAGATTATTTCCTGTATTTTCATGTGTGTAGATATCCTCCTTAGGTTAGAGTTTGCCTTCTAGCACCTTCTGTAGGGATGGATTTGTATATAAATCTTGCTTAAATTTGGCTTTATCATGGAATGTCTTATTTTCTCTGTCTATGGTGATTGAAAGTTTTGCTGCATATAGTAGTCTGGGCTGGCATCTGTGGTTCCTTAGAGTTTTCAGCACATCTGTCCAGGCGCTTCTGTCTTTTAGAGTCTCCATTGAGAAGTCAGGTGGAATTCTAATAGATCTGCTTTTATATGTGAATTGGTTTTTTCCCCGTTAATCTTTTAATATTTTTTTTTGTTCTGTATGTTTATTGTTTTGATTATTATGTGCTGAGGGGACTTTGTTTTCTGCTCCAATCTATTTGGTGTTCTATATGCTTCTTGTACCTTTATAGACATCTCCTTCTGTAGGTTAGGAAAATTTTCTTCTATTATTTTGTTGAAAACGTTTTCTGGGCCTTTGATCTGGGTTTCTTCTCTTTTCTCTATACCTGTTATTTTTAGATCTCGGCTTTTCACAGTGTCCCAGATTTGTTGGGTGTTTTGCATTAGAAATTTTTTCTTTTTTTTCAGTTTAACATTTATTTTATTGATGTATCCATTTCTTCTATTTTTATCTTCAAAGTCTGAGATTTTTCTCTTTCCTCTCTATTATTCTGTTGCTGGAGTAGCTTGCCTTGTTTATGGGATTGGTTCTGGGTGAACAGAGAGACAAAGAATGTCTGAGGGCAGCCTACCTGGTTTTCTGGTAGGTGTGGTCTGTGGTTTATCAGGGTGTGCCTGCTGGGGTTGGGGATTATGATAACAGTAATGGTTGGGGGAGGGAGGCTAGGAGGGGATGGGTGGCCTGTGGGCTCCACAGGAGATGTGGGTAGAGGGGAAGGAAGGCTGCTCCTGGTATTCTGCTGCAGCACTAGGGATGGGACTTGAGTATTAAATTTCAAGTTGAGCTTTGAAGAGAATGTTTAAGCAACAGCTATAATGCTTTTCAGTTTAGCACTGAATAATTTATTTCTGGATATGAGGCAAGTTAGAGGGACCCACCTCTCTCAGGGCTGCTAAAGCACTCTTAAACACTGTACTATAATATTAACATCATTACTAATTCTCCATTTTGTTTAAGACAGGGTCTCACTATGGTGCTTGGGCTGGCATTGAACATATAGGGTCCTTCTGCCTCATGCTCTTGAGTAGAGGGCACAGGCATGTACCACCACTCCTGACTTGATAATGTGCAACCTTTATAGAGCTTCCAAAATCTTGCAACTTATTTTGAGAGTCCAATGTGTGTATACTAATTTAAAACCCATGATTATGAATATATCTGAGTATTTTTAGTAAAAACAAGTCAAAACCTGTCAACCATATTGAGAGCAGTGCACCAGGCTTTCTTTTATTGTGTAATTTTTTAAACTTGTAATTTTGCTTGTTTTTGTCAGTGAAAACAAAATGAAGATAGTGGGTTTCAGTCTACTTTCATAGAAATATACCTTTTCACCTGGCTCACATTTGGCCTTGTGTTATTATCTCCTTCTTACTCCATATTCCCTCTAGGTTTTCATGTAAGTATAAAACAAATGTGAATAAAATCTAATAATCATGCCAGTGAAATCTCAGTTCTACACAGGAGAGCAAATGTTTCTTTCTTCTCCATTGTGATCCTCTCCTGTGCAATTGCATATACACTTAAACACTGTTTGAGTTCTTTTGTCAAAGTCCTTACATATTCCTGTATCTAGACTAGTTTCTCTGTCTTTTCTTCTGGTGGTTTCAGAATTTCAGGTTTTACACTAAGACCCCTGAACCACCTTAACTGGATATTGGTTTGGGGGAAAGATCCAGATCCAGAATAAAGCACTATTTGTTACAGTCACTGTGTTTTGTCCAGCCCCTCGATAGTCCCCTCCCAGGGTCCGGGAAGAATCTACAACCAGCTGATAATTAATCTTTGATGAAAAGAAATGAAACTATGTACACCAAACTCCTTAGTTCATACACTTTATTATTCTGTGATAGTTCTCTCTGCACAGCTTCTGTTCTGCTCTCATGTCTAGCTCCTTTCTTGCCTGATTTCTCTCTATATTTATCTACTGTCCCCTCTAGGTTCTATCTTAATTCCTTCATCTAGTTCTGTCCCTTCTAGGTTCTCATCTATCTAGTTCTTTCCCCTTTCAGCTCCTTTCCCATCTCCTTCTCCCTCATCTGGCTCTTCCTCATCTGGCTCTTCCTCAGCTTCCATCTCGTTCCTCTAGTACTGTCTTCTAGCCCTTCAATCTAGTTCTTCCCAATCTCAGTTTGTTCCTCTCAAGTTCTTACCCATCTAGTTCTTCCATTCTCTTTTCCCTTCTCTGTCTTGTGCCCTGAAAGTCCCAGTATATAAAGGGAGGGTCCGAGTTAAATTGTGTAAAGCTATTACTTAATGTCTACCTCTCCTAGGCGGTGTCTCCTTGTGGAATTTACCGTAAGTCAGGAGACTTGCATGTGGCCTGTTATCATTGTTAGTCCTCGGAAGTTGGGCGCCCACCTGGGTGGTGTTTCCTGTAGTTCATGAAAGTGACTAAGGGAGATAATCTGATTCCAGAGAAAGCCTTTCCTGAGGCTGTTCTCCAAATACCTGGAAGGTGTATGTCCAGAGAGTGATCAGTCTACACTGTTAGTCCTTCTTAGGGGGAAGTCAATTGGAAAAACTATGAAGGCACACATGATTTTCATAACAGAACACAGCTGATATATAACAAGCCAAATAACACCAAAAACTCCTTGGGATTTGGCTTCCTCTGGAGGAATTCCCTGATTCCTCCAGGTAGTGACTTTGCCATAACCAGCTGAGTTCTTATGATATATTCCAGCAGCCTGCAGCAGTTTTGGCTAATTCATGTTTTATACCTTTGCCAGATATCAGGTGGCTGTAACTTTGTGAATTTACTTCTGAATCCTAGTCTAATGCTTTTCGTTTCCTAGTGTCTTGTGTTTGGAGGAACGGAGGTCACATGTTCTGTGTGTAGTACAGTTGAGATCAAGCATGTGTTACCTCCCTCATTGCCCCTCCTCTCCAGGGTTTCTGTGGCCATTTGAGATCTCCTTGACTTTTATTTGAATCTCAGGATTTTCTTTTTAGGTCTGTGAAGAATGTCGTTGGAATCTTGATGGGGAATGTGTTGACTCTGAAGATGGCTTTGGTGGCAGCCATTTTCATACAGCAGCATTGGCGATCCACAGCCTGAGGGGGCTTTCGGTCTTGTAGTGCCTTCTCTTTTGTCAGACTTTAACGATTTCGTCATAGAGTTGTTTCACCTCTTTGCTCAATTTTCTTATTTTAACTGTTGTGAATGGGATTTTCTTCTCATTTGTGTGTGTGTGTGTGTGTGTGTGTGTGTGTGTGTGTGTGTGTGTCTAGGGCTGGGTTTCAGAAGTGTTGGAAAGGTCCAGGTTGCTGAGTGTGACCCTGCATCTTGCTACTCTGCTGCAAGTATTTGTTAGAACTATGAGTTTCTGTCTGATAGAGTCTTTAGTATCTTTAACTACAGAATCAAGTTGTCTGCAAATACAGATAATTTGATGGCTTCCTTTCCAATGGTTTTCCTTTTATTTAATTCTTTCTTTCTCCTGCCTTATTGCTCTAGTTAAGATTTCAAGCACTATATTGAGAAAGTGTAGAAAACAATGTCTATGGTCTTGAGCAAAATTAATGCATAATATTTCAAACAAACAAAATATAGTTTGATTAGTATCAAGTATAAACTCTAGAACTATATGCTAAGAACAAGAGTAATGCTGAGTCTTTGGCAGTATAGGCAGCTGTATAATTTTATTAGTGGCATTTTGTGTATCAAAGAAGGGCAGTTGAGTTGTGGTTTTCAGTAGGAGGAGATTTAGCTCTCATGAGAAAAAGCAGTATTTTCAGCATATGTCATTTCAGCAAATAGAAATTAGTTTAATAAAATGCTGTGTTCAGACAGAGCACTGAGTACGATGTTTGTTTATTTTCTTTCATTCTAACAGCAAGCCCTCTAACAGTGACTGCCTCCACAGAACTTCCCCTTTCACTTTGTTTTTATTTTTCTCAGGATTATAGGCCATTTTCACATCCTGTCAATAGACTGGTGATTGTTTGTGAAAATGTTCTTTTGTAAGGAGATTAACCCATCCTTGAGCAGCCAGTGGAACAGATTATTCTAAGCGAGTCCTTAGTCCTCATCTTTCATTCACCAGTTGCTTAGAACTTTGCCTGATCCCAGAATGTAAAATTTCCAGTCATTTGGGTATTTTCAAAGGCAGATTTTATTTCACTTTCGTAGACACGGTGGAATAATACCAATCAAAGAAAACAGAACCATGAATGAAAGTTGATATTTTCAGAAGTATATATTTAAAATGCTTTATTATAAGGTTTAAATTTTAGTTTTTAATTCAAATTTTAAGAAATATTTAAAGTTTGTCTTTTTTTCTTGCAGCTATTAAAAGCTTCTGAGGTAATATATTTTTACTGAAAATTTCTCTATTTCTGTTCAGGCAAGGAATTGGTTGTATTTTGATAACAATAATTTAGTCATATATGGCTACTATGAGGTTTTCTTAATATCTGTCTGTCTTCTTTTTAACTGTGTCTTCTAGAATAGATCCCTATCAGGAGCCCCAGATTTCTGAGTAAATAGATGACACTGGACATGCAATATTACCCTTAAAGAAAACAAACACTCCAAAGAATACATTATAAGAGGCAATGATGCTAAAATGATGCTATTCTTTTTATGTTAGTGCTTTTCTATCTTTAAGAAATATATTGTTAGGCCAGGCATGTAGTTCAGTGATAGAGTGTTTACATAGTATGTGTGAGGACCTTCTTCATTCCCCAGCAACACACACACACACACACACACACACACACACACACACACACACACACACAGTTATATATAGTTGATAATGAAAAATATTATATGTAATCATGATCACCCTGTGTTATGTGAGAATTATATTCCAATGAACAAATCAACTTTTCATATGTAATGATTATACATTAAAATAGAATTAACCTTTATACATTCACTACCTGTGCTGGGTAGTTTTATGTCAAGTTGCTACAGGCTAGATTTGCCTGAGAGGAGGGAATCTCAGTTAATGAAATGCCTCCATAAAATCTGGGCTGTAGGCAAGCCTGTAAGGCATATTCTTAATTAATGATTGATGGGAGAGGGCCCAGCCCACTGTGGGTGGTGCCATCCCTGGGCTGGTGGTCCTGGGTTATATAAGAAAGCAGGCTGAGCAAGCCAGTAACCAGCACTCCTTCATGACCTCTGCATTAGCTCCTGCCTCCAGATCCCTGCCCTGTTTGAGTTCCTGTCCTGACTTCCTTCAGTGATGAACAGCAATGCGGAAGTGTAAGCCAAATAAACCCTTTCCTCCCCAACTTGGTTTTTAGCCATGGTGTTTCATCTTTGCAATAGAAACCCTAATACACTAATTTATTCAGGACTCAAAATGTTGTTAACAATCTGTAGTACTTATGTGCTTCGCCTCATTTTTTTTAAAGATAAAGATATTTCTTATTGTTTTTGAGATTATAATATAATGACATCATTTCCCCCTTCCCTTTCCTCCCTCCAAGTCCTCCCATTTACCCCTCCTTGCTCTGTTTTAAATTTATGACCTCTTTAATTCATTTTTATTACATATGTAGTTAAGTATGTATATACATATATCTTCCTAAATACAGCCTTCTCAGTCTGCATAATGTTACTTGAATCTCTGTTTCCAGGATTGACCAGTGGTATTGGATAACCAATCAATGTGCTCTTCCCTGGGGAAGCCTGTTTGTTCTACCTTCAGTGTTCCTTAGCTCTGCAGTTCTTTGTGTAGGGTTGAGGCCTCCTGGGCTTTCTCCCACCCACTTGGTGTGTCTATTGATATTGTCTTTGTTCAGCTAGTGTTTAGGCAGTCATTTTGGTGAGACTTTATGGATGTAGCTTCTGATATTACTAGGAGACTCAATCACAGCAAACTCCTTGATCCTCTGGCTCTTATGGTCTTTCTGCCCCCTTCTTTCCCAATGTTCCCTGAGCCTTAGATGTTGGAGTGTTTTGTAGATATATCCATTGGAACTGGGCTTTGCACTCTGAAACTCTGCATTTTTATCTCTTATGATTTTGTGCATTTGTCAAAGCTTAGGCTTTCCAGAAACAGATGCAGAGACAAAATTTGGTGATGAAAATGTGTATTAATTATCAGCATCGGGATTAAAGGTCTAGCATTGTTGTTGAGTGTTTACTAAACATGTGTTAGGCCCAGATTTGACCTCTAGAATGCTAGCATTTGTGAGAGAATGGAGGAGTTTGGTTTGAGAGAAGTGTTTAGTTTGCATGCAGAACTGATAAAATTTCTGCCAGGTTCTGGAACAAATATTGCCCACTAGATTTGTCCTATATAAGAGCAAACTGGCTAGGCTGTCCTATTGCTATTGGCTCAGTACCAAATGATGGGGAAGGACTGAAGTTGAGTCAGGCAGTGCTCTGCACCTGAGGTCAACTCTTGGGACAATAGATGGTAAGAGACTCTTGGCTGGCTGTATGCCTGGCATCTGTGCCGTGGGTTCCTCATAAAATACTATTTGATAATTCATCTAGTGAATGCCATATTCATATCATATTTTAAAATGTAAGTTGAAGCTCAAGTTCCACAAGTTTAGTAGAGTTGTCAACGAACATACTTATGGGATTAAGACACTGGATATGGGCCTTTTGGCTATGTTAATATTGCTGTTTAATGGGGTTGCCTATTTTACAATCTGATGATTGTTTCTGCTTGCTTAATTTAGACTGAAGTTATATACCTTTATATTATTACTTGTAGTTTATTGTTTATGTCTGACATAGTGACAAGTACATTTGACATGTATGAAAGTGATAGCTGTTTGACATACTTGGGTTTTCTACAATTGTAAGGATGGTATACTCTACCTGAGATTTAGTTTGTACTTGACTGTAACTTTCCATTTGTGTGAAAATATCTAAACTGTCTACCAAATTGTTCTTTGGTTAGTCTTCAAAACTGAGAATTATCTTAGTTCTTATTCACTGTTTGTTTTGTTTTGTTTTTTTTCCAAGGCAGGATTTCTGTGTAGTTTTGGTGCCTGTCCTGGATCTCACTCTATAGACCAGGCTGGGCTTGAACTCACAGATATTCGCCTGGCTCTGCCTCCCAAATGCTGGGATTAAAGGCGTGTGCCACCACCGCCCGGCCTCCTATTCACTTTCTTAACTTCATATTTAGCATTCCCATATAGAACTCTTTAGTTTTCTAGTCTTTTCTGTTGAGTTTTCTTCTTTTTGTAGATAAAAAGTGTAATCTACCAGTTTACTTCTAATTTTGGGAACTATGATAAAGATACAGCAATGTAATACTGTTTTCTTTTAGAATCATTTTGTTTGGTATTCCTTAACTTGTAGCTTGTTCTTTTATATTTTTTGATTTGTCAAAGCATTTTGAGGAACAGTGTGGAGTTAGTCTTAATGCCACAGAGCACACTGAAGATAACGAGACAGTTTTAGTTGACAACTTTAGGTAATTACATCTAACTTCCCCCAAACTCCAAGTTTTAATGATCCTAGTAATAGAAATTAGTGCATGAGTCTATGGGCCTTCTCCATAAAGGATATTGGAATTGTTATTCTGGTAAAGTACCTGAGCTTATCAGATTGGTAGAATAGATCATAGACAAATGTTACAAGAGTTAGAAGCCCATCTCCTGTTTAATATCTAGGATTCCTTTGTAAGGTTAATTTACTTCCTAATGTCAAGTATTTTTGATATCTATAAGATAGATCTTTTTCTGCCCTTGTCATTTGTAGAGATAACTTAAGATAATGGGTATAAGAGGAATTGGTGATCTTGGGTCATTGTGGGAACAATAATCTTCTGCGTGTAAAGCTTTAAATAGAGGTTGAATGCACATAACTGATCTTTATGTAGGTACACTTATTAATAATGTTGTACTTGTTTTTGTCAGGAGTCACTTAGGAAGAGTGACAGTTGCCTCCATTGGATTGGTCTTTGGGCATGCCTGTGGTGTATTTTCTTGATTAGTGATTGATAGGAGAGGGTCTCTACCCCACTGGGCAGTGCTGCACCTGGGCAGGTGGTCTTGGGTTATGTAAAAAAAGCAAGCCACCTCTTCCACAGGGTTCCATGAGCACTGAGGGGAGGGGTTTGTTGGAGACACCCAATAGGTGTCTAAATATAGGGCTGAGTATTTCTTTTTCTTTTCTTTTTTTCTTTTCTTTTTTTTTTTTGATTTTTCAAGACAGGGTTTCTCTGTGTAGCTTTGGAGCCTGTCCTGGATCTCACTCTGTAGCCCAGGCTGGCCTCGAACTCACAGAGATCCGCCTGCCTCTGCCTCCCGAGTGCTGAGATTAAAGGCATGCACCACCACCGCCCGGCTTAGGGCTGAGTATTTTAATATCTCTCACTCTCTGCATGTTGTCTGGCAGTGAGTCTCTGTACTTGTTCTCATCTGCTACAGGAGGAAGTTTATCTGACGATGACTGAGCAAGGCACTTATCTATGAGTACAGCAGAATACCATTAAAATAATTTTATTGCTATGTTCCTTTATCAGAACAGTATTATTTGGTTTTGCTCTAGGTCTCTGGGGTATCTAGTTCCAGGTTCTTGGTCACCCAAGCAACATCATGTATGGGTTCCATCTTGTGGAATGGGCCTTAAGTCAAATTAGATATTGGTAGGTTGCTCCCACAAGCCATGTGCCCCCATTGGACTAGTATATCTTACAGGTAGGACATCATGTAGATCCAAGGGTTAGAGATTGTGTTGGTGTTTATGTTTCTCCTTTGATAGCCTGCAGAGTACTTTGTAGTACCAAGAATACTAGCCCGTGTGGGGGAAGGCTCTAGGTAGGCACTGGCTCTACTTCTTTGTGTTCAATGAGTTGTGTAGGTGTGGATGTGGTCTTCAGTAGTAGGGCCTTGCTCTCACGTTGTGGAGAGCAGCTTATGTGCAGCAGTAGATGGTCAACAGAAAACAAACTGACCGGCATCTTTGGAGGCTCCTTGTTACATAATGTCATGTTAGGCCTTCCTCTCTCTCTCTCTATTTCTCTCTTTCTATTTCTCTCTCTCTCTCTCTCTCTCTCTCTCTCTCTCTCTCTCTCTCTCCCCCCCCCCCCCCCACATCCATTGCATATATATTATGGCTTCCAGTTTTGTGCTTTTATGGGATTCCTGTGTGTGCTAACGAGTGGGTCTTTGTGTCTATATCTGTTCCTTGCACCTGTTTATCTATTTATTTGTTTTGTACTATTATGTTTATTTTTATTATATTATATTAATTATTACATTACATTATATTATATTATATTATATTCCTTTAGAAACCTGTTTGTTTTCTAATGATAGACAGAAAGCAGGTGGATCTGGAGAGAAGAAGGAAGTGGGGAGGAACTGAAGGAGTAGAGGGAGGGGAATCATAATCAGAATATATTATAAGAGAAAAAATATTTTCAATAATAATAATAATAAAAAGTAAGCCAGTATGAAGCATTCCTCCATTGTCTTTGCTTCACTTTCTGCCCCAAAGCTCCTGCCTTGAGTTCTTGTCCTGACTTCCCTCAGTGATGGGTTGGATTTGTAAGATGAAGTAAGGTCTTTCTTTCCTCATTCAATATTGGTCAGGGTTTGATCACAGTAACAGAGAAGCAAACTAATACAGAGGTTTAGAAGGATTGTAAAATAAATGAATTACTGTCAAATATAGTTTGTATTTATGAATTTTTTTTTTTTGGTTTTTCGAGACAGGGTTTCTCTGTGTAGCTTTGCGCCTTTCCTGGAACTCACTTTGGAGACCAGGCTGGCCTTGAACTCACAGAGATCCGCCTGGCTCTGCCTCCCAAGTGCTGGGATTAAAGGCGTGCGCCACCACCGCCCGGCTCTTATGATTTTTTTTTTCATTATAATCTTAGCAATTCAAGTGAACACAAAGCTACTTATTGTGGTATCTTATTTTTTGTTTATGGTGTGCATATAAGTGATACATATTACCTTTTCATTTGTACAGTGGTACAAATGAAAGTGCTTTTAGTATCTTGGAATTCTGAGCGCAATTTGCTGGGAACTCCATTGTTTCTGATTTTTTTCAAATATAGTCTTAATATGTATCCCAGCTTGGCCTTGAATGAATGATCCTCCTTTGCCAGTCTCCCAAGTCCTAGGACTACACACATGGGCTGCCCTACTCAGCTTTGTTTCTGGTTTTATATGAATTACTAGTGTTTCTAAAGGGATTTAGGTTTTGTAAAATAAGTCTATGTACATTCTTTCATGATAGTTCACTAGCTAGTAAATAGTTGAACAAAGATTCAAAACCTAGATTTCTCACCTGAATCTATTACATCACCATACAAGGAAAGTAAGGAATTATTTTAGATGACTTGAATTAGGTGTTCCTGTCCTGATGTAAACTTTTATCTGATCACAATTGCATTTCTTGTAGAAACTGAATTTTCTGTGTACCAAAAAGACCGTGTGCCTTCTCTGTCTGTTACAGACTGATGTCTTCATTGCTCAGCTTCTCCCTCAGTGCCCAGATGAATGTTCATACATGTTCACACATACACACCCCAAAACATGCACATTTTCTCATTATAGCTTTGGGATTAGATGCTGCCTAGCATTAGTTTGAGCCATCCTTTACTAAGTGCCACGTTACTTTTTAACGGTAGTCTCTCTAAGTCTTTAGTTCTTCATACACTGCCAGTAAATTTGACTCAGTGAACTTTCAGCTGCTAGACTGCTGTTTTGAACTCAGTTTCCAGAGCCTGACTTACTGAGTATAGATTCTTTGTGGCCAGGCTCAGTTCAGGCCAGGCCCAGTGTTCTAAGAGCATTAATTCAAGTTTTTTTGTTCTGGACCATATTTTGTATGTACATCTGTGTATTCAGGATATGAGGGAAGTATCAACCGTACCTAGTTTATATTTAATACCTGCTTAAGACCAAACAAATGTGGAAAAATAGACCATTCAGTATCTTTCTGTACATTTTATATGTGCTCACACCATATTTTGGGCTAACAGCAAGTAAATGTTCTATTGTTCTGTGTTTTGAAATGCTGATTGTATAAAGATTACACATGGCAAGTTGTTTATAGCTTTATTCTATATCTATTCCACTATCTATAGTGGATTCTCTGTTGGAATCATAGAAAGGAAAAAGATATGATAATTGCTTTGTGTAGTTCACAGAATGAAAGTGCAAAGTGAGGTGTTTTGAATCTAGTTTGTATTAGGAAACCACATTTAAACATTTCTAGGAAACCACATTTAAACAGCAGTGGTTATCATCAAGTATACAACTTGTCAGCTGTGTCCCAGTTCACATCAGTGAAAACCTTCCACTACTCTATTCCCTATAACCTAACCTCTATCAGATAATACCAAATAAACGGTGTTGAGTACACAAATTAATATATTTCAAATGTCCCAAATGCCTTGCTGGCTGCATTTTCAGTAATGTGTGTCTGTGGTCATGCAGGTTATAACTCTGAATCTCTGTTAGGAAAACTAAATTGAGAATTTATAATGCTCCTGGTTTAGCTTCACCAGCTGTGCTACAGTCATGGACAATAGCTCAAGAGGGTAAAGTCTAAAGAAGGACATGAGAGTGACAGACAAGTTGCCTTTACTTCATGCTTACTTGCTTTGTAAGACTTACATGCTACTGTAAGACTTAGGGTTACATGTAGAAGTTAATAACCCTCTAGTTCATAGGTCATCATCACAATATGACATGCTCTATGAATTTTAGGTTGTTTCATGTAAAATCAAGGATAGTGACTATTGGTTGCTAGTTAATTATGAGAATCAAGAAAGGGATTCTTTAGTATGTGAATTTAGTTTGGAGAGATGGCTTAGTATTAAGAGCACTTGCTGCTGTTACAGAGATCCTGGAACTCTGAATGTAGGGGATCTGATTCCTCTTCTGACCTCCCCAGACTCTTGGATGTATGTGATGCACATACCTTCACTCAGGTGCACACGCATAAAATAAACAGATATATTTTTAAAAATGTGAATATTAAATATGACCTTTGCATCAAAACATATTCTTTATTAATAAAGCTACAGTGAAATAGTTATATAATTGTTCTGTTCCGGTATCAGATAATTTGTGGCTAATGAATAATGACTTAGTGATTGTGCTGGCTAATTTGATGTCAGCTTGACACAAGATAGGGCCATCTGAGAGGAGGGAACCCAGTTGAGAAATAAGATCTGGCTGTAGGCAAGCCTGTAGGACATTTTCTTAATTAGTGATTGATTGGGGAGTGTGTCTTAGTTACTGTTCTGTTGCTGTGAAGAGACACTATGACCAAGGCAACACTTGAAGAATTTAATTGGGTGCTTGCTTATAATTTTAGAGGGTTGATTATGATCATCATGTTGGGAAACAGACAGGCGTGGCATTGGAGCAGTAGCTGAGACATTGACATCTTAATCAGAGCCCAGCCCAGGACTCATAGTTGTCCCCCAGTACTTTCACTAAGTGGGTGCCAAGCATTCATACATTTGACTTACCAGTGTAGGGTCTTCTTTTTCTTGTTCACTCTCAGTTTTTGAGGTGGAGTCTTGTATTGTATCTCAGGCTGGCCTCAAACTTGTAATCCATCTTTCTCAGTGTAATTGCTAGGATTGTGGGCATGCACTACCATGCCTGGCATTGATGTAATTTTTATGTATGGTCTAAATTTAAGTATTTCCATTGTATGTGTTATAGCCTTTTCTTTCAAACTTTAGGATTAGTTGTTTTCACTCTTGCTCATGAGCAGCCTGCAAAAGGCCAACTATAGTTTTAATGCCTTTGGTTAGAGTGGAGTAGAATTAGATTTTAAGAAATCCTAATTTTATAGTATACTATTTACTGGAATGACATTTATAGAACATAGCTTTCAGGCAGTGAAGTAAGCGTAGTTTCTTTTTAAAAGTTTCTAATTGTTTCCCTTAAAGTTAAATTTTTAATTAAACTTTAGGCCATTTGTAGTTGCTTTATATATTTATGTATTTTTTTCTTTGTAACTATCTGCATGTTAGATGAGAACACTCTGACCTTCTAAGTGGCACATGCTTGCAGTTTATATTAAATCTCACACTTTCAAAATTACCTGAAGATTTAAAATATGAGATGATCATAACTGAGGAAAAAGGATTATGCAGTCTAGGCTAGCCTGGGCTACATAGACAAAGTGTATCTCAAACAAACGCACAGGCACATGCACCAGCAAATGCCATTGGCTGATAAGGAGCTAAGTTTAGTTGAGCAAGCTTATGGGTTATCTGTAGATTTAAGACTGTGTTGGTGATGTTCTAGCTGTAACAACAGCAGAGAGGTGTAAACTATTAGCAAAATCAGATGACACATAAATACTATCATTTGAAGCAGGCAAATAATAAGTTTTGAGGTGTGGGCATCCACGAAGTAGAATGGCAAATCAAGGTAGGAAGTTATTCTCTTTCTCTTGTAGGAGCTCAGAAGCTTTCATAGAATAGATGGGCTTTGGGTAGAGCTTAATTTATTGCTTTCATTCATTCTAGACTGTTTTCTGAAGAGTGATGTCTATTTCCTTGAGCTCTTTAATTTTCTTGCCAATGTGGATAAACATGGCACAAATCCAGCAGGGAGGTCCAGATGAAAAAGAAAAGACTACAGCATTGAAAGGTACATACTTCAATTACTTTTTCCAGCAAGTTCCACTGTGCACAGTGAAAGTGTAGAAATACTTAGGTCTTTTGTTCATTCCAGTTGTAAAATAAGAATGTCAGTGCCTAAGCTATTTGCAAGTACTTATATGGCTTACAGCAACCATTACAATGACTGTGATAAATTATAGACTCAAGATTTCACAGATATAAGACTTCTTAATGCTCTTCCTGCTTAAGGTCATCATTCAATGGCAAAACAAACGCTTTCAAGACTTATCAATCAAGATCAGTATCTTTACCATATTTTGCCGAGTGGAGTGTTGCATAATCTAGCCTTCCTGTCTTCTGCTATTATGTTAACTGGGACTGAGGATATTTTGTGCAAGCCATTCCATATTAATACCTCACAAGGAATTTTTCTCAGTGTTGGGGAATTCCGAGTTTTAGATGTTTTTTGTGTTTTAATTCTGTCTAATATAATTTTATCTCTAGAGGAAGTTTATCACCCAGTTTGTACTTCTGCTGTTATGTTTAAAATTTTAAATGTCTCCCACAGCTGTTTTGAAGACTTTGGAGCCTTTAGCAGGCAAGCTCTTCTGGTGGAAGAAGGTCACTAAGGATGGTTGTGGCATACTCTCTTAGTCCTCTACTCTGCTTCTGTATGAATAGCCCACTCTCATGGTGGACTGGGCCGTTTCTCTGTGCCTTCCTGACTGTGATGGGCTGAAATTTCCTAAAACTGTGAGCCCAAACACTCCTTTCTTCCTGAGGTTTCTGTCAGGTATTTGGTCATAGCAGTAAGTGCAGCTATCTTGGCCTATCTTTTACAAAGACCGTCTCAGGCAGATGTGGAATAAAGCAGCATGTTTTCTAGCTCACTTTCTATCATCTTGATCTTTCCTCTAGAGGTGATGCTCAAGAGAACAGTGGAGCTAGTGCTTACCTACAGAAAACAAAATGACCAAGGTGATTGTTGGCTTTGAGTTTTCAGAGTCTTCTCAGCCAGAAAGTGGGTGATGGCTTGGATTAGGTTTGTAACAAGGGGATAATAAACAATTCATACACTGATGTTAAGAGATAATATAATTTGCTGTCGTATGTGGACATGAAATAATATTTAATGTTGTAGTCCTAATTGAGATCGCCTGTGATAATCGTGGGACTAGAAAAGAGAGGTCTAAGGACTTACCCTGGGCAGCTTAACCTTTAGAGTCACCCAGAAGAGGAGCAACTAGTGACAGAGACTAGAAGATCTTACCTAGATGGTTATGTTGGGCTTCCGTCTAAATAGATTGTGTTTCTATCTTCCTTGATGTGAAAATTTGATTCTCAAAGTTGTGGCTCTAAATTATAATCTCCCAGGCAGTATATGAGTACAGGTTGATTTGAGGGGGGCAGTATCATAATGTTAAAGGAGTAGAGGTAGACCATAGAGATAGAACTATCTGGATTCTAATTCAGACTTTTCCTTTTGCCCACCAATAGGAATAACAACCACTCTTATCTTTCTCCCAACAATAGGAATAACTATTTATTATATGTAGGATTGTGCAGAGTGATGATAGCTTCATATTGGTGATAGTTGACCTTAGGACAACATGGTTTTGAACATCGCTGCCCTATTTGTATGTCAGGTTTTTGGTCTTTGTTTTGTTATTTGAGACAATTTGAAAATCTTTTCAGAGATTATGTATAATGATAGAAACACATAATTTTTTTAAAAGTTAGGTTTATCATAATTGCACAGAATATATTTTGATAATAATCTACTTTATCATTTCCTTCCATAAAATATATCAAAATATGTTATCAAATATTGATATTTATCAGAATTTATGCACGTAAGTACAGGGTATACATGGTAGTAGTTTGTATCAAGAAAAATGTAAACAAATACAGACATGAAATGTTAAATCATGTCATAAAATTAACTGTTGTTCCCACTGTACTACCACGAAAGTTTTGTTTCTACTGTACTGTTACCATTGTGATGAATTCAAGTGTTTCAGGTGTCTACTTCCAATGCCATGTAATTTAGCTCATCTCTGTGGTCTGTTGGGTTTCAGTATATTTTGTAAGTTTCTAGGCATGATTCTCAGTGTTTCCTGAATGCTTTTCAATGCATATAGTACATATAACACAGATAAGATAGTTCACCACCATGGACAGTGGTACACAAGCAGGCCATCCTCCACACTTTTCAATGCATGTAGTACATGTAACACAGATAAGATAGTTCACCACCATGGACAGTGGTACACAAGCAGGCCATCCTCCACACTTTTCAATGCATGTAGTACATATAACACAGATAAGATAGTACACCACCATGGACAGTGGTACACAAGCAGGCCATCCTCCACACTGACAGAGAGCTTGTGATGTTTTCCAAAAAAAAAAAAGAATATAGAGGCCACAAATGTTACATGCTCTGAAGGCGTTCCAGTGTAGGGCAGTAGATAAGTTGTAAGCTGTAACAATTATAGATGTGGTGTGCTGCCTACCACAGAGGAGCCATCTATAGAATTATCAGAGTGGGAGAACTGGGGAAAGAAAGGGATCCAAGAATGTCTTGGAGGCTCATTTCAGATGATGCTTGTTCTATTTCAGACAAGGGTCCCATCTTATTAAATGGCCAGCATTAGTATCATCACAGCTTCACTTTAAGGCATGTGGTTTTGTGTATGTAGTGTATATGTATGTTCATGTAGATATGTGCATGTATGGAGGCCAAAGGTTGATGTTGAACATTCTCTACAATTACTCTACACCTAATTTTTTTTGAGACAAAGTCCTTCACTGAACTTGGAACTTTTTGATTTAACTGGTCTGGTGGCAAATGAAGCTGGCTGATGTCTCTGTCCCCCAGTGCTACAATTACAGACAGATGTGTCTGAACTTGAGTCCTCACACTGGTATGACAAGCACTTTAACAAGGGGACTCTCTCCCCAGACCTGTTTTTCTTGAGTTTTTAAAAAATAGAGAACAGTGAAACAAATACAGTTAGTCAGTCCATCCATTTAGACTTTGTCCCCTCAGGCTGAGCAGGGTAGCACTGAGTGAAAACTTGCCATACTGCCATCAAGTCTTGTAACAAGAAATGAATACGGTTCTAGGAATCAGAAACGAACCAATAATTGGTGTTGAAGACTTTGGTGCTTTTTTATTTTGTGCAGTGACTGTAATTAAAATGTCTATGTTATCTGTACAGCATGGAGTTTTTATTATTTTGACCCTTTTGGCAATGATGATGATGGTGATTTTTTTAAAGTCTCTCTTTGTTTTAAGCCTGGTTTATTATCAACATCTTTAAAATATGAAAATTAGTTCATATCTGGGCAAGTTGATATTTTTTAAGAACTGCTTTTCTTTTTAAGATAGAGTCTTAAATCTCAGTCAGGCTGTCCTTAAACTTGCTATGTCACCATGGATGTCCTTGATATTATACTTGATCTTATATAAAAGGTTGAGAAGCAATTAAGGATGACCCATGATACCTACTACCTCTACCTCCCCAGTGCTTGTATTAAAGGTAGTGTGTACCACTGTGCCCTGTTATTGTGGGTATTGTTTTATCTATCTATCTATCTATCTATCTATCTATCTATCTATCTATCTATCTATCTATCTGTGACAAGTCCTACTAAGTTGCTCAGGGTTGGTTTGAACTCAATGTGTAGTCTAGGATATCCTAGAACTTGCTTCAGCCTGTTGAATGCTGGGATTATAGGTTTGTACCATCATCCCTGGCTAAGAACTTCCTTTTTAGTTAGTAAGGAAAATTTATAATTTGATTTTTTTCAAAAAAGCAAACAAATGGTAATTTCACATTAACAAATTTTAAATAATTGAAAAATAAAGCTGTACTAAGATTTTCTACTGTACCGGCAGGTCAGTGCCCCCAAGACTCATGCTGTTCAAGGCCCAACTGAATTAGAAAATAAATAAGGAAATGCATTATAAGGTAAATTTTAGAGCAAACTTCAAAGCTTGCAAATCATCTATATCCCTAGAATAGAAAATAGTTTTACTTTTGAATTTCTTCACTACCGGGCAATGATATGTAAACAGTGGATGGTGATCATTGACTTGTTCATTGTAGGATATTAGTCTTACATGGAAAGAATGCACATTTGAAGATAGTTTAATTTTTAATGAATGGAAGGTACTTGAGAATATGAAGTTTCTTAAGAATTTTATCATGTATATAATGAACTATCATATACACCCCTACTTCCCCTTCAAATGCTCATAAACTCTTCCCCAAACCTCTCCCTCCTAACTTCCTCTCTTTATTGTAGTTGGAAGGTTTCTCTAATACCACCTGGCTGCATGGTCCTTCAGCCACTTATAAAATAATCATTCAGAGGCTTAATATTAATTGCCAATTGAATGGCCTATGGCAAGATTCTCACTAGCTAGCTCTTATAACTTAACCCATTTCTGTTAATCTCTAAGTTGCCACATGGCCGTGACTTACTAGTACTTTCACATCTTACTTCTCCTGGTGGTGGCTCGCAGCGTCTCTCTGCTTCTGCCTTTCTTCCTGACCTCTCCTTGGATTTCCTGCCTGCCTCTAAGCTGCCTTGCCATAGGCCAGTGCAGCTTTATCAGCCAATCAGAGCAACACATATTACAGTATACAGAAAGACATCCCACAGCACTTAATTATGTTTGGTTTGTGACAGCCCACTAAATCCAATCAGTGCTGCCCATATGCACATGTGTGCGCAGTTTGGAAAGCCCAGTAGCCACACCCTCAGAGAAGAATGATTCTCCCTCTCCCGATAGCTATCAACTGCTGATAGCTCCTCACTAGTGGGCTAGGCCTGGGGATCATCTCCTTCTGTTCAGGAAATTTTGCTGACTTGGTCTTATGTCAGTCTTGTGCAGGTAACCACAGCTGCTGTTCATGATTGTGAAAACCATGCCGCGTCCAGGAGACGGCATTTCACAGTGCTCCTCTCTGCCAGCTCTTACATTTTTCTTCTGAGATGTTCCTAGAGCTTTAGTGGCAGGTGGGTGATTGTGGAAGATACACTGGATAACAGTGTAAATGTTTGAAAAAATTCAACAGTCTATGACTGGGATGAAAAGTGGTGGAGAAACCGGAAGATATGGCAGAATACTCTGGAAGGAAAGTTTAACTTAAGGTCAGTGACATGCTTCAGTGGGCAGAGACAGCTTTCTGTCAAGCGTTATGGCATGATGCCACCTCCTGGGTTACACAGGGTAGAAGCAGAGAAGTCCTGAAAGTTGTCCTTGGACCTCCACATACACTGTGGCATCTCTTGCCCACCACGCAGGTACACACACACACTGTGGTTTCTGTGTGTGAAAGTTTCACTTGATGGACTGTAATATTGGCAGTAGTGAAGATGGTGAGGATAGTGATTGCTGCCGTCAAAGGAAGGCTTTTTACTTATCAGCCAGTTCTGTCATTGCTTGGGGATGGCAGTGAAGATGGCTTTGTAGTGAATTCTTCACTTAAAAGATTACGTTTTCCATCCTCCTGAGTGAGGTAACCCAGACTCAGAAAGACAAACATGGTATGTACTCACTCATAGGAGGATATTAGATGTGGAACAAGGATGACTGGACTGCTACTCACATCACCAGGGAGGCTACCTGGAAAACAGGACCCCAAGAAAGACACAGGGATCGCCCAATGATGGAGAAATGGATGAGATCTACATGAACAGCCTGGACATGAGTAGGGGTAATGAAGGGCGAGGGTCGAGGGAAAGAGAGCTTGGGGGAGCGGGAGATCCCAGCTGGATCAAGAACAGAGAGGGAGAACAAGGAATAGGAGACCATGGTAAATGAAGACCACATGAGAATAGGAAGAAGCAAAGTGCTAGAGAGGCCCACAGAAATCCACAAAGAAACCCCTACAAAAGACTGCTGGCAATGGTCGAGAGACAGTCCAAACTGACCTACTCTGGTGATAGGATGGCCAAACACCCTAATTGTCATGCTAGAAATCTCATCCAATGACTGAGGGATCTGGATGCAGAGATCCACAGCTAGGCCCCGGGTGGAGCTCCGGGAGTCCAATTAGCAAGAAAGAGGAGGGTTTATATGATCAAGAATTGTTGAGATCAAGGTTAGATAAAGCACAGGGACAAATAGCCAAACGAATGGAAACACATGAACTATGAACCAATGGCTGAGGGGTCACCAACTGGATCAGGCCCTCTGAATGGGTGAGACAGTTGATTGGCCTGATCTGTTTGGGAGGCATCCAGGCAGTGGGACCCGGTCCTGTGCTCAGTGCATGAGCTGGCTGTTTGAAACCTGGGGCCTATTCAGGGTCGCTTGGCTCAGCCTGGGAGGAGGGGACTGGACCTGCCTGGACTGAGTCTCCCAGGTTGATCTCAATCCTCGGGGGAGGCTTTGCCCTGGAGGAGGTGGGAATGGGGGGTGGATTGGGGGAAAGGGGAGGGGGGGCGGGAGGGGGGGAGAACAAGGGAATCCGTGGTTGATATGTCGAATTAAATTATATTGTAAAATAAATAAATAAATAAATAAATAAATAAATAAATAAAATAAAATAATACAAAAGGCAAAAAAAGGAAGAAAAAAAAAGATTGTTTTCCTTTTTCCAGTTTTATAGGATTATGATTTGTCTATCATCTATTATCCATTTGTTCAACTTCTGTACTTCTGGAAATATGTTCTCTAGCCGGTCATCTTTGTTTACTTTTTTTCCAGTTTTATAGGATTATGATTTGTCTATCATCTATTATCCATTTGTTCGACGACTTCTGTACTTCTGGAAATATGTTCTCTAACCGATCCTCTGTTTATGTGAATCAATTTTTGGTTTACTCCTCCTCTACTCTTACTGCCAGAATGCCTACATTTTGTGGTGATGCTTCCTGGACATTAGTAAACATTACTGCTAATTTATTATCATTATTTATAATAACCTTGATTTAAATTCAGTGACTTTACCTGCTGCTATTCCCAGCCTTATTGATGAAGACTTTGATCAAGAAATTTTTGTCGCTGGGCCGTGGTGGCGCATGACTTTAATCCCAGCACTCGGGAGGCAGAGGCAGGCAGATCTCTGTGAGTTCAAGGCCAGCCTGGGCTACAGAGCGAGATCCAGGACAGGCTCCAAAGCTACACAGAGAAACCCTGTCTTGAAAAAACCAAAAAAAAAAAAACAAAAACAAAACAAAAAAAAAAAAGAAATTTTTTGTCTGCTGCTGTGGGATGTTCTGTATGGCAAATGTGTTGCTGATTAGTCAATAAATAAAACACTGATTGGCCATTGGCTAGGCAGGAAGTGTAGGCGGGACAAGGAGGAGAATAAAGCTGGGAAGTGGAAGGCTGAGTCAGAGAGACACTGCCAGCCGCCACGATGACCAACAGCATGTGAAGATGCCGGTAAGCCACAAGCCACGTGGCAAGGTATAGATTAATGGAAATGGATTAATTTAAGCTGTAAGAACAGTTAGCAAGAAGCCTGCCACGGCCATACAGTTTGTAACCAATATAAGTCTCTGTGTTTACTTGGTTGGGTCTGAGGGGCTGTGGGACTGGCAGGTGATAGAGATTTGTCCTGACTGTGGGCCAGGCAGGAAAACTTAAGCTACAGTCTGCTAGTAGTCTTTATTTATTTATAATACCTTTTTTACTTTTTAAAATTCTAATATAATTACATCATTTCCCCCTCTTTCCTTTTTTTCCCTCAGATTGCTTCCAAGCACACCTCCTGTGCATGGTTAAATTCATGGCCTCCTTTTTGTAGGGTCTGAGGAAATGCTGAAGGAAGACCCCAGACTCAAATAGTATGCAAGTACAAAGAGCATTTAATATTCCAGCATGCATGGGTTGACACCTGTACAAAATGGCCACGATCCTGAGATGAGCATCAGGCTCCTTTTAAACATAGCTAGGAGGAGTTTCAGGGTCAGTTAGGTCATCTTGAATATGATTGGTTAAACAAGCAGCAATTATATTAATATACTTTTAATTGGTTAAGGTTTAGTTTTATCATTTTTTGACACATCTGCACAAGCTTGGATGTGACTCAGAAGGGGCTGCTGGGTTCGTCCTTGAGACACTGTGTGGCTGACTTAGACCCTCTGTGTGTGTTCTCTCCCTCAACCCTGAATGTAAGGGTCTTGTAGATAGATGGTCCTTTGTTGGAAAAAACACCTGTTTGTTCTTAGAGAACTGGAACCTAAATTCAGTTGTGAAAGTGGGAAAGTTTAAGCCCTTCATTTTTCTATGTTTTACTCTCCCCCCCTCCCCCACATACACACCTAAATACCTAAATACAGCCTGTTCCATCTGTGTCATGTTTTCTGTGTGTATGTGATCCCAGGGCTGATCACTCCCAGTGATATATCTACTACACATTCTTGTACCGTCTTATCAGGGATCATTGCAGAAGTGGAGGCAGAAAGATTCTAAGAGCCACAGGAAGTTTGCTGTGAGATTGTGTCTCCTAGAAATGTCAGAGAGGCTGCATCTATGAGGATCTGCAAAATACCTGCTTAAACAAGACCCTGATGGGTGATGTTGTCTACAAGACCCCCCCAAAAAAGGACATCAAGGAGCATGCTGACTTGGAAGGAACAAAGCTCCTGGGGTTTCAACCTTAGATAAGAACTATGGGCCAGGAGTGGGAGAAATGGTGTTTTCCAGGGGAGTCCCCTGCCCCCAAGTTGGTTATCCAGTAAGTTTTTTAATGTGAGGCTGCATATTATGGATCCGAGTCAAGCAGATTTTGCTAGTTTGGATTTGAAGTGTTCTGCCAAGCCCATGTGTCAAAGACTTGGTTTCCAATTTTACATTATTGGAATATGGAAACATTAATAATAAGAGGCAGATCCTAGAGGAAGGTTTTAGTCATTGTGTGGTTTCCAGAAGGAGATTGTAAGACTCAGGTCTCCTCTTTTGCTTCCTGCCAACCGTGAAGAAAACAGCTTCTTTTGCTTTCTGCTTTTGCTTTGTATACTCTGCCCCCAGAGCACTGGGCCAACACTGTCACCTGAGACATTGAAACTGTGATCTAAAATAAGTTTTCTCCTTTAAGTCATTTCAGATATTTAGTGATAGTACAGGAAATCTAACTACTGTAGCATCTTGCCCTGTGTCTCTGTGATCTGACCTGTTAGCTGTTGGTGTTGTTCACGGATCTGTGTCTCTGTGATCTGACCTGTTAGCTGTTGGTGTTGTTCACGGATCTGTGTCTCTGTGATCTGACCTGTTAGCTGTTGGTTTTGTTCATGGATCTGTGTCTCTGTGATCTGACCTGTTAGCTGTTGGTTTTGTTCATGGATCTGTGTCTCTGTGATCTGACCTGTTAGCTGTTGGTGTTGTTCACAGATCTGTGTCTCTGTGATCTGACCTGCTAGCTGTTGGTATTCTTCATGGATAGAAAACTCTTATTTAGTCACCAGTCTGGAGTGGATAAGAAACATTCTGAAGTTGACCTAAAATCTGAAGCTCAGGCTTCAGGAATTGTACTGAGTGATTTTCAGATGTTAAGCCAGCCTTGCATTCCAGTGATGGGCTCTGTCTGGGCATGTCTCATTATCTTTTCACACACTGCAGAGATTGCTCTTAATTTTTTTTGATGATTTTTATAACTTTCTTCATAACTTTGGCATATGCTTTGATATGATAATATTGACTTCTTAAAATAGACTGGGAGGTGTTTTCTGTCTGTCCTTTGTGAAAATGGTATAGTTTCTTCTTTGTTTTTTTAACTGTCAGATGTTTTGGTCTTTTTTTTTTTTTAGTGGAGTGTTCTGAAGTTTTAATATATTTATTGAGTAGATATAGGACTATTTGTGATATTTTGAGTTGGTTTTGTCAGATTGGATTATTTAATAAGGAAATTTTCCATGTTTACTGCAGTTGTTGAATTTATTGACATAACATTTATAACTTAAGTCCCCTGGAGTACTAGTCTTTTTTTCCTTCTTCCTGATGCTCTGCTGAGTAGATTATCACTAGATTTATAAAGATGTGATCTGTTTTTTCAAGGCTTAGGTTTTAACTGAATTTTCTTTTTATTTATTTATTTATTTATTTCTCTATCTATCTATCTATCTATTTATTTATTTATTTATTTTTGTGTGTTCTGGGATTATTATTTCACGTTTCTTACTTACATTTAATTTTGTTTCACATTTCTTCAAATGCTTAAGTAATGTCTTAGTTACTTTTTTATTTACCATGAAGACACTGTAACCAAGACAACTTATAGAAGAAAGCATCTAATTTGGGAGTCATGGTTCCAGAGGGTTTGAGTGCATGACCACCATTGCAGGGAGTGGGCAGCGGGCAGCGGGCAGCGGGCAGCAGGCAGGTGCTGGAGCATGGGAGCTTAGAGCCTTATCTGAATTAGGAGGCAGAGAAGATTAACTGGGAATGGTGTTGGGTTTTGAAACCTCAAAGCCTAACCCCAGGTGACACACCTCCTCCAACAAGGCCACACCTTCTCCTTCTTCCCAGACAGTTCCAGCAATTGGGGATCAAATATTCAAACATGGTAATCTGTGAGGGCCATTCTCATTCAAACCATCACATTCCACTCCCTGGTCCCCATAGGCCTGTAGCAGTATTAAAATACAGAATGTATTTAGTCCAACTTTAAAAGTTCCCATAGTTCTTCACTCTTAATACAGTTTAAAAGTCTAAGTCTTTCCCAAGACTTAAGGTAGTCTCTTAATTGTAACCTCATGTAAAATCAAAAAGCAGATTACATACTTCTGGTATAGAATATAGATTACTGTTCCAAAAAGAGGAATAGTAACAGTGAGAAAATGCTGGACCAAAGCAAGACCCAAACCCAGCAGGCAGACTCCAACTCCTGTAACTTCATGTCTCATTTCAAGGGGCTTAGATGGCTTTGCCCTTCCAGCTTTGCTAACTTCTCTCTCTCGGGCTGGTTCCACACTCTGTATGAGGATTTCCCTGGCATATATCCTACAGCTTCAGTACCTTCAACATCCTGGGATCTTCAACATCATCCAAGCTCAATTTTGACAGCTTTACACCATGAGCTTTCAGAGCCTATGTACATGTAACATGAACTCCCCTGCCACAAGCCCGGCCTCAGCAGTTTTCCTTAACTGCAGGGGATTATTCCATAACTCGTTATTCTTGGATCCCTCATAACCCTAAAGCCACATGGTCAGCGTTGTGAAGTTTGGCTGCATGCCTGGCCCTTTCCTTGAATCACACTTGCATAAACTTTTCCTCGTAGATGCCTTTTCTCCTATTTGTTTTTATTTGGAGAACTGGATAAGCCAAAGGACACTTTATCCCACCACTTTCCATTATGATTGTAGTTGCTTTTGAGGAACAGAAAATCCCTCAGGCCTTTTCCTTTCATGAATTGCAGGGTTAGCTGGGTGGGTTCATTCCCTGAGGGCACCACTCCCTGCATTTCATTTAGCATCCTCCTCTCCTATGTCCCTCAGCACAGGCCTAGGCCCCAACATTAAACTTCCTGGAGCTCTTTCATTCTTTAAGCTTACATTTTATATTTCTTCTTGCCCTGCTTGCTCTTTTTCATTGTAAACCTGATAAAGGCAATTACTAATAACTATGCAACAGACTCCATATTAGGCTGTGTCTTAGTTAGGGTTACTGTTACTGTGAAGAGACACTATGACCACAGCAAAAGCATTTAATTGGGGTTAGCATAATCAGGTCTTTCACAGTTATAGCCCACTTCTTGACACCAACTTCTGTCTTAATTACCTACCTTTCTTTTTGAAAGCATTAAAATTTTTGAGATTATAATTTATTTACATTACTCCCTTCCAATTTTCCCCTCAAAACTCTGCCATATACTTCTCCTTGCTCTTCTTCAGATTCATGGCCTCCTTTTTCACTGTTATTATATGCATGTGTGTGTGTGTGTGTGTGTGTGTGTGTGTGTGTGTGTGTGTATTACTAAATATTACTTGTTCAGTTCATATAATATTACTTATATGTATGTTTTCAGTGCTTACCATTTGGTACTTAGTTACTTTTCTATTGTTGTGACAAAACATCATGACTGTTACGTCCAGATTGCGGGGACCCCCAAAAGACCACCATGGAGACAGAATCCCATATGTAAAAGCAAAGAGCCTTTATTTCAAGGTCTGAGCTTGGTCCCTGTGTCTGTCCAATGCAGCGGTGTGAGCAGAGAGCCCTGAGCCTAGGCAGGGTGGGGTTTTTATCAAAGCAGAGGTTGGGGTGAGGGGATTTCCAGGGTTCAGGACCCTGATTGGCTGACATTTGTCTAGGGGTATCTGTAAAACAAAAACAGGTGTGTGCTAGACGCAGGGACATCTGGCCACCTTATCTAATGGTTGGAATGTTTGGGATATTCCCCATCCCTGGGTGGATCCCTGGGTGGGGTCAGTTTATGGCTTTTCCTGGATCTGGGTGTTGCCTGCCAGTAAGCCTGTCACAGAAGCTGTGTCTGGGCCCCTAAGCATGTTATGGCAGCTGTGTGGTCAAGCTGTCTTGAGGCCCCTCCACAATGACCAGTGCAGCTTATAAAAGAAAAATTTTAATTTGGGACTCATTGTTCCATAGGGTTAAAAGCCATAACCATCATGATAGGGTGTATGGCAACAGGCAAGGATGACACTAGAGAAGTAGCCGAGAGCTTACATTTATCCACCAGTGAAGATGAGACAGAAAGAGCTACATTGACCTTTGAAACCTCCAAGTTCACTTCCAGTGACACACCTCTTCCAACAAGACCACACCTTCTAATCCTCCCCAAACAGTTCCACCAGTTGTGGACCAAGTGTTCAAACATGCAAACCTCAGGGGGCTTTCTCATTCAGCCACTGCAGGTGATTTATTCAAGACTTCTTACTTGGGAAGACATGGGCCTGACTTGCTGCACTCTGAATTCTTCAGCCTTAGGAAGCAATATGCATTCATAGAAATTTCACTCACAAGTTTGAATTTTGATCATTTTTCCAGCTAGCTGTAATATGTATTATGTTAATAGCTGTCATATGTTGTTTAGGCTTGTTTAAAGAGACTGGGAGTAAAGAAGGCTTTCTTGTCCCAGACTCTAACATTTCTATTTCAAGAGTGCTCCAAAACTTCCTGTCTCAGGGCAGGCTGATCCCTAACTCTGTAATAGGCAGAAAAGAAAACAGCACACTGCTAAAGGTGTTAAAAACATTGCTACCTTTAGAACAGCTAGAAGGTAAACCATTTCCTGTCCAGGTTGCTGTTGTTTATCTTGTACCATAAAAACATCTCAGTGGGAATGAGGAGCCAGAAACTCAGAAATAGAGAGACTTAAGCATAACTGGCTCTTCCCTGTGGCTTTCTGCTGGATGCTGTAAGTGTGATTTGATGATGTCTTGCTATCTAATGCTTTCTATATTGCTGCTTGGTGTTTGTTCTTTTAGTTTCACTTGCTACATGCTTAAGAAACTCACTCATTTGAAATCAAAGTATGGCGTCATAGACCACCATCCAAGTGGAAGACCAGCATATATGTGTGGTTCTAGGTGGCAGTACTGAGCTCAGCTCCCAGTCAGCCCTTGAACAACTGAACACCCAATGTTGTGTGGTAGACTGTGTTGCTGAGCTCAGCTCCCAGTCAGCCCTTGAACAACTGAACACCCAATGTTGTGTGGTAGACTGTGTTGCTGAGCTCTGATGATTGAAGGTTTGATACAGTCAGGGCATTTTCAACTTAGGATGTTTTCAACTTGTGGTCAGTTTGTTGAGATGGACTTCATTGTAGGTTAAAGGGTATCTATATGAGAATTTAATGCCATTTCCCTGTGAACACTGTGTTAAATTCCATAAATTCTAGACAGTGCTCTGCTTCGGAGATATAGCCCAGCCTCGTAAATCCCACAGATTCTGATATATTGTTTTCCATTTTCATTCAGATAGTACTTTGTAAAATTTGTGCAACTTACTTTTTAAACTCAGAAGTTGCTTTAAAAATGTCATTTATGCTTAATAATTGAATTGGGGCTTGTATTGGAGTTTTCTAGTAGAACAGAAATAGTAGAATAAATCTATATATCATCTATCTGTCTATTTGTCTACCTACCCATCCATCCATCCATCCATCCATCTACCCCCCACATCCACCCATCTTGCTATCTCTGTCTGTCTGTCTGTCTATCTTTTGGGTGTTTATGAGAATGACTTACTAGTCGTGGTCCAACTAGTCTAACAATGACTGTCTACCAACAGAAAATCCCAGAATCTAGTAGTTGTTCAGTCCACGAGGCTGGAGATCTCAGCTGGTCTTCAGTATACACAGGAATCCCAAAGAAGTAGGTTCTAATGCTAGTGAAGGAATGAACTTGCCAGTGAGAGCAAGGGCAAGCAGGCAAAGCAAAATCTTCCTTCTTCAATGTCCCTATTATAGGTGGCCATCAGAAGATGTGGCCCACATTAAAGGTGGATCTTCCTACCTCAAAAGATCTGGATTAAAGGTGGGTCTTCCCACTTCAAATGATTTAATTAAAAAAAAAAAAAACCCTTCACAGAGTTTTTAGTCAATTCTAGATGTAGTCCTCAGGGGTGGCTCATGGGATGGTCAATGAGTAGAGTTGCTTATACACAGGCCTATTTATCCGGATCCCACAAGGTGGCAGGAGAGAACTATTTGAGAGAGTTGTCCTCTGACCTCTGCACACTTGCCTCTGTTGGTGTACTCTCTCATGCTTCCCTACCTTCCAAGAGGTCCTCCTTTTTTCTTCTTCTCTCCCTTCCTACCTCCTTCCTGTCTCCCCCACTAAGTAAGTAAAAAAAAAAAAGTAACAGTTGCTTATTTATTGTTTGTTTGTTTGTTTGACTCAGGGTCTCACTGTGTAGCCCTGCTGGCTTGGATCTTATTATGTAAACCAGCTGCCCTTGAACTCACAAAGAGTTCCCCTGACTCTGCTTCTGTTGGGATTAAAGGAGTGCACTATCATGTCCAGCTCACAATTGGATATTTTTGCAAGAGATTTTCTTCATTGAATTTTAGATTATTGTTATTGTGGTTGAAGACTTGGTTTATATGATTTCAATCCTTTAAAATTCACTGGGCTTATTTTATAGCCTGGAATATCAGCTATTTTTGTGACTGTTTCCTGTGCCCTTTACAGAGGTATTGAATTGCCTAAAGCATGCCTATTCATTAGATCGTGGTTCAGGTCTTGTTTAGGCAGCCATACTATTGAGGTTTTGTGAATGAAGTTTTCCTGTCATTTCTGGGAGATATAATGTCATAGCAGTCTTTTTGGTCCTATGGCTCTTAGAATCTTTTTGCCCCTTTTCCTGGACATTCCCCGAGCCTTAGGTGCAGGAGCTGTGTTGTAGTTCTGTCCTTTATTGCTGGGCTCCACATGATCTGTTGATCTTTGCATTATGGCCTATTGTGGTGTTCTGTAAAGAGAAGCCTCTTTGATGATGGACGCGAGCTATACTTATCTGTGGGTGTAAGGTTTAGAATGCAGTTGGGTCTAGTAAGGTGGCGGTAGTAGGTTCACTTCTAAGATTTATGACCCCACTAGCCCCAGGTAGTTGACTGAGTTTCCAGTGACTGCTGAGAGAGGGTGAATTAGCATTTCCCAGAGATGAGCTCATTAATTGGCTATCCAGTACCAAGTGGTTAGCCATGAAATCCTGTGCACACAAGCCATACTAAGTGGCTCAGATGTATTTATATATTTATGTATTGATATATGTAACCACAATAAGAAAGAGACAGGGAGTGAGAGAGTGAGATGGAAAGGGTTAAAGGGAGGGGACATAGGAGAGGTTGGAGGGAAGATAGGGAAAGGTGCAAGTGATGTAATTATATTGTAATTTAGAATTTAGTCAAAATAAATAATGAATACTTGAAGCATAAAAAGATGTTAAATGGCTATTTAGTAGATTATGTAAAAGTGAATTAGGTCGAATTGATACTTTTAAGTCTTTTATGCCTTTATCTGTTTTCTGTGTTCTTACTCTATTCAGTAATATGAAAAGGCATTGGAACCTCCAGCTTTTACTGTGGACTTTTTTTTCTTTCTAGTTGTTTTAGTTTGTTTGTTTTTTTCTTTTCAGCATTTTCACTTGGTACAGATACATTTAAGATTGTTACACGCTGCTGAAGAATTTACCCTTCCTCATTATGACATACATGTCTCTAGTTCTCTTATGTGTTTGGATTTTTACCTCCTTGGAGTGTACCTTTTTAGTAGTAATATGGCAACTACAGATTAAATTTTGATTAGTGTTTATATGTGTTAGCGTTTCTAGTCCCTTGACTTTTAATTTTCTTTGTCTTTATGTGTCGCTATCATATATGTAACTCTTGCATTTTGTTGTGAAATTGCTTTTTATTTGGGGTGTTTAGGACATTTATTTATGTGTCTGTAACTGTATATTGTTTCCTTTTATTGTACTGGTGTACCATCTGTTCTCCATTCGGCTTATGCTTTTTTCCTGCTTTCACTTGACTTGCTCTTTTTTTTTTTTTTTTTTTAAAGAAGTTGACTTTTAGAGCAATTTTAGAGTTATAAAAATTGAGGAACAATTTAGTCAATGTTTTCCAGAGAAGAAAAAGGAATAGAATTTTATACCCACAGAGTTATGTATCACTTAAGACCAGGAAATGTGTTGTTAGGCAGTTCTATGGTTGTGTGAACATCAGAATGTATGTATATGGTATAGCCTACTCCATACTTATTGTTTATGGTATGGACTGGTACATATGGGGTCTATGTTTGAAGTGATATAGTGATGGCTCAATATGTATGTGTACATATATGTGCATATGTGTATGTACATTACATGGAGGGGAAGTGAGGAGAATGAGATGGGGAGGGAAAGAGAGATAGGGAGAGGGGAACAGAATGAGAGTGTAGGGCACCATGGTAACTTGAAATTCAGATAAAAGTTGATAATACAATCTTGAATCTGAACTCACAAGAAAGCCTTCAATTTATTGGATATAGTTCACTTACGTTATTGATCCCAAATTTATGGATTAAAAGGATACATCTAACCAGGCGGCTGTGGTGCATGCCTTTAATCCCAGCACTCGGGAGGCAGAGGTAGGCAGATCTCTGTGAGTTTAAGGCCAGCCAGGTCTATAAATCGAGTTCTAGGTCAGCCAGGGATGTTACACAGAGAAACCTTGTCATGAAAAATGAAAAAAACCCAAAAAGATACATCTAAAAATATCTTTATGGTAATGTTTAGAATAGTGTTTGATCAAACACCTGGCTCTCATAGATTGACACATAAAATTAGTTCTTATAAGCAGATAATAGAGTTGCCATGTCTAGCATCTCTCTGGCACACAATTTTCCCTATTATTAATGTCTGGCATTGCTTTTGCACACTTGTAGAATTTATGCATCAGTGGTCTACATTGTTAGAGTTCATGACATTACTGCAGTTTATTTTAATTTGTTTAATGTTGTTTTTGTTATTGTTATTTTTACTGACAGTGGATTCTAGGGCCTTTTGAATGCTAGGCCAGTTTGTGCCATTGTGCTGTATATATAGCTCAGAGTTTCCACAACTTTTATTGATTATTGTGCAGCCTGGGTTGGTCTTGAACTCCTGATCCTTCTGTCTCAAACTTCTGAGGCAGTGTGCTCAGATCCAAGGTATCATTAAATACTCTGTTGGTAAAATATTTTAGGGTGGGAGCAGAGAAGATCCAAGATAAGCATGGTATGCCTGGTAACAATAGGAAAGGAAGATGGTCTCTCATAACCCTTCAAAACTGAGAAGATGAAATCATGTCAAAGAGCATACTATTTAAGAAACCAAATAAATGTTGTAGTGTTGGATTGTTACTTAGAGTATATAGTGATATTAACAAATGCTGGGGTAGTTGTGAAAAGGGAGAATGTGAGGCCGATGTAAACACAGAAAACTGACCAGTGATGTGTGCCAGTGTAGAGGATGACCAGTGATGTGTGCCAGTGTAGAGGATGACCAGTGATGTGTGCCAGTGTAGAGGATGACCAGTGATGTGTGCCAGTGTAGAGGATGACCAGTGATGTGTGCCAGTGTAGAGGATGACCAGTGATGTGTGCCAGTGTAGAGGATGACCAGTGATGTGTGCCAGTGTAGAGGATGACCAGTGATGTGTGCCAGTGTAGAGGATGGCCAGTGATGTGTGCCAGTGTAGAGGATGGCCAGTGATGTGTGCCAGTGTAGAGGATGGCCAGTGATGTGTGCCAGTGTAGAGGATGACCAGTGATGTGTGCCAGTGTAGAGGATGACCAGTGATGTGTGCCAGTGTAGAGGATGACCAGTGATGTGTGCCAGTGTAGAGGATGACCAGTGATGTGTGCCAGTGTAGAGGATGACCAGTGATATGTGCCAGTGTAGAGGATGACCAGTGATGTGTGCCAGTGTTCCTTACTTCAGGAGATAGAACATGTCTCCTTTGCTTTCACCTAAAAGTTGGTGGGACTCAGTCACTTCTAGAGACGGGCCATGTGAAGGAAAAACTGACAGTGTAATGGAGAAGTCTGCCAAACAGCACTCATCTGTGGGAGCCCGTTCTTGGGTTCCTTGTGGCTTTACCCAGCAGGTCCACATAGAGGATGATTAGGACCACGGGCCTGAGTGCAGGTGTCTGAGATGGTCTGTACTTGGCTGTGCTGGGGGAGGAGGTCTTTTGCTCCACCTCTTGGCGTCTCTATAAAAACCCTGGGGCAGAGACAGTCGGGGCCCGTTGGAATAGGTTCCAGGCCCTCTCGAGGCTATCCTTTATTTTCTGTCTGTTTATCTCCGTGATATTCTCCGCAATAAATCCTTCTATCTGATATTTCCTGCTGCTCGCACTCAAGAAAACTCTGGGGAACTGTGGGGGTGGTTGGGTAAACGCCCCACACTCATCCAGCTGATGAAGACTCATATCATCAGTGATGTTTTATACATGTCATATTCTCCTTGACATGTGGTAGTGACTGTAGTCATCTCTGACAAAATACTTAGTTTTAGTGCAGTGTTCTGGGTGGACAGACGAACTGTGGTGATGTAACATGTTGTCATTAGGGGAAATTGGGCTAAGGGGACACAGACACTCTGTACCATCTTTCAGATTTTCCATCAATAGAAAATGATTCCAGACACAAAGTTTGAATATTTGGCTTATTTTAGAAAGCAGCTTTTGGGCCTTTTTTGTTGTTGGTTTTGTTTGATTTGAGACCAATGTTTCCTTGAGTAGTCTTAGCTGGCCTAGAACTCACTATACAGACCAGGCTTGCCTCAGACTCCCTAGTACCTTCCTAGTGCAGGGATTAGAGGCATGCCCCACCACACCTGCCTGGTCACCTTTCTTGATTTGTGAAATTCAGTATTGAAAAGAATAGAAACAATTTTAGTATCAACCATGCATTTCTAGTCAACATGCCTCATTTTAATATTTCTCATAAAATGGATTAATATATAACGATATCAGTTTTGCATTTACAATGAGTTCTTTTATTTGCAAACCATAGCTCATTTATATGTAAAATTTAGTGGCCATTTAAATGTCACATTCATTATGAAACTTGGAAACTATAGACTAAGGTTAATGAGGTAAAAAACAAATAGCTGTTTTGAAGGGGGAAAAGTTAATCATTTAGTAGATTATTTTGAGAGTCCACGTTGTGATTTCTTGAGGGATTATAATTTGGAAAGTACTTGTTTTGATACTGTGTTAGATCAAAATATAGCATTTTTGGAACTTAAATTTTAATAGCATTATCAGTTAAAATAACATAAAACTAATCTAGTAGAATAAAGGAGTAATTTAAAGCAATTTAAAATGCAGTCTTCAGTTGTATTCTCTATGAACGATGAATCTAAGTAAGTTTCATATAAGTTTCTATCACTTCTTTTCTAGATTTGCTGTCTAGGATCGATTTGGATGAACTCATGAAAAAGGACGAACCACCTCTTGATTTTCCTGATACACTGGAAGGCTTTGAATATGCTTTTAATGAAAGTAAGTGCTATATATTATACATACATATGTGCATATGTATAATTTACTTCACAGTGTTTATAGAATCACAGGAAGCATATTAGTTACTCTTGAATATCTAACTAGAATATTGCAGGATTTTTGGGAGATTATGACTTATCTTTGCATAGTAAAATCCTTCACTCCAGTGAAAGAATCAGGGAACAGTTTTCTCTAGTTGTCAAGTCACATAAATTTGACTTAGTTTATACATTTCAGCTTTGAGCATTCTCCTCTGATATCTAACTGAAAACTCCTAATTGAATTACATAGAAAGGTACATTCTTTACCCAGCTGTTTGAAATGAGATGACTGGCAGTTGTTATATGGGGCAGTATTTTAAAGTAGAGTACCCAGGATTCCATTATTCTTCAGGGAAATATTTGTTTAAAATCTTTTTAAGTTTGGGATAAAATAACCTTTATACCTGAGCTGTTGGAAAAGGCATCATACACCCACCATACACTATTATCTTTGAAGGCTTTTGCTGTTGTGGGCAGGTAGCATGAAGTTGTCGTTTCCATCTGTTGCGTTATAGCTCTAAATTGGTGATCGCTCATCACTGTTCTTGCCAGACCCCTTTATAGTGTCCCCCCTTGCACTCATAGATATAAGGTGCTTCTTCTGCCCATGTGTTCTTTTCTTGAGTGCTCAGTGAGTTTAAAGAGAAGACAATAGAAACTTTGATCACTTTCAGATATTATTTTTTATAAAAATTGCTTTATGACAAAACATGTATAAATAGTAATATTTTGCCTGTTGGGGGGAAGGATTAAAGCAATTGGCCTGTGGGCTGTTTGTCTTCTGATTATCAGAATGTTTCTGTCGAAAGCAAGGGGGATGATGATCTGTCTTTTTTCATTGTAAATAGACTGAATTAAACCTTTTAGTAAATAAAGACCAATGTTTTCCACGAGGAGTTTTTTATGGACTACTATGATCTAGATGTTTGATTGAGCATTGCTCATGGTAAACAAACCTATTTTTTGATATATGAGGCACATTTCAATGAAGAAACACAGCACTTTAATTCTTTGGCACAGAGAATGGGAATATTATGACCAAATACTTACTGGTGTGTGAGGAGCACTGTATGCCTTATTTGAACCTTACTTGCCCTGGGTTAGGTAATCCAATCCAGTAAGAGAGAAATGTGGGTAGAGGGATAGCCTGGACATCCTGGGCTCTCCTTGCTTTACCTGTTGTAGCTTGAATGCAGGTCCTGGTGCTGTTAATAAAGTTTATTAATCTTCTTCAGGGAAGCCCTGTGATTTGAGTGAGTCTGATTGGATAGTTTCAGCTGGTGTTAGCTTTCCTTCTCCTCTTCAGTCTCCATTAATAGCTTATCTTCAGGCCTAGTAGAAAAGTGTTACTCAGAGTTCTAAACCCCATACTCTAGGTAACTCCACAGTGCATTCTTATGTTCCCACATCATTCTAGACCTCATTGTCCATATATATCACAGATGGCAGCTTTACATGCTGACTTTCTTTGATTCTTGTCTAATTTTCTGAAAAGTTGTTTAGATTTTCAACATTTGTACTTAGGTGGCCTCTAAACTTCTTCAAGCCTGGACCATGCTTATGGCATTGTCTGGTAGCAGTTCTTATCCATAGTGGCCTTAAAGTAGTGTCAGTTTACTTGAAAATATTGAGATGAAGATGAAGACTAAGGACCATTCTTTTATATTGTTAATAGGTTTATGTCATATTGGCATTTGAAGACAAAAATTTAGGGAGAAAGCAAGTATTTAAGATAGTTATTTTTATCAGACATTATTTATTATAAGTTCCATATTATTTAAAATATATTCTAAGTCATTGGAATATTGCTTGTTGTCTTTTAGAGGGGCAGTTAAGACACATAAAAACTGGGGAACCCTTTGTTTTTAACTACCGAGAAGACCTACACAGGTGGAACCAGAAAAGATACGAAGCTCTGGGCGAGGTAGGTCAAGAATATCGCTGTTTTGCATTTTCCAATTTGAAGGTTGAGGTAAGCCATAGATATTGTTTTAGTGCATTTTCCAATTTGAAGTACCTGGAGTAATGGTTTGGAAGGTTCAGCAGTTCACATACTCTTTTTTATAAAAAATGACTTTTAAAATGCTTTTTGTTCTTTGTATTTGGTAATTTCAGTCATTTACTAGAAGCACATTCTTAATTTGAAAGCTTCTGCTTATACTGAATGTCCTTCATATGACTTTGGTATTTTCCAATAAGTCATCTACATGGAAAAACAAATTCACGCCAAATTTTACCCTCTTTGGGTAATATTTTTTAAAAGGTTGAATATTCTACTATACCAGGAAAATGAGGTTTGCCTTTAAGTCTTTGTGTGATGATCACTATTAGGATGGTGAGATTGACTCACCCTTCTTTCCCTTTGGCTTGATAGCATAGTCGGCCTTCTAAAGTTGGGCATCTTACATGGTCTCACCAGAAGAAAAGTGCCATTTGTCATTTTGGTGAATGTTTATCAGCTGAATATTTCACTTATTCAATATCATATATTTTTAGTAAAACATAGATAGATACATTTGTTTAATATGTTACCTAGACACCTACTTTTTTTCCTAAGGAAAAGCAGGAATTTCTTTATTTACATTGGCCTTTTAATAAAGTAGTGAAAAATACATTCTTTGGTTTAAGAATAACATGGAGGACATTGTGTAGCAAGAAGAAATCAAATACGGTGAAACATTTTTTCTTTTTTTTTTTTAATATATTTTATTTTATTTTTATGTGCATTTGTGTTTTGCCATGGGTGTGGGGATCCCCTGAAACTGGAGTTATAGACAGGTAGGAGCTGCCATGTGGGTGCTGGGAATTGAACTCGGGTCCTCTGGAAGAGGAGTCAGCGCTCTCAACCCCCGAGCCATCTCTCCAGCCCGAAACATTTTTTCTTATTTCTCTTGCATTTCTCCATGTTTGAGCAAAAGTTTTGACTTTCTGTTCTACAGTCTCTTTACAGGGACATTGTATTATGTTCTCACAGGCTTTAAGGGTGGAGAGGATTGTACTCCCTTCCAAGACACTCAGCAGATTTGTGTCTACTCAAGATAATAAAGAGTTTCCCCCTCTTTACACTGGTAGCCAAGGTGGCGGGCTTACTTGTGGACTTCCATGAGACCAGATTGGCTAAGCTTGCCTTTCCTTAGCATTTCCCTGTGTTCAGTGTTCACCTGTGCCAGTCCATCATGAATCTCAGGGATCTGAGAGGGAAGAGGAGTGGATGACTATCTGAAGCTCCTGTTGCCTGTTTTCTGACCCAGTAGTCTGGTTCTTATGGCAGCAGCGTGAAGACTGTACAGGCTAACGTGCTTTTTGGAGACAAGGTAATTTCAGGGTTAAACCTTTGTCACATCCACCTTTTTTTTTTTTTTTTTTTTTGAGGTAATATAATTGCATCATTTTCCTATTTCCATTTTTCCATTCAAATCCTCCTATGTATCTTCTCTTGCTCTTTTTCAAATTTATGGCCTTTTTTTCTTTAATTGTTGTTGCATATATTCTTGAACATTCTTTAATAGTTGTAATTTAAATGTATTCAGAGACCAGAATAATTTCTGCTCACATTAAAGTGCTTGCCTGTTTCCACTTGAATTATATACTGCAAACTGATGGTGTTTTCCTTATAAAATAACCATACAATAATAGTCTTAGACAAGTGCTCTGTGTGTGTGTGTGTGTGTTTAAATGGCACTGACGTTTTATTCCTTTCTATAATCCATGTTCAGCAGCTCCTTTACACATGTTGTTATTCTACAAACATAACCTTATGGGATGTTTTTTCTTTTCTTTTCTTCTTTTGTGTGTGTGTGTGTATTCTTCTGAGACAATGAAGATCTTACTGTATAGTTCTGGCTGACCTCAAACTCACAGTGTAGTCCAGGCTGGCCTTGAAGTTGGAATCTTCTTCCTCAGCCTCAGCCTCTCTAGTACTTGCATAACAAGTGTGTCTTACCATATTTGGCATATGCCTGTATTTTTTTTCTTAACCTTCTGCTTCCTATTGCTTAAAACTGTATCCTTCATCATCCATGTCAAAATCAACGTAATTCAACATAATGGGCTGGTGGAGAGGTGGACTAGCAGGTTGAGGCTTATTGCTGAGCCTGATTATCTGAGTTTGATTCTCAGAACTGACTTCTTCAAGTTGTCTTTTGATCTCCACACACTCTTGTGGCACCCTCAGTCCCCCCCCCCACTAAGTAAACAAACAAATAATAAATAAATAGAAATAAGACAAAATTCCACTAGTATAGCTTCTTTTCTCCTAAGTGGTCACAAAACTCACAGCATTTCATTTTTAATGCATTTCTTTAAGATTTTTTTAAAAATTAAAATATAATTACATCATTTTCTCCCTTCTCTTCCCCCTCTTCACCTTTTCCCCATGTATTCCGCCTTGCTCTCTGTCAAATTCATGGCCTCTGTTTCTTTAGTTGTTGTTACATTTATATACATATATATCCCCAAATATGTGAATACAGGCTAACTTGTAACATTTTGTATATCACTATTTGCTTAAGTCAGTGTTTTGTCGATCAACAAATCCATGGGAATCACATACCAATCCATTTTCTTTCCTAGTATGTTGATTGAAAGCAGATATAACTTGTTCACACAGAATTTAGTATAACAGGAAACCTGGAATGGACAAGGGAAAGTTTTCTCATTACAGGGTTTATTTAGACTACCTTGCCTTTGGTTTCATGTTTGGGATACTTGTTTCATTGATGATTTGCTATAGAAGA
The DNA here is from genome assembly GCF_007827085.1 of Peromyscus californicus insignis. Lineage (NCBI taxonomy): Eukaryota > Metazoa > Chordata > Mammalia > Rodentia > Cricetidae > Peromyscus > Peromyscus californicus. The sequence continues at coordinate 74,527,858 of NW_026294480.1, read as the reverse complement.
TTTCTAACTGAATTCCATTTCCTGTATTTAAGTAATGAATTGTTTAAGGTCTAGTTATATATGGATAGTGACACAGTTGTTACTGTCACTATATGAATCAGCGTGTTTGGAGTAATTGTATAATCCATTGTGTCTGCAGACCCACTTCTCACTAATTAATTCCATTTCTGCGTCAGGCCTTCGGATTCAATGTAACCAGCAGCTTGTTCTTCAGTCACACCTTGTCCTTGAGTCTTAAGTTGTTTGGAGAAGTCCTTCCTCCCTTACCACAGACCCAGTTCTGATGGTTTCTTGGGCTGCCTTCTCACCCTGCTGTTGGAGCCTCTCTTCCCTTTCATGCTATTTTACCCTACCCTTCCTTCCCTCCTCTCCTGTTTCATATAAAAGTAACCTAAGGAAACTTTAAGGTCATTGCTGTTGAGCACAATTTAAATAACGACAAGAAAGCCATCAAGATAGTTCTGCTGGTGACAGGACTCCAGTAGACCCCTGGTGGGGGAGAGAACTGACCCTTACAAGTCCTTCCTCCTATAGTACTTACCACTCATCACTTCTTTTATTTTGTTTATTATTTATTTTTAAGATTTATTGTTTTAATTATATGTGTGTGGGTGTTTTGCCTATATGGGTGTATGTGAGCTATGTGGGTGTAGTGCCTGCAGAGGCCATAAGAGGACTTTGGATTGTTTTGAACTGGAGTTCCAGGCAGTTGTGAGTGCTGGGAACGGAACCTGGGTCCTCCAAAGGGCAGCAAATGCTATTAACCACCGAGCCATCTCTTCGGGCCCCTATGTATATTTTTTGTGTATTTTAAGCATTTTATGCAAATTGTGTTTTCATGATATTTGATGAATAATAAATTAGTATTATGCAAATGTATATAAATTGTGGTCTATGGATTTTGTGAAATTCTAATGTTAGGAATTTAAAGAAAATGATTATATTTCTTATTAGAAGAAAGGAAGTTAAATGTTTTTTTACCATTCCTGTAGCTAAAATTTAAAAATAGTATTTGTTTCTGTTCCTATTAAATATCTATAAATTCCAAACTATCTGTTGCTTAAGCTTATTTGGAAAGTAAAGTTTACCATAACCTTCATGGTCAGGCACCAGACTTTTATCATGATAATTTCGAAAGTTCAAGTCATTGTGTAACTGTCCAGGTTCCAGTAACGCTTTCTCTGGGAGTCCTAGGAACAGTAAGTATCTTCTGTGGAGTGAAATCTCCAGCTACAGGAAGAGCCTTGCACAGAGCAGCCTGGGCAGAGCTGGGCAGCAGCGCCTGGCCACTCTCTTTTCTTGGCAGTGGCAATGGGAAGGGTTTAGATAGACTAGACACTCACTGTTGCTTTCATATGTAGCTCTGATAAAATTCCAACAATCTAAAGGAAAAGAAAACCCTTGTGTTTTTGACTGTTTCCTTATTGAATACTGAGTTTTGTCTTTAGCTGAGAGCTACTATGTGTTTTAGTTTATGTCTATTTCTCTCTTAAGAAGACCATCACAAGCCATTCATCATAAACTGTTTTTAAGACCTGTTCCTGAAATGGTCTATCATTTCTATATAAATTAAACTTATTGTATATGTAAACTGAGATGTCAGTTCATTTTCTGAATATAGTGTCATAATACAAAAAAGAATGCTTTATATTTGCAGTTACATTTTTGTAGTCAAACAAATGCTTGTGCTAATATGTATAGATTTTTGTGCTACCCACATATGGCTTGAAAAATACATAGCATTTAATGAGTTTTGGTAGTTTAAATTTAGAAGGAGGCCATCAGCTTACATAGGAAGAAGTCTAGTTGGGAAGGATTATGTATAAAACTAAAGTCCCTAGTGTGTGAATATTGGAATTGAATGTTAAGCAATAACATTTTTGTGAGACTCAGTCAAAATGGAAAGGCTCTCATGCTAAGTAGTAAACAGGATGGCAGAGGCTGTTTGTAACCTGGGAGATTTCCCCAAACTTCTCTTCTGTGTCAGTACTGAGTCACTGTTAAATATGGAAATTATTAACCAATAGAATTAGAAAGGGAGATTTAGTTTTCTTGCCTATTTTAGGCCTTTGCATTTTCTATAATATGTATCTTTATAGCTTCTGTAAGAATCAATAAATTGTCAGTGTTCATAATAAGAAAACACCAACAATTAGGTAATCTTACAAGTTTGGCTTTTTATTGAGAGTACAATACCAGCAGATGCAACTAAGATCATAAATCCCTCCCTACCCCAACCTAAGCTGGTAAAATCTTTTGCAAAATAGTGGAAAATAATTGAAAAAAATTACACTAAAATAGAATTTATTAAAGACTGTAGGGCACTTAGATCTTACAGGTTTTTTGATGGCTATGTTGAGGTGTACATAATGAACAGCTTAAAGTCAGGAACAATGCAAATTATTATTTTAATACTAAAATATTTGAATGCAATCCATATAAGTCTATAAATTCCATAATATGAATATCATTTGGGCTTTCATTGGCTACCAGGAGACCTGGGTTCTTGTTCTAGCTCCATCAGACCTGTGTTGCTGTACAGAGTCATATTTGCCCGCATATGACATGGGCATAAGTATTTTTTGTACTGCTCTGAGGAATCAGTAAGTAGGCCCTTGTGATATCGGTTTATATTCTTTTAGTTTGTCACTTTTTGGAACATGGAAGAAAAATAGAAATTATTACTTTAAGGGTATTTTGTAGTTACCTTGGTTACTGATAAAGTAGTTTAATTCCATGCCTTTCTTTGTCCATTGTCTCCAAGGTTATCTTTCCACAGTGGAAATAATCTTAGGCCCTGAAGCGGTGAACAATCTTCTTTGACTTCACCTCACTCTGGCATACGTTTGTACAGGAAATGCTGTATCTAGACTGACGTTAGTAATTAGACATTTTAGAATGGAAAAATCTACTCTGGATTAATTTTCTGTTTCTTAAAAGCAGTCCGCCATTGACATAAGAACAGATATGTAGAGCAGTTAAACAGGCTGCCAAGTCCATAAATGGAGGGAAGCACAGCTCCATTTGGAGACATCATGTCTGTCAGCTGCAGTTGTAAGACACTAGAGGAAAATGACATTCTGCTTCAGTAGATAGTCATCTATAGAATATATAATCTGACTCTTTATTACAGCATACACCAGAATGAATTTCATGTAAATTAAGAACTTAGACAAAATGTGCTAGGTCCATAGTATTGATGATTGTCTTGAAACAGCACCCTAGAAATTATGTCACTTAAAATATTCTTTTTTTTTTTTTTCTTTAAATGCCGAATGCCATTTATTGAAGGAGGGAGGAGGTCTTAAATACAGGCTTACAGCACAATGGGAGAACCCCGGAGGGCAGAAGTTTGCTACTGATGTTTTTCAATCTTGCATCTAAGCTGTTAACACCTATTATGCAGGATACACAGACAAGGAACTTTCCTTAAGCATTCAGGAGGGTGGAACCCGGCAGAGAATTAGCATAGGGGGGATATCAAGGTCAAGGTCAGCAAGCAAGGCAACAGTTATCCAAAACGGGGGCCAGGACCCTACAGGTCCCCCTTTTACTAAAAAATGAGCTTCTGACTTAGGTTGCATGGGACGTCAGCAGGTCACTTTATCCGCACTCTGTCTTAGGTTGGTGAGCACCCTCCAGGCATTACCCGTCTCTGAATACTCATTGTCATACAGGCTCAATTGTGTGTGAGCTTCAGAGTTAACTGCTGCCAAAGATCTCAAAGTTGCGCTGGGCTTGCAATCTGTGTGTTCGACACAGAAAAGACCAACAGAAGTCCTAACCCACCCATAGCCAGTAGGCTAAAGGCAACTGAGCCATTCCCTTCCTTAACGAGCCTTACTGCAAATTGGAGTCCTTGTAAGATGGTATCCCAAAAGCAAATGGAACTTGAGTTTATAAATTTATAATTTTCAAAGCCAATCAAAATGTATATAACTATTGAATTAAATTTATCATGCCCAATAGAATGAAAGATTAACTAACTGTGGTAGCTACTTTTGCTGTTAGGGTCTCCACTGTGCTAGCTGTAGTAACTAATTATGAAATGGTACCCTCAGAAACAGTAGCAGCGGTGGCCGCCACTGCTATAACAGCAAAAATGGCAGCAGCAACAATGGCAGCAGTGATGTCAAATTCTCTTCTGGAGCATGTGGGCATCCACTGGCATGGATACAACTCCAGGAACATGAACCACCAAGGCCCATTTTTCTTGATTCCAGCATGACTTAAGCTGGCAACTCTGCAAAAGAACAACTAAGAACCATAAAGAAAAAACAGGCAGCTCCCAAGGAACAGAACTAATGGTCTCAGAATGGCTACATTCAGGCTCATAAATTTTAAGGTATCTTCAAAGGGGACTAAATGAATTTCAGGAGGCCAATAAATGTTGCACAGAGCCACTCCTGAAAAGTAGGTACTACACCAGCTTGAAGAGGATTGTGAAAACGAAAAGGCTTAGCTGGCATGCTACTGTTAGCAAATGGAGGTCAGTGATCTTCAGGGTTATCCTTAATCTCCAAGGTGTCTGGGTGACACGTTCTCAAACATACTTGAAAAAGCAGTTACCATACATTACCTTCTGGAGAATCCAACCGCATAGCTACAGTTCCTAGGCTTATGTTAATGCTTGTCAAAGCTGGCCATGTTGGGCTCTGAATCCCCATTGGCATCAGAAGGGGAGAGTTTTTCACGAAGGCCCAATAGGTCTCTGCCATGTTGGGCTTCAGCAGCAGCCACAGGGCACACACAGCACTCAGGAATCCAAAGAGGAACCTCATTGTTCTGAGGAAAGACATAAACAGAACCCCGGGCCCTCACCAACACCGGATCGGGTCTCTTCCAAGTGCCAGTAGAAAGATCCTTCCATCGCTCTAGAGGGTGATTTACAACAGGAGCCCTCCAGTGCTTATCTGCAGCGGATACTCCAGCAGAATCCACCGATAAAAAATTAAAATATTCTTTACTTCCCCGGACTGAGCATCTTTGGGAGAGAAATCCTAAACCCATGTGACCTGGATGAATGAAGAGCAACTGAATCAAATTCCTTAAATAAAAATTTATTGTTTACAAAAAAACCCCTTTACTTTAAAACAGCAGCTTTCAACCAGTGGGCTATGACCCCTTGGGGGTGAATGACCCTTTCATAGGAGTCACATATCAGATATCCTACATATCAGGTATTTGCTTTGTGATTTATAACAGCCAAATTACTGTTACAAAGTAGCAATGAAAATAATTGTATGGTTGAGGGTCACCACAACATGAGGAACTGTATTAAAGTGTCACAGCATTAGGAAGGTTGAGAACCACTGCTTTAAAGCAATCTGAGTTTTTAAGAGAAATGTCTAATTCTAGCTTGAAGCAAGAATTGAGTGGTCAGCTTAGAATATTTTGTTAATTAGATTGTAAGAAACCTTCAAGACTGCTAGTCTTTTAAAGCTTCAGAATAAGATAAACTAAAAACTAACAATAAAATAGCCAACATAGCAAAAAAAAAAAAAAAAACCCAAAAAACAAAAAAACAATTAGCCCCAAAGCCCACTCCCCCACACCTCCTAAACTCACCAATGGATAAAAGTCATGAATAAGTAGTTCGTAAAGAAAGAAATTCGAATCATGTGAAGTTTTGTTTAACTTCACTTACAGTGTTAATGAGGCTGTACAGAATCAGGGTCTTTCACATATTGTTGGCGGGAGTGTAGACAATTACTCTAAGTCCCATTAGAGTATTACTTGCTAATATCTTAACAGAATTATCACACAGTCATTTTTCCTTTGGTATGAGAACAAGGAAAAGAACTAGATTTACTGTGCAAGCATGACAAGGACTCAGTACTCTATTGCTGGAACTGAGCTCCAGGGGCTTCTGTGCAAGGACCAGAGAGGCCTCTAGGAACTAAGGGTGGTCCCCCAACAGATAGCAAGCAAGAACTATTTCTCAGTCTTACCATTGTAGTACATGGGTTTTACCAGTCTGTTGGAAGTAGACATTTTCTACAGTCCCCAGTTAAGAGTACAGCTGATAGACACTTTGATTCTGAAACCTGTAGTAGAGAAATGAATAGAACCCACCAAGGCTTCTGTTGTAATTGTGTGTGTGTGTGTGTGTGTGTACATGTGCTTGTAGGCACATGTGAGCGTGCTTGTGGAGGCTAGAGGTCAACGATGGATTTCATTCACAATTGCCCCCCAACTTAATTTTGAGACAGGGTCTTCCTTTGAACTTGGACCTGATTGATTCAGTTAGAATGGCAGGGCAGTGATCTCCAGGGCTCCACTTGGCTCTGCCTCCCTAGCCCTGCAATTACAGAGATGCCCAGGGTTTGTTATAAATTTTGAGATACTAAATTGTGTTGTTTAATTTGTAAACCAGTAATAGAGCAGCAATATTATATAATGTCTCAACGAAATAATTGATTCAGATAAGGGTCATCAATTATTGTTAATTCCTTTAGAGGAAAGGATGTGGGAGAATGTGTATAACAGTAAGTAAAGCATCACTTTATAGATTTCTTGCAATTATAAGAGTGAAAAATATAGCTTTAAAGTAGAGCTCTAGCTGTCAGTTCTCCTTAAGAAAACAGTTAGGAAGCACTAGTATATGAATATAAACAAGAATACTTACAAATGCCGGGAGGCTCTTGTCTCAAAAACTAATACCATGAAGTTTTAAAGCAGGTACTCTGTAGGGGCATTTGGGGAAGACTGTTAATTTTCTTTAGTGAGATGAAGACATTATGATAATGTAGGCGAATGTTCTTATTCTTAGGAGATACACATAAACTATTTAGGGAGAGAGTCATGATGCATGAAGGTTATTTTTAAGTGCTTCTTTAAAAAGAGGGAAAAATACAAAAATAAAAAGAAGCCTAGCTGTATTTGAAACAGTTATCCCAGCACTTGGAAGGTTGAGGCCACAGGCTTGTTACTTCAAGGCCAGAGACTCTGTCTAAAAAAAATAAAACAATGAATTTAAAAAAGCTTACGTGGTAAAATGTTAACAGTTTTTTAATAGAGTACAGAATGATAAGTATAAAGTTGTTTATTCTACTACTTTTTGCTTTTTCTGCATATCTGAAAGTTTCAAAATTAAATATTAAGGGAAAGGATTAAGATATGGAAATGGGAAGAAGGTTCTGGTTTTGTGAGTGAGACTAGCTCATTGGCATTGATAGCTTTTACTTACTTCTTGCATAATACTGTTTTCTGTTGTGCTCTTCCAGTACTAGGATTTGGAATTTAGTAATCCTTTGGCATGCTGAATCCCCAGCATTTTATGTGGTTGTATTTGCATAAAACTTGTATGATCTTCCTGTCTACCTTAAATCATCTCTTGATTTCTTTTAACATTAATGCAATATAAATGCTGTGTAAGAGTTGTATGATGTAGTTTAGGGAATGATGACAGTCTAAATGTTCAGTCCAGGTACAATGAAGAAACATTTGGAGGCTGGTAAACCAAGTTTGTAAGTGCAGAGCACAGTTTTCTCTGGGGTGAGAGCCTCGCCCTAGCCATTGATCTTTAAAGACTGTGCTTAGGCTGGGGTAGTGGCTCCGTGGGCCAGAGCACTTTCTGTTCTCACAGAGGATCCACGTGTGGTTTCTCAGTATCAGTATTATTTGGCTCCCAACTGCCTGTAATCCACCTCCAGGAACCCAGAGCTTTTTCCTGGCCTCCACTGTCACTTGCATGTCACTTCCAGTGTCCATGCATATACACGTGCACACAGATTAACCCAAATCTTAAAAGGATGATTTCTTTTATTTCTGTTGTGCTGGGAGTCAAAGGCGGACCCTTACAGATGCTTGGCCACTCAACCACTCAGTCACATCCCCTCCCTAGTTTATTCTATTTCTGGAGAGATCCTTTTTCTTTTTTCCTTTTGTGTTGGCTAGCTTTATGTCAGCTTGATACACGCTAGAGTCATCTGAGAGGAGGGAACCTCCATTGAGAAGATGCTTCCGTAAGATCCATAAGGCAGACCTATAGGACATTTTCTTAGTGGTGTGGGAGGGCTCAGCCCATTTCGGATGGTGCCATCCCTGGGCTGGTAGTCTTGGGTGCTAATGAGAGCAGGTTGTGTAAACCATGAAGAGCAAGCCAGTAAGCAGCACTCCTCAGAGACCTCTGCATCAGCTCCTGCTTCCAGGTTTCTGCGCTGCTTGAGTTCCTGTCCTAACTGCTTTCACCCTTCCTTCCCTATGTTGCTTTGGTCTGGGTACTTCATCACCATAATAGAAGCCCTGTCTGGAATACCTGGGGCGTAGGGGTGTGGCTGCTGGTTGATTGTATTTAGGATTTTGGAGGGAATAGCATAGCTAGGTAGGTGTTGTGATAGATACCCACTATGTATTTCCCATGCTTTCTGTATCTTCTTGTATCAGCCAAGAATACAAGGCTTTTTAGCTAAGCACTATAGCTCATGCTTCTAATCCCAGCACTTGGGAGGTAGAAACCAAAGGACTGCCATAAAGTTGAGCCCAGCTTGGACAGTGTAGTAAAACCAGCTTAGGCTAGAATGAGACCTTGTCTCAAAAATCCTCTGACACCAAACAACAAGAAAATGCTAGGCCTGCTGTTTTCTTGAACCATTTGCCAGAGTTATAGTTGTAAATGAGTATCCTTGAATGACCAAGTGCAGGCTTGTGTGTGAGTCACCACAATAAAGACTCCCAAGTGTTGTATTCCTGCTACAGATTCTCTCTGGGTTTCGTTATATTACCCTCATGGAAGTTAGGGACTAGGGAGCCAATGTAAATAAGCTGGTGCTGGGCTATGGTTAATAAGCTCCCTTCATTTTGATTCATTGTCTTTGACCCAGAAGCTCTGTTCTATGCCAGCATGCACAGAACAGTAATAAGCTGATTAGCCTCTTAGCAGTGGATAATCAGATCTCAGACCCTTCAGTGGTGTTGAAATCTATCAATGGTCCTCAGTAATCCTGCTTTCATTCTGACTTCTCACTTTGCTTGCCACTGGACCTGCATTTTTAGGGTATGATGTCTGGGATTTTATGTGGACATTAACTTGCTTGTTCTTTTTAGATGGTTAGTACTATCATTCATTCCAATATTTAAGTCAAAAATGTCGCTCCTTCAGTCCTTGATAAGTGCTACATCTTGTCATTTTAACTTCTTAACATACTGTTGTTCCCTATCTTCATTTGCATTAATTTAGCTTCAGTTTACATAATCTCTTAATTAACTTACTGTATTTCTTACTGCTCTGTACTGAATTGTGTTCCCAAGTTCAAATTCAAAATGTAATCTTTCTTGAAATTGTGTTTAGAGATGGTGTTCAAGAGCTGAGTAGACTTAAATGAGGACACAGTGCTGGGTCCTGATCCAGTGGCAGAGAGGTTTTTCTCTTCATGTGTGAACCATGAGAATGGCCCTGTGGGACAGTGAGAAGGGAACTGTACATGTGGGAGTAGGGGATGGACAGACAGAAGGACATTAAACCTCCAAACAAAAAACTTTTCAACAAGAACCAAATTAGCCTGCACCCTGATCATGGACTTCTAAACCTTCAGAGATGTGAATTCTCTTGTTTCACCCATTCTGTCTGTGGTATTTTTACTTCCTTTCTTGCCCCAATACCAACTCACCCTATGTTTGAGGTATATAAACCTACTAACTTTTTAAAAAATATATCATGCTGTTTTATATCTCTGGTGCTGTTCTGAGGCAAAGAGCATGTGGTACTAAGCTGTATGTTTTACCACCCCATCAGTCTGAGCGTATTTATTGATCTTTCAGGTTTAGTTCAACCTTTAATAATGGTTTCTTTGATTTGTGTAGGATAGAATGGCCCCTCTAGTCTTCATGTCTCATATGTGCATTTAAACCAGTTCTCCTAGAGCATGCACAATGTTTTATATTTATTACTTCTTTATATATCTTCTCCCTTTACTAGATGTATCAGGAGAGGAGATCCTAACACACTGGCTATATGGGTAGATGGGTAGTCAGGGTTCTTTAGGGAAACAGAATCTTGTTGGATGCCTATTATGTGTGTCAAAACACACAAACACACACACTATGAGAAAGAGGGGGGTGGGTGGGAGAGAGACAGAGAGAAGCTTGGAGGGGATTGTTTTCTGTGGAGACTCAGTGAAGAGATATAATCTGAATTTAAAAGCAAGATTTAAAGGGTTTTTCTCCCCCAGCATTCTCTTCTTTGCAATGGGTGCAAGTTAATTTTGTTAAGGCTTTCAACTGATTGGGTGAAGCCCACCAATGATATGGATGTTTGTTTTATTCAAAACTTACCAGGTTAATTGTAAATCACATCAAAAAACCATTCCCTACAGAAAACACCCACAATAATGTTTTACCAAATATTTGCACATGTGGGCCTGCCAAGTTGACTCATAGAATTTAGAATTAACTAGAGTGATTACTCCAAGATGAAATAAAAAAAATATCTATTATTGCACATATATTAATGATGTGTTCAGGCACATGTGCCATAGTGTGCATGGGGAGGCCAAAGGATAATATTTTAAAGTTTAGTTCTCTCCTGCCACATTTATTTGAGTTCTAGGGATGGAGCTCAGGTCACCAGACTTGCATTAGTGGGTGGCAAATGACTTTACCTAATGATTCATCGCACCAGCTCCCACTAGGATATCAATTTGTCAGAGTGCTATAAGACTCTACACAATGCCCACTATGTTATTTCTACTAGAAGCTCACCATTCTATTCTGTGTGATGTCTTTCCACATAGAAACAAGGTTGGTCTATATTTCAGCCCAGTATAGTATGATAGGCATGTAGCCAGCCTCTCTTTTCTATTATAGCCAGTGACTGTCCTTTCAGTCACTGAAGTTTGTGTTCTATGATAAGGCTGGTGGCAGTGGTACATTGTATAACTTGATGGTTGGGCAGAATACATTCCCTAGAAATTCCTTCTCAGATGCTCCTGTTGGAGGGAGATGCAACCTGAAAAATAAGAGGTATGTTACTAGTGTTCCCGTCACTTATAAGAAGTTAGTGCATTTATCATTATAGTGAATACTCAGTATGATTCTACCATGATGCTGCATAGGTTTGTCAAGTTCTAAAGCCAAGGTGGTCTTGGCAGAGGTACTGCTTCATCACTTCCTGCATCTTCTGTAATTATTTGAAGACAGACATACTGTTGCTTTTTCACACTGAACCAGTATGATGCTAGATTTCTTGATCGCATCCCTGCTTAATCATTCATTTACCTTCAGCTACTGTTTCTTCTATTTGCCATGTATTTATTATTATTTAATTTAATTTTTTATATTATATTTCTAATTATTATTATTTTTTTACGTCCTGACCAAAGTTTCCCCTCCCTCCTGTCCTCCCAGTCCCTCCCCTCCACATCCCCCTGCTCCCACTGTTAGGAGTTCCACAAGAAGACCAAGCTACACAACTGTCACATATATACAGAGGGCCTAGGTCAGTCTCATTCAGGCTCCCTGGTTGTTCATGCAGTCTCTGTGAGCCCCTAAGAGCCCAGGTTATTTGATTCTGTGGGTTTTCTTATGGTGTCCTTGGCCCCTCTGGCTCCTACAATCCTTTCTCCTCTTGGCCAGGATTCTTGGTGCTAGGCCTAATATTTGGCTGTGGGTCTCTGCATCTGTTTCCATCAATTGCTGTGTGAAGCCTCTATGATGTCAGTTGGGCTAGGCATTTAATCCCAGCACATCCCATAGGCAGGACAGACTATAAGTCGAAGGCTATGTGACTGGGTTGGTGTCCCAGCCCCTCCACTGGAAGTCTTGCCTGGTCACAGGAAATGGCCAGTTCAGGCTATGTGTCTCATATTACTAGGAGTCTGTGTAGATTCTTGAGAGTTTCCCTTAGAATAGGTTTCTACCTTACCTGAAATGCCCCCTTTTCCTGTCATCTCTTTCAGTATTATTCCTCTCCACCCTCCTTATCTCATCCCTCATGTTCCCATTCCCACTGGCCCCCCGTCCAACACAAAATCTCTTCTATTTACCCTTCCCAAGGAGATCCAAGCATCCCCCATTGATCCCTCCTTACTTAGCCTCTTTGGGTCTGTGGATTGTAGCATGGTTATCCTTTACTTAACAACTAATATCCACTTATGAGTGAGTACATACCATGTTTGTCTTTCTGGGTCTGGGTTACCTTACTCAGGCTGATTTTTTTCTAGTTCCATCCGTTTGTGTGCAAATTTCATGATGTCTTGTTTTTGTTGTTGTTTATTTGGTTGTTTTTTTGAGACAGAGTTTCACTGTGTAGCTCTGACTGTCCTGGAATTTGCTCTGTAGACCAGTCTGGCTTTGAACTCACAGAGATCCACCCGCTTCTGCCCCGGAGTTCTGGGACTAAAGACATGCTCCACCACTGCCCTACAGTGTCATTGTTTTTAACAACTGAGTAATACTCTGTTGTGTAAATGTACCACATTTTCTTTATCCATTCTTCAGTGGAGGGACATCTAGGTTGTTTCCTGGTTCTGGCTATTATGAATATTGCTACTATGAGCATAATTGAGCAAGTGTCCTTGTGGTATGATTGATCATCCTTTGGGTATATGCCCAAGAGTGGTATCACTGGGTCTTGAGGTAGGTTTGTTCCCAATTTTCTGAGAAACCGCCATACTGATTTCCAAAGTGGCTGTACAAGTTTGTACTCCCACCAGCAGTGGAGGAGTGTTCCCGTTGCTCTACATCCTCTCCAGCATAAACTGTCATTATTGTTTTTGATCTTAGCCATTCTGACAGGTGTAAGATGGAATCTCATAGTCATTTTGATTTGCATTTCTCTGATGGTTATGGATGTTGAACATTTCTTTAAGTGTATCTTGGCTGTGTGAGATTCTTCTGTTGAGAATTCTCTGTTCAGATCTGTACTGCATCTTTACATCAGATCGTTTGTTTTTTTGATGTCTAGTTTTTTGAGTTCTCTATATATTTTGGAAATTAGCTCTGTGTCAAATGGGGGCTTGGTGAAGGTCTTTTCCCATTCTACAGATTGCTGCTTTTTCTTCTTAACAGTGTCCTTTGCCTTATAGAAGCTTTTCAGTTTTGTGAGGTCCCATTTATTAATTGTCATTCTTAGTGTCTGTGTTATTGGGGTTTTGTTCCAGAAGTTATCTCCTGTGCCAATGTGTTCAAGGCTATTTCCCACTTTCTCTTCTCTCAGGTTCAGTGTATCTGGATTTAGGATGATGTTTTTGATCCACTTGGACTTGAGTTTTGTTCAGGGCAATAGACCAGCACCTTTTCCTGAAGATGCTTTCTTTTTTCCATTGTGTAATTTTGGCTTCTTTGTCCAAAATTAGGTGTCCATAGATGTGTAGATTTACATCTGGGTCTCCAATTCGATTTCATTGATCCACCTGTCTGGTTTTATGCCAACACCATTGCAGTTTTTATTACGGTAGCTATGTAGTAGAGCTTGAAGTCAGGGATGGTGATACCTCTGGAAATTCTGTTATTGTACAGGATTGCTTTAGCTATTCTGGATTTTTTGTTTTTCCATATGAAGTTGAGTATTATTCTTTCAATTCTGTAAAGAATTGTGTTGGGATTTTAATGAGGTTTGCATTGAATCTGTAGAATGCTTTTGGTAAGTTGGTCATTTTTATTATGTTAATCATACAGATCCATGAGCACGAGAGATCTTTCCATCTTCTTATATCTTCTTCAAAGACTTGAAGTTCTTATCATAGAGGTTATTAACTTGCTTGGTTAGAGTTCAGCCGAGATATTTTATATTATTTGATGCTATTGTGAAAGGTGGTATTTCCCTGATTTCTTTCTCAGTCCATTTGTCATTTGTGTATAGAGGGCTACTGAATATTTGAGTTAATTTTGTATCCAACCACTTCACTGATGGTGTTTATCAGCTGTAGGAATTCCCTGATAGAATTTTAATTTCTAGGGTCACTTATGTATACTATCATATCATCTGCAAATAGTGATACTGTGATTTCTACCTTTCCAATTTGTATCCCCTTCATCTCCTTTTGATATATTATTGATCTAGCTAGAATTTCAAATACAATATTGAATAGGTATGGAGAGAGTGGACAGGCTTGTTTTGTTCTTGGTTTTAGTGGAATTGCTTTGAGTTTTTCTCTATTTAATTTGATATTGGTTATAGGCTTGTTGTAAATTTTCTTTATTATGTTTAGGTATTTCCCTGTGTCCTTGGTCTGTCCAAGACTTTTATCATGAAGGGGTGTTGGATTTGGTCAAAGGCTTTTTCCGAATTCAATGAGATGATTATGTGTTTTTTTTCCTTTCAGTTTGTTTATATGGTGGATTACATTGACAAATTTTGTATGTTGAACCATTTCTGTATCTCTGGGATGAAGCCTACTTGATCATGGTGGATGATCTTTTTGGTGTGTTTTTGGATTTGGTTTGCAAGTATTTGTTATTTTTGTAACTAAGTACATAAGGGAAATTGGTTCACATTTCTCTTTCTTTGTTGAATCTTTATGTGGTTTGGGTATCAGGGTAATTGTGGCCTCATAAAATGAATTGGATGGTGTTCTTTCTGTTTCTGTTTTGTAGAATACTTTGAGGAGTATTCACATTAACTTTTTTAAAAGTCTGGCAGAATTCTGTGCTGAAACTCTTTGGCTCTGAGCTTTTTTTGGTTGGGAGACTTTTAATGACTCCTTCTATTCTCTTAGTGGCTATAGGTCTATTTAAGTTGTTTATCTGTTCTTGATTTAACTTTAGTAAGTGGTATGTATTGAGAAAGTTATTCATTTCTTTTGGATTTTCTAATTTAGTGGCATATAGGTTTATAAAGTATGACTTAGTGATTCTTTAAATTTCTTCAGTGTCTATTGTTATGCCCCCTTTTTCTTTCTGGTTTTGTTAATTTGTATATACTCTCTTTGCCTTTTAGCTAGTTTAGATAAGGGTTTGTCTATCTTGTTGATTTACCAACTCTGTTTCCTTGATTTTTTGTGTTGTTCTCTCTGTTTCTATTTTATTGATTTCAGTTCTGTAAGATTATTTCCTGTCATCTACTCCTCCTGTGTGCGTTTGCTTCTTTTTATTCTAGAGCTGTCAGGTGTGCTGTTAAGATGCTAGTATGAGATTTCTCCAAATTCTTTATGCAGGCCCTTAGTGCTATGAACTTTCCTCTTAGCACTGTTTTCATTGTGTCCCATAACTTTTGATATGTTGTGCATTTATTTTCATTGAATTCTAGAAAGTCTTTAATTTCTTTTTTTATTTCTTCCTTGACCCAGTGGTAATTCAGTAGAGTTTTTTAGTTTCGTGAATTTATGGGCTTTCTGTTGTTGTTCATGTTCAGCTTTAATCTGTGATGGTATGATAGGATGCAGAGGGTTATTTTAATTTTATGGTACCTGTTGAAACTTGCTTTGCCATTGAGTATGTGTTTATTTTTGGAGGAAGTTCCATGAGGTGCTGAGAAGAAGGTATATTCTTTTGTGGTCGAATGAAATGTCCTGTAGATATCTGTTAGGTTCCTTTGGTTTATAACATCTGTTAGCTCCATTATTTCTCTGTTTAGTTTTTGTCTGGATGAACTGTCCATTTTGAGAGTTGGGTATTGACTCTCTCACTATAAATGTGTGATGGTTGATGTGTGATTTAAAAGTTAGTAATGTTTCTTTTAGAAATGTGGGTGCCCTGCATTCAGGCCATAAATGTTAAGGATTGGAAATGTTTTCTTGGTAGATTTTTCTTTGAGAACGAAGTGTTCTTCCCTATCTCTTTTGATTAATTTTGGTGTGAAGTCTATTTTGTTTTATATTAGGATAGCTATACCAGCTTGGTTCATAGGTCCGTTTGCTTGGAAAATCTTTTTCCAATCTTTACTCTGAGGTAATGTCTATTTTTGATGTTGAGGTGTATTTCTTATATGTAACAGAAGAATGGA
Source organism: Peromyscus californicus insignis (assembly GCF_007827085.1). Classification (NCBI taxonomy): domain Eukaryota; kingdom Metazoa; phylum Chordata; class Mammalia; order Rodentia; family Cricetidae; genus Peromyscus; species Peromyscus californicus. The sequence goes on along the minus strand of NW_026294480.1, from coordinate 74,511,975 downwards.
TCTTGTTTTTATTGGGACTTGATTCCATTGATATTGAGAGATATCAATAACCAATGGTTGATTCCTGTTATTTGGTTCTAGTTGCTGTTTGTGTGTGTGCATGCATGCATGGGTATGTGCATGCATGTGTGTGTATTTGCTTCCCTTCTCTTGCTTTTGTTAGTGTGAGGTTATTTATTTCCTGTGTTTTCGTGGGTGTAGTTAACCTCCTTGGGTATCATCTGTAGGGCTCGATTTGTAGATATCATTTGAATTTGAGTTTATCATGGAATATCTTTTTTCTTTATCTGTGGTGATTGAAAGTTTTGCTGGATATAACAGTCTGGGCTGGCAACTGTCCTCTCTTAGATTCTACAGCACATCTATCCAGGCCCTTCTGGCTTTTAGATTCTCCATTGAGAAGTCAGGTGTAATCCTAATAGGCCTACTTTTATATGTTACTTTGTCTTTTTCCCTTGTAGCTTTTAATATTCTTTCTTTGTTTGGTATGTTTAGTGTTTTGTTTATTATGTGCCAAGGGGACTTTCTTTTCTTGTCCAATGTATTTGGTGTTCTGTATGCTTCTTGTACCTTTGTAGACATCTCTGTCTTTAGCTTAGGAAAACTTTATTCTATGATTTTGTTGAAAATATTTACTGGGTCTTTGAATTGGATTCTCCTTCTTATCTTCCCATCATTCTTCGGTTTGGTCTTTATCTTTTTCTTTGATGGATGTATCTATTTATTCTATCATATCATCAATGCCTGATACTTTCTCTTCCATCTACTGTATTGTGTTGGTGATGCTTGCATCCTTAGCCTTAGTTCTTGTTTGCTTACCTAGATTTTTCCACACCCAGAACCCCCCCCCCCCCCCCCCCCGGTTGGTTTTTGATTCTGTTTTTTTCTTTGCTTCTATTTCCATTTCCAGGTTTGAGCAATTTTACTCATTTCCTTCAATTGTTTGTTTGATTTTTCTTGGCTTTTTTTTTTTTAAGGGATTTATTTATTTCCTCCACTTTTTTGTTTGTCTTTTCTTCAATTTCATTACAGGATTCATTCATTTCTTAATTAAAGCCCTCTATCATCTTTGTAAATTTGTTTTTAAGGTCTTTTTCTTGTTTTTCAGTTGTGTTGGAACATTCTGGGCTTGCTGTAGTAGGAGAGCTGGGCTCTGATTGTGACATATTACCCTGGCTGTTATTGATTTGTTCTTATGCTGGTGTCTAGACATCTGGGTTTGGAGTGATTATAGGTCTAGGTTTTGATTTCTGGGTTTGTCTTTGTTAGATGGGTGCTTTATTTTTTGATTTCTCTTTCCTCTCTGGTCTTCTGGCCTGTGTGATCTGTGGTTAAGCAGGGGGTCTGTACTTGAGTTGGCTGCTGAACTTCTGGTGGCCAGTGTGCTCTCTTGTTAAGCAGGGGATCTCTGCCTGAGTTGGGGCCTGGGACCTGGGAACAAGGAAGGGAGGGCAGTTGGGGATAATGTGTGGATACACTGAGAGAGCCGAGTAGATTGAGGGCTGGGAAGGTGGCCTACCTGGAGTTCTGGCGGCCTCTGTGGCCTCTGATCCATCAGGGATTCTGTCCCAGAGATGGAGACTGACACACGAAAGAGGAGGGGTGGGGGATTGGAGATATTGTTGGAGGGGGGCATGGAGGGGGTGGAGAAGTTCTGTGGGCAGGTGGCCTGCCTGTTCTCTGGTGCAGCAGGGAGTCTCCCCTGGAGTTGGGGACTGGAATATAGTGATAAGGAGGAGTAGGGGAATTGGGAATAGAGTTTGGGTGTAAGCACCGAGAGAGTGAGGGAGGTTCCAGAAGGGCTTCCTACCTGATCTTCTGGCAGGCATGGCCGGTGCTTGGGAAGGGGTTGTCTGCAGGAGTTGGGGGCTGGGACAAGTGATGAGGGGGAAAAGGACAACTGAGGATTGGGTCTGTTGGAAGCTAGAGAGTTGGGAAGGTCCATGGGTGGCTAATCTTCCTCGTCTTTGGCAATGTAGCCTGTTGAGAATTGGAATTGAATGTGGTAGCTTGAAAGAAAATGACCTCCAAAGAGAGTGGCACTATTAGGAGGTGTAGCCTTGTTGGAGGAAGTGTGTCACTGTAGGGGTGGACTTTGAGATCTCTTTTGCTCAAGCTTTCCTCAGTGTCACAGTCAGTCGACTTCCTGTTGCCTGCAAGATACAGGACTCACAGGTATTTCTCTAGCACTATATCTGCCTGCATGCTGCCATGCTCCTCCTCATGATGATAATGAGCTGTACCTCTGAAACTGTAAGTAAGCCACCCCAATGAAATGTCTTCTTCATAAGAGTTACCCGGGTCATGGTGTCTCTTCACGGCAATAAAAACCTTAACTAAGACATTGGACAATGTTATTCGTGTTATTTTGTTTTCTTATACCTCTTGATTAGATGCTCTAAAATTGTTTGTTTATTCCTTGTGGCCTCGTGAATATGTTTAGTCTCTTCAGATTGAAGATTTCCTTTGAGGATCCTCTGTGGAGGTGGCTTATTTGTCATAAATTCCTTAACTTTGCTTTTATCATGGAAAGTTCTTCTTTCTTCTTGGGTTACTAGAGATAGTTTTGTTCATTATGATAGGCTACATTGGCATCTTTAGTCTTTCAGAACTTGCAGAATACCAGCCCACCCCCTTCTGGCTTTCAAAGTTGCCATAGAAAAGTTAGATGCCATTCTGACGGTCCTACTTTTATACATGACTTCGTTTTTCTCTCTTGTACCTTTCAATGACTTTTCTTCGTTGTGTACATTTAATCTTTTGATTATCACATGGTGTGTGAAGTTTCTTTCCTGGTCCTATTAGGTATTCTGTGTGCCTCTTGTACCTTAATAAGCATCTAATTCCTTAGTTAGGGAAATTCTTGTCTGTGATTTTGTGGAAAATGTTTTTTGAGTCTTTGACTTGTTTTCATACATTGGGTTTGATTTTTTTTATACCGTCCAACAGTTCCTGCATATTCATATTCTAATTTGTTTTGTTTTTATTAAATTTAATGTTCTCTACATCAAGGTCAAGACCTGTTATTCTTACTTCCACTTGATTCATTATTTTATCAAATCTTTCTGCTAGGCTTTTTATTAGATTTCTGAGATTTTTGTTTTGAGCTTTATTTCAATTTAGTTTTTTTTTTTTTTTTTTAGGAATTCTATCTTTTTTATTTATTAAATTATATTGGCATATCTTGAATTCCTTTTATTATTTAATTCTAGTTTATGTTTTCTCAGTGTGCATTTCATCATTTTTTATTTATATCCTCTTTAAGTTCCTTGAACATATTTTTAATTGCTATTTAGAAACTAACTGACTTTTCTCACACAGTATTACTAGAGGGATACTAATTCATGGAGGAGATATGTTGTTTGGGTTATTCATGTTGTTTGTGTTGTTACCATGTGGAGTAGGTTGTTAATGGTGTTTCTTAGTATGGATATCTGTTCTCACCTTTGTTGTATGGGTGGCCAAATCCTTGTTTGTTGTTGTTCCAGCTTGTGTTTTGAACCCACTGAATGGGGTTTGGCCTTAAGTCTTGGGACCACACTTCTTTGATGTGGCAGTAGGGTGTCATAAGTGGTCCTAGCTCAGCTGGAGTAGGTGCAATTGCTGACCTCAGGTCAGACCTTATTTTGGATTAGAAGATATACTTTCTTGATCAGAAGTCTCTGAAGGGCTCACTGGGTTCTATGATGGTCCCTGTGTGGCAGAAACTAGTGTCACGGTGGGAGCGAGCAGTGTTCCATGAGAGCAGGGAGCAGAATGCCCCACAGTCCTTAGGCAGAGGTGAATTGGGTTGAGGCCAGGCTGGGGGTTCCTGTATGGGGTTAGGGACACATAGGTGGGTTAATTGAAGGACTGGCTCTAAATGTCCATGGTGGTTTGAATGAGAATGGCCCCCACAGGCTCATATAATTGAATGTTTGGTTCCCAGTTGGTGGACTATTTAGGAAGGATTAGGAGGTGTGACCTCTTTGGAGGAGGTGTGTCACTGGGGGTTGGGCTTTGAGGTTTTCAAAAGATTATGCCAGGCCCAGTCTCTCTCCCTCTGCCTCCTGCTTGCGGATCAGATGGGAGCTCCTAGGTACTGCTCTAGCACCATGCCTACCTGCTACTTTGCTCCATGACATGATGGCCATGGACTCACCCTCTGAAACTGTAAGCAAGCCCCCAATATATGCTTCCTTTTATAAGTTGCCTTAGTCGTGGTGTTTCTTTTTTTTTTTTTTTTACTTTTTTTTTTTTTTTTTGGTTTTTCGAGACAGAGTTTCTCTGTGTAGCTTTGCACCTTTCCTGGATCTCACTCAGTAGAACAGGCTGGCCTCGAACTCACAAAGATCCGCCTGCCTCTGCCTCCCAAGTGCTGGGATTAAAGGTGTGCGCCACCACCGCCCAGCCTGTCGTGGTGTCTCTTCACAGCCATAGAACACTAAGACAATGTCCCTATGGGGATAGAGGCCCCAGGATGCCACATCATTCCACAGCAACCTGGTAGGTGGAGGGATCTCTACCTGGTATTATGACCATAAGATGATATGCTGTTCCCAAGCAGTGTGGTAGGTGAGGTGACTGATGCACAAGTGGATGTGGACCGGTTCTGGGGGTCTCTACCTGGAGTTCTGGGTTGTAGCATACTATGAGGTCCTAGATGGTATGGTGGATAGGGTGCTGATTTGGCAGCAGGCAGACTGGCTCTGAGTGTCCCTTTATGGGTTCATGGTTGCAGGATACCATGCAGCACCTGGGTAGTTCAGTAGTCAGGTAGACTGACTATTGGAGTCCCAACCTCTCATTTAAAGAAATTAAATTTAGTTCTATGTCCCAAAGATTTATTTTATGTTTTCATTTGTTTTATCTTACTCTTCGTCGAATAAAAAAATGTAATATGTCCATTTGATGTGCTGTTTCTTTGACTATTGCTGAACACTGTGTACCATAAAATGCATTTTTAAAACTGAACAAATGTAACTTGGCTTTTCGAATTGGTATTCTGTTGTTTTGCCCTGGCTCTTGCTTTGTGTTTGAGTATTTGAGTCTGTCACCGGGTGTAAAGCTCAGTCCAGAGCTGTTATCCTCCTATCTTGCCTGTGGTCATCTATTCGAGCTGAAGGCCCCGTCCCAGGGTGTTGTACTCAACAGCTGTGTTCAGGGAATCTGATGCATGTTTACAGTCAATAGTCTTTCTGAGATGTGTATTCCTTCTTGTTTAGTCCTCAGAGAGTACAAGCTGTGTGTCCTAGTCAAGGCTTCTGTTGCTGTGGTGAAACACTAAGACCAAAGCAGCATGGGGAGGAAAGAGTTTGTCTTACATTTCCACATCACAGTTCATCATTGAAGGAAGTCAGGACAGGAACTCAACCAGGGCAGGAATGTGGAGGCAGGAGCTGACACAGAGGACATGGAGCAATGCTGCTTATATGCTTGCTCAGCCTGCTTTCTTATAGAACCCACACCACCAGCCCAGTGATGGCCTCACCCACAATGAGCTCGGCCCTCCCCCATTAGTCACTAATTAAGAGAATGCCTTAGAGCTGGATCTTATGGAGGCATTTCTCAGTTGAGGTTCCCTCCTTTCAGATGACTCTAGCTGTGTTAAGTTGACCTAAAATCAGCCAGCACAGTGTATTTATGTGTTATTGATCAGTCCTCACTGCTAGCTGTAGCTCCCCCTTGTCCAGGTAGATTATCAGCTTGAGTGACAGCATCAAGAAAGCCTACTGATGTGTTTACTTGTTGGTTCCCATGTACTCTGATTTTGGAAGGGAATTCTTTGATGCATACCAAGATTCCCTACTTTTACAACTTTTTCAAACTCCCTTAAAGTCACTTCTTGTACTAATGGCAGCACTTATGGACCTTTACACATTTCTTCATTACCTCAAAGTTCAGTTTCCCACTGTTCTGCCCATGTAAGCTATTCTCTACTACCTATGAGTGTGTGTGTGTGGGGAGGGGGTAGGAAGAAGGTGGGGGGAGGGAACAGGAGAAGAAGAGGGAGGAGAAACTGTGGTCAGTATGTAAATAAATACAAAAATAATAAAATAAGATCAATCTATAGGCAGGCCCTTAGGGCATTTTCTTAATTGGTGGTATGGGAGGGCCCAGCACATGTTGGGCAGTGTTACCCTTGGACACCACCAGGTTCTGGGTTCTATAAAAAAGCAGGCTGAGCAAATCATGGGGAGCAAGCCAGTAAGCACCACTCCTCTGTGGCCTTTGCATCAGCTCCTGCCCGCGGGTTCTTGCTCTGAGTGAGTTCCTGCCCTAAGTGCTTTGGATGTTGAACTGCCACATGGAAATGTGAGTGAAACAATCTATTTCCCTCCTGTTGTTGCTTTTGGTCACAGTGTTTAATCACAACACAATAGAAACTCTGAGACAGTGGTGCTTCAGTGATATTCCATCTAGCTTGCAACAAGGACCAAGACATTTCTGTTTTCAGAAAGAAGCTAACTTTAAACAGTCTTATATATAGGATGCTTCATGTTTAGATTAGATATGGCCTTTTTCCAATTTTCAGCAATAAACTGTGATTTTTAAATTAGTGTCAACATACTGCTTCATTTTGTAGTGTTCACACCTGCTAAAGTAGCAACATCTCTAAGCATTTTTTTTTATTGTTTGAGAGTTTCTACTATATATTTTCATCATGTTCACACCGAAGCCCTCTAATGCATTTAATAATGTTTTAGGAAGCTAATGATAGCAAACCACAAAACTAGATATGTTGTTATAAAAACGGCAGAAGGCGACCTTGGCAGGATGGACCCAAGGGGTCCCAGAAAGCCATACCACACGACAGAAACCATACAACAGAGCTCATGTGGAGAATTTGTTGGGGGAGAGGGGGAGGGATGCAGAGTGTGCCTCCAGAGATAAGAGCTGAGGAGAGAGGAGGAATGAGAGAAGACAGAGGGAAGAGAAGAAGAGACGGAAAGGAGGAAGGGAAGGGGGGTGCAGACGTGGCCTTGGGGAGGAGGGTAAGGGGGCGGGAGTTTGCCTTTAATAAAGGAATTTAACGCACAGTTGTATAGAGGCTACAGCATCCATGCAGTGCATATGCATAGTCTATGGCCTTAGGACCTGGGCTGTCTAGGAATTTGCCTGAATGTTAGCAAGTACATCCTGCCCAGTTCCCAAGGGGCAGGCCAGGTCATGTCTAAATGCTAACATATGTCCTTCCTAGTGTGCCCAGTGTTGTGGTTTAGATGTAAAATAAGCTCCATAGGCTCACATGTTTAAACAATTCCTCCCAGTTGATAGCACTGCTTTGGGAGGTTGTAGAAATGGTGGAGGTGCAGCCTCGCCAGACGAAACAGGTTGAGCCTGGGAGGGTTTAAGGTCTGTCCTGTCATCTGGCCTGTCATGGTTCGTTCTCTGCTTCCTGTCTGCAGAGATGAGCAAGGCGTGTTCGTATGCTCTGCTGCCGCCATTGACAACATCTGCTTCTGTGTTTGCTAAACCAGGAGTCACAGTGAGCCTCAGCTGCTGCTTGTCACCAGGACAAGAAGGACACTAACTAATACACCTTCTTTTCAGGATTTTGTTTGGTTCTCAAGTGTCTGAACTGCTCTCTTGGTAATCATTGATCATACAAGTGCTTTGTTATTCTGGTGTAGTTCCCCTATAGGAGCAGCTCCATGTGTGTTCTTTCTGAGAGATGGAATGGGGTGTATTTTGTCCTTTGTGCTGAAGTACTATTTCTAAAATGCAGACTTCACATGGTGGTTGAATGTTCGTGGAACCAATGGGAGTGGCTTTACTTGTTCACTAGAAGAGAAGTATACTAAGGTATGACTGGTTATCACTCATTAGCAGTGACTTCCAGTTTGATTGTCATACATGATCCTGACTCTAAAAGCTTAGGCATTTCTTTTTCTTACCCGTACTCTTTGTTTTCCTACTGAGATTACTACCAAGTTCTTTTCTGTAGGTAGAATATGGTTCCAGATACCACTACTAAAAAGAAAGTGAGAGAAGGTATTGGAGTGGTACTTGGATTTTATCTTTCATGGGCTCCTTTCAGAGTGAACAAAGTAATTCAGATCACCCATTCAGGAACCAGAATATTCTTTCTCCATGCACCTGACTTGGGAGAGTGGCCATGAGAGGATTTAATAATAGCAGGTTCTCCTGTCTGCTATCTGGAAAAGGCTAAGGGTTTTGAAATGGTTCCCCCCATTTGTTTTAATTAAATCATAACAGCCTTAGTAATGCTCTTTCTATAATTGTTGCTCAGAGTAACCAGTTAAAAATTAATAAGCTATAGCTGTAATGCTTCTATGAGAGAACTGTAAGAGGTAAATCAACAGCAAAGAGAAACACTTCACTTCTATAGGAATAGCACTATGCGTGGAGAGAAGAACTTTCCAGTTTTTGATAAGATTAACAAGCATTGCATTTAACAGTTTCTGAAAGCACCAAAGTCTTCATTAGCTAATTTTGAAGGGTTACCACCCTGATTTTAACCTGTAAAATAAAGGATGATAGATGAATATATGAGTTTTCCTGATGACTTTGATTAGTGGGATAGGAGAACAAATAAGTTAAGCAAAATAATGACTTGGATATACAAAGCAGCACTGTTTAATAACTAAGGTCAATTGGGGAACAATTAATTTTTTCAATAACTGATGAGAATAAGATAAAAGTAAGTTGAAAATAAACTAATAGTTGATGCTGACCCTTAGCCTACAGAGTAACTGAATAAACCAATAAAGACGTGGCTGCCCACTCCGCACTCATCCATATGCAAAGGTTTAAGGTAATTGTTAATTAATCAGTTTGTAAAGAGCTGGGTCAATATGCGTACATTTTGTGGAAATGGCAAAGAATTCATTATTTAAATCAAATACATTATTTTATGTTTTTATAAACAAGTATTTTGCCCTAATTAAAATTTAGTTCCTTAGCAGTTGTATATTCAAAGTGTCATCTATACATAGATCTTAAAGACTTCACACCCTTTTGAGTAATTATGCTAAATGTGCACTGTAAGCTAATGTCCATCTTTTGTCCATTCTGACCATATATACCTTGTATGCTATTCTACTTGATTGTAATTGTTAAGGTTGTGTATGTGAATTGTCACTAAAAGTAAAAAACAAAACTTTGTGACTATTAGATTATTTTGAGGCTGTTTCATTAATTCATGCAAAGTTCGTTTATATCCAGTCATAATCAATATCATGTATTATAAATAATACATAATATGTGTGAATAATTGTGAGGAAAAATGAAAAATAAATTTGCATCTTTTCTCTTTTCCCCTTGGTTCTGTTTGGTGTGTACAGATATGCTGTGACCCATTTTATCTGCTATCTCACATTCTCTACCAGCTTCTTCCCGGAATCATTTATATGTGCACGAATGTCCTCCATCTTAATGTTTGATGGCTTTTGTTGCCTCACCTAGCAATATTTGAGTTTGTCATGAAAATTTTTTAGTATTATCTTAAATCTGATCTTCTTTTTCAACACTCTACTCATTTTCTATGCCCCTTGTAGTCTACTTTATTTTTACCCACTATTTCATGCTTGTTTGTGCATGCTCAGTTCTGGGTCCTCTCTGCTTGTCACTGTGACCACTCTCCTTTAGTCTGCTAGCCATGTCTTTGCAATGCAAACCTTTGCACTCTCATCTCCTCTGCGGTGGACTGGACATCTTCACTAGGGTTTCCCGGGTACCTCACGTTCTGATTGCACAAGTGAACTGATCACCTTGTCCCTTCCTGGGAAAAGTTCTGCCCCAAACCCTAAACTCTGGTCCCCTGCCCGACACCCAGGGTTAGGCCTGAGCTTCTCTTCTTTCTCAGCTCGTGTAGTGCCAGCCAAGCTTCCTGCTCGACCTGCTGATCATTCCATCAGTTCTTTCTGTCACAGCGAATCCTAAATCCAGTTTCCCATTCTTTCTTCATTTGCTCTTTAATTCATTCATTCAGCCTTTAACTTATGAATGTTGTTGATTGCTTGCTTTGTGTCACGAAAAGTTCTAGGTAACTTGAGAATCACACAGTTAACAAAATAAGTATACTTGTCCTCATGGAGATCACATTCTCTTCAAAACTATTTGTTTTAGTTTTATCTGTCTGTCTGTCTGCCAGCCAGCCTGCCTGCTTGCCTGCCTGCCTGCCTGCCTGCCTGCCTACCTACCTACCCATCTGCCTGCCTGCCTGTCTGTCTGCCTGCTTGCCTGCCTGTCTGTCTATCTATCCATCCATCCGTCTATCCGTGTATGTGTTTGTTTGTATGTTGTGTGTGTGTGTGTGTGTGTGTGTGTGTGTGTATGTGTGTGTGTGTGTGTGTGTACACGTGCATATAGTACCCACAGAGGTTAGAATAGGGTATTAGATCCCCTCAAGTTGGATTTTAGATGGTTGAGAACCATTGGATGTGGGTACTGAGAACTGAACTCAGGTCTTCTTTAGGAGCAGCAAGTACTATTAACTAGTCCCGAGATTCCATTTTTACATGAAGAAATGAACACATTATAAAGTAAAAAGATCAAATGGGTTTCAGAGATGACTCAGTCAGTAGTGTTTGCTGCACAAGCATGAGGACCTGAATTTGGACCCAAGAACCCAAGCATGGCAGTATAGTCTTGTAATCTGGCTCCCAGCAGTGGGAAGGTGGAGATAGGAGGATGTTGGGGACTTTGTGGCCAGTTACTATAGCTATATCAGTGAGCTTCAAGTTCAGTGAGAGTCCTTGTGTCAGAGGGGGAAAAAAAGTGCCTAGGGTAATTGAAGATGACATCTGACAACAAGGTTTGACCTCTGCACACACATACGTGTGCACCCCTATGCACATGCATACATGCACGCACGTGCACACACACACACACACACACACACACATACACAGAGAGAGAGAGAGACAGAGACAGAGAGACAGAGGGACAGAGAGAGACAGAAGGACAGAGAGAGAGAGAGAGAGAGAGAGAGAGAGAGAGAGAGAGAGAGAGAGAAAATGCTTTATATAAAAGGCAGTAATACTTTGGAAAAATATCCAGCCATCATTTAGGATGACTTGAACAAAAGAAAGATAAAAGAAGCTCTAGTGGCAGGCTAGGAGCAATTCAGCACTAAACAGGTCAGAGGATAAATATCCCAGTAGGGACTGAAAACAGTGCGGCCATTCAGCAACAAGAACACAAGGACACCACACTATCCCTAAAACCACCCAAGGAATATGAAACAAGATGAATAGCTATTTCTTCAGCTCTGTCACTTGCGGCTTAGCGAGGGCGATGTGTTGACATCCTGCTGGCTCTCTCCATGAGAGTTGAAACAGTCTATCTTCTATTCCTCTTCTACTTTAGGATAAAGCCTGTATTTCTTGATGTGGTCTGTACAACTCATATGGCATACCTGGTCTAGATAGCGTAATTTCCCTCTGCCATACTCTGCAGTCAAGCTTTCATGAACTGGTGCAGTAACTTGAAGTTGTTATTTTCCTCACAATCTTAATATGGTCTTTCTTCTTTGTATGCAATTCTTCTTCCTTTCTTCAACTTTATAGCTGTTACTTATCTCTCAGGTAAGTGTCCCTTTAATGAGACTTTTCCAGATCTATGCTTAGATGAGATCCTTAGAGAACTCAGTACTTACTGTCATAACATATTACATTTGCTTTCTCTTAAGTTTAACATGTTTCTCTTTATAGTTTTTTTCTAGGCTGTGCTCATTTGAATTAAAACAATATTTCTGGTGTCTAGCTCAGCCTCTTGTCAGATTGGCACTACGATAGCTGTTTACTGCATACTTAGTACAGTGAGAAAATGATAATTGTGTTCAGTATTGTGATGGAATTTGTAGTACTTTTTCTTTCATGTTTTCAGATATGAATATTTTATGTAAAATGGAAAAACTTAGTATTGTATTATCAGTAAGTATGTTTTATTATTTTGAGCTGTAGTTGGCATAAAATCGAATGGACAAAACACCCTACAAGAAGTCAATGGCTGTAAGATTGAGTTAAGGTAGAACAGGGGAAAATTGACATGGGGTCCTACCTCCAACCAAGCTGATTGAGTTGATACTTGCTGGCAAAGAGAAAATCACTTTTCTCTAATGGAGTGTCACTGGGTATACGAGCCACATTCCAGGGCAGGCCCCATTACGTAAAAGTTGACCACCACAAAAAAAAAAACAAAAAAACAAAAAACAAACAAAAACAAAAAACCTCAGTGTTTTTTCTTTACACCTGTTGACTTTTGTTTTGACATTTTTTTTCTCTTACTAGTTTTTTGTTTGTTTTGGGGAATTTTTGAGAGGAGGAAAGAATGAACATGAAGTTGGGTAGATAGGGAGATGGCATCTTGGAGGAGTTGGGGGAACAAAAACATGATCAAAATATATTGTATGAAAAACATTTTTTAAAAGATAGAGTCTATTTCTGCATTGTATAGACTGGTAAAGAGAATACTAGAGACATTTCTGTCTGTAATTTAAATATCCTTTCAAGATAACTCTAAATGAAAGAAAGAAATTATTTTTGCTTTGAGGATTTGAGGAAAACAGTAGTTTCTTAAAGCTAAGGAAAGCAGTATAGGCTGAGCATTCTAGGAAAAGTTCTCTGCTTATACATAGAGGATTGATGGATAGTGGGAGCGACATAGAAATACTTAGAGTAGAGATTTTGAAGGTACCATATTTAAGAAATAATTGTCTGTAGTCTTAGGGAACAGCTGTTTTCCCCTTAATATATTTTTGGAAATTGATCACACTCTATTTATTTTACATTCATTACTTACCCTATAAGCCATGTGTATTAGTTACTATCTATTGCTGTGATAAAACACCATGGACTAGGCAACTTGTAGAAGAAGAGGGTTTTTTGGTTTAATGTCCCAGAGGGTTTGGGTCTATCATGACTGCAAGTGGCAACCACCAAATCAGGAACACATGCGGAGAGCTCATATCTTAAAACTTAAAGCACAAAGCAGAGACCACATCCTGGGGTAGGGTGGGGTGTTAAAACCTCAGAGCCTACCCCTTAGGTGACCTATTTCCCCCAACAAGCCCACACTTCCTAAATCTCACCAAACAGCATCACCAGATGGGAGCCAAGTGTTCAAATGCCTGAGAGTGTGGGGAACATCTCATTCTAATCACTACACTGTAAACATGGCTTTGAAATGTTCCTACACAGATTTTATTTATGAATAAACAGGGCAAAAGAAAGGTGAAGTGACCTGCCTTAGAACAAACAATGGTTTTTATTAGATCCTATAGTTTTTGTTTGTTAATTTTTTTTTCAAATCTATTACTTTTCAGTATGACTCACTGTGTTGAATAACTTTCCTCACAGTGACAAAATAGTGACCTAAGAAAACAGTTGAAAATACTTCTTTTGCCTCAGGGTTTCAGAAATATCAGTTGATGGTTGATCGATTGGGTTGCTTCTGGGCTCATGTGTACTAGTAGAGCAGTTTATCATATTTGAGACCATGTAGTAAAACAGAAGGATCTACCTCATGTTAGATGAGTACTTCTCAAGCTGTGGTTTGCGGCTCCTTTGGCAAAACTCTGTCTTTATACTTTATAATATTTATACTATGATTCATAACAGTAGCAAAATTACAGTTATGAAGTAGCAATGAAAATATTTTATGGTTGGGGGTCACCACAACATGAGGAACTGTATTAAAAGATCACAGCATTAGGAAGGTTGAGAACTGCTATGTTAGATGGGGGCAGAGAGTGAGGAAGAAGCCTGAGATCAGTGCTGCAAGGACACACCTCTGTTCACCTATTGACTTTAACCTGGCCTTACCATGGAAAGTTTCCACCACCTACCCGAAAAGGCCATCAGTTTAATCCATCTGTGAGGCAGCATCGTCATTAGGTCAGAGCTTTTATGACCCAATCACCTTGCAGTGATGGAAGCCACTAGCTGGGTAACAAACTGTCAACACATGATCCCTTTGGGGGACCCTTTATATTCAAAACGCAACATGCATGGAAAACTTTGACCCAATAATGTAGGTAAAAGGAATTTTGTAATATTTTCAACTTAGTATTATAGTTATGTAATATGTAATTTTTATTTTAATGTAGTTGTAATTTTTAAATGTTTATGATAATCTACTCATTATTATTCCTAATATGGTAGACTCTTTATGTGAACTACGTTGAGCGTTTAAAAAGATCACCATGCCCCTCAAAGGTAATCTGTAGTAAATTCGTTCTCCTATAATAACCCTTTAGGATGCTTTGGGTAGGTAGTATTTACAATTAATTTAAGATAATGGCTTTTTATTTCTCCAAGAGAATGCAGATGCTTTGTCATTTTAAAACTATATTAACACTATACTACATATTCTTTCTTTTTTTTCTTTTTTTTTAAATGTCTACATTGTGCTTATTGGTAAATTGATTGTTTCTTCTTTTCTTTTTTTTTCTTTTCCTTTTCTTTTTTCTTTTTTACACAGGGTTTCTCTGTGTAGTTTTGGTGCCTGTCCTGGATCTCGCTCTGTAGACCTGTCTGGCCTTGAACTCACAGAGATCCTCCTGGCTCTGCCTCTCGAGTGCTGGGATTAAATGTTTGTGCCACCGCCGCCCAGCTATATTACATGTTCTTATATAGAATTAACCAGTTTTTGTGCTGCTTAGTGGCTTACTCCTTATGGCTTGCTCAGCCTGCTTTTTTATATAACCTAGGACCACCAGCTCAGGGCTATCCCCTCCTACAATGGACTTGGCTCTCCCCGATTGATCACTAATTAAGAAAATGCCATATAGGTTTTCTATAAAATCAAGGTATAGCTTGATTTTATAGAGGCATTTATCAGTTGGGGTTTCCTCTTTTCAGGTGATTATTGCTTTTATCCAATTGACATAAACCTATCCAGCACAATTGTTTCTTATAGACAACTCCATTTTAAAATCTTTGTGTGTGTATATGTGTGTCTGTATGTCTGTGTATGTTTATACTACCATGGCCCTTGTTATATTGTGATAAAACACCTTGGCCATGAACAATTTGGGAAGGACAGGGATTTATTTCATCTTACAGGGAAGTCAGGGCAGGAATCCCAAGGCAGGAACATAGAGATAGAAACTGACACAGAGGATGTAGAGGAAGGCTGCTTACTGACGTGCTCCTGTGACATGTTCAGTTTACTTTCTTACAGTACCCAGGACCACCTGCCAGTGGTGGTACTGCTCAGAGTGAGCTGGACCCTCCCACATCAATCATCAATCAAGAAAATGCATCACAGGCTTGCCCAAAATGCACAATCCAGTCTCTGTGCATTTTTGCAATTGAGGTTCCCTCCTCCTGAATGATTCTAGCTTGTCAAGTTGACACAAAACTAGCCAGCATAGCCCCTTACTGATTTTCTGTTCTCCGGATATTTCAAGTGGAACACACATATCTGAAGATTCAAAGCCAACGTTCACAAATGAGAGAAAGTGTGTGATGCTTGTTTTTCTGCATCTAGCCTACTTTACTCAGAATGATTCTTAAAGGCAGGCTAAAGAGGAAAAGACATTGTATACTACTTACTTACTTGTGTGTGCGTGTGCGCACACGCGCGTGTAGGATGATGCTAACTCTTGTGCATGTGGAGGCCATGTCTGGTGTTTTCCTCTGTTATTTCATACATTCTTTTTTTGTAATGGATCCCATCACTAATCTGGTGCCCACAAATGGGCTACGCCAGCCAGCCTGTGATACAAATGTGCTATCTTGGCTAGCCTGTGACACAAATGGGCTATCCCGGTTAGCCTGTGAGCCCCAGGACCCTTCTGGGTCTGCCTGTCTGCTGCTAGGGTTCCAGGTGCGTGCTCACACTTGGGCTTTCTGTGGTTCTGTCGATCCTACAGCTCTCATGCTTGCACAGGAGGACCTAGCCTACTAGGCATCTCTCTAACCTGACATCGTACAGTTTAAAAAAGAAGTAGCATAATCTAGAACACAGTGGAGCAGTAACTTTAAAGTTCTGGAAGAAAAAATTCACTCTATAATTCTAAACTAGTATTTGAAAAAAGGAAAAGTAAGTCTTGGATATTTAAAAATTGAATAGTAGTATTCTCTTCTTGTTGATAATGGTGGCAGTTAATCAAATAAAAGCCAGGCTGGTTATATTAATATTAGAGGTTATTATATGGAGTTTTACTAGTTCTGGTAAGATCATTTTATACTGATGAATAGGTTGAGTCTTCAGCAAGGCATAATTATCCTAAATGTTCACATCCTTAATAACAGACCTTGAAGTCATAGAGAAGATACAAGGCAAAGCTGACTGGATTACTAGTTAAATAAACCCATGCATAGTTGGAGATTTCCATACTCCTTTCAATAATGCACCAGCTGGTGAGGAAAGAAATTGGAACATAGAAAAAATTTAAACAACACTATTGTCTAACATTCTCTAAGTTACACATATAGAAAACTACCCATTTGTAGAATACATGATTTTGGGGGCTAGGGAGATGGTTCAGTAATTAAAATGCTTGTTTCACAAGTATAAGGACCAGAGTACTGATCCCCAGTACCTTCGTAAATACCAGGTACGCATGGTCAACTGACTGTGCTTCCAGCATTTGAACGACATACATAGGGAACTCTAAGACAAGCTGGCTGAGCAGAGTCGCCATAAGGTCAAGTGAGAGACCCCTGATCAATGAATAATGTGGAAAGCGGTCAAGGAAGACCCCTGATGGCAGCCTCGGATTCCCACATGCCCATGTACATGCACACACTTGCATGCAGCCCGGTAAACATATGCACATACTGAACACATACATACTTCAAGGAAAAAGGAAAGAAAAGTACACATTCTTTCAGTTGTGCCTCTATACAATATTTTAGGCCATTAAACTTGTCTCAAATAAGTTACATAAAGTGTGTTCTTTGTCCATACACAACCTGGCATTTCTGATAGATAAATCTACTTGGAAAATCCTAATATAGTCTTTCATTTAAGACCAAGCAACACAATTTTGAGTTAGCTATCAGTTAAATATAATTTCAAAAGAAGTACCAAGGAACAACAAAACATTTTCCATTTACTGAAAATGAAATATATTTAATTTTGAGGTATAGCTAAAGAAGTGCTTATGGGAAAATTCGTAGCATTAAATATTTATATCATAAAATTAGAAAGGTTTAAGTCCAGTGTCCTAAGCTTTTCCCTTAAGAAACTAAATAAATAAGAGCATATTAAATCCAAAGTGTGATGATGAAAAAAATAATAAATTCAATAGAGAAATGCTGTGCACCAGTCTGGGCTGATTATGAAGCCACAGAGCCATGGCGGAGCTGCCGCCCAGTCATCCCTCGGACTTGCTGACCAGCCAGTCTAGCTGAGTCTGTGAGCTCCAGGGTCAGTGAGGTACCTGTCTCAAAACATGAAACAGAGTGGTTGAGGAAGATACCCACTGATGAAATCTGGGCCACATATGCTGTGCACCAGCACACACACATGCACACATGTGGATATATACACACCACACACATACAAAAAATGACAATAGAAGCTAATTTAATGGTAGACAATGAAAAAAAAGCTCATCAAGCCAAAAATGGTTGATGTTATTAGTAAAATGGTAAGTTCCTAGCCAGAGTTATT
The DNA here is from genome assembly GCF_007827085.1 of Peromyscus californicus insignis. NCBI lineage: Eukaryota > Metazoa > Chordata > Mammalia > Rodentia > Cricetidae > Peromyscus > Peromyscus californicus. The sequence goes on along the minus strand of NW_026294480.1, from coordinate 74,494,404 downwards.
TGGGATGGGGAAAGATGTAGAAGAAAGGGATATCTCTTGTACACATTAAGGCAATAGTAAATGGTTATTATACATAACTTTATGCCAATAAACTCAACATCTTAGATAAACTGGACATTCTTTGCAAAACATAAGCAATAAAATCTAACTAAAGATGAAATAAAAACTCAAATAGTCCCATGTCTGCCAAAAATCCTTAATAGTCTTTCTAATGGAAAATACCAGGTCCAGGTGGCTTCATTGATGAATTCTATGAAACATTTGCAAAAGATCTCATGGGGAAACTATAGTCATGTTATTGAAAAATTTAGATCACCCTTTAAAATTGATTTGATTATAAGAAATGTATCAATAGTTGAGAAGCTGTATAAATTAGAAAGCAAAAGTAAGCTCTTAAATACTTGTCTTAAGAATCTTCCTTTTTGAGACAGATTGTTTGAAATTCCTTTTAGGCATGTTGGCCTCCTTTCAGCTAGATCAATGGAATGTTTTTTATTAAGATTTATTCATCAAGGTTACTGAATATATAATGACTGAATATTTAATATAATATTAACTTTATAGATATATAAGTTCAGGGTGTGATATTTCCTTTTTAGCATCAATTAAGTGTGCAAAATAGGTTGATTACATTTTCATAAATACATATAATGTATATTGGTCATATTCAACTCTTTATTATTCCCTTTCATATTAGTTTAACCCATCCCTGGTCTTCTTCTTGAGAAGTCTACCTCCTATTTATTTGATAAGTTCTGAATGTCCATCTCTGTAGACTTCTGTTCTTATTCTAAGGAATTTGAAGCAGCAAGTTCCTGGAAAGCAGTAATAACAGTAGTGGCAGTTATTGCTGCACAGGCTCATTTTGCTCTAAAGAAGGCAGTTAACTACTTTTTTCTTCTAAAATGTGAGTTTGGGGACAATATTTATAAGCACTACTCTTTTTTTTTTTCCATGTAAATGCTGGACTCTGTATAGTATCATTTATCACCACTGAAAATTTGAAGGTTGAGTAGACGTAAGTCAGAACAAGTGCATATGCCATTATTGTCTGAAATAGGTCTATTTATTGGGGTGTAGGTTTTATAAAGCCAAATACAAGTTTTAGAGATATAATACTCAATACACAATCTTGTCATTTCCAGAAGTCTAATAGTTTATTCTCAAAATACACATTTTTTACAACTCTCTCAAAGGAGTTTATTCTTTGAACTTGAACAGAAACCTACATATCGCTAAAATGTTATCAAAAGACCTTTTAAAAAGTGCCAAGAAGCGACAGTATATTTAGGTTTATTCTTAATAGTAGCAGCAGGAAGAGCACATTGTGAGTTATATTGGTTAATTGAAGTTGGAACCAGTACTACCTTTATACATAGATCATATACTAGAAGATAATTAAGAATTGCATTAAGATATTCTTGATAATCACCGTACTCCAAATATTTTGTGATATAAAAGCACATAGATATATTTTGCAGAACATAATCATATGAATTACTTACAATTGTTACATAAAAGGAAGATTTGTAATTATGACTGGAAATTATTTGAAGACACTATATATGAGTAATTTGGTATTTTTTCTTGTATAGAAATTTCAAAACAATCTTTGTTGGGCAATATTGCTTTAAGGTATCTTATTTTTTTATGTTGCATTTGTTTAACTCTGTGAAAATGTGCTACTTTACCTGTCTAAAACACCTGATGATCTAATAAAGAACTGAATGGTCAATAGCAAGGCAGGAGAAAGGATAGGTGGGGCTAGCAGGCAGAGAAAAAAAAAAGTAGACAGAGTAGGAGGAGAACCCAGGGGCCAGCCACCCAGCTACACAGCAAGCTATGGAGTAAGAAACAAAGAAAGGTATACAGGAATAGAAAAGGAAACCCTAGAGGCAAAAGGTAGAAGGGATAAATTAAGGAAACAAGCCAAGCTAAGGCCGGGCATTTATAATTAAGAATAAACCTCTTTGTGTGCTTTATTTGGGAGCTGGGTGGTGGACCACCCAAAAGAGCAGAAAAAAACAAACAACAAATCTTGGAATGGTTTTAGAGGACAGTATACCACAGACTTTGGCCAGTCAGTGATTTGACTTTCAGTGAAAAATTTCCAACAGTTATACTCAAGGTGTGTCTATTCAAAGCACTGTAGATGACATTCAGAAACTTAGTAGCAGGAGAGAAAAGACTTCAGCAGGAGTAGGGGTGTCAGAGGATAATGGGGTCGTGTGAAAATGACCAAGATATAATATGTACATATATGAAATTGTCAGAATAAAAACATCACCACAAGAGAACACTAATGGCTTATTGTACTTCAGCATGTGACTACATTTTATTCATTAAGCTTCTTAATTTGAGTTGTAAATTTTCATAAAATTGTAAGAAATAATATGTTGGTTCTGATCCAACTGGTACCTCCCACTCCCCTAAGCTCTCTTTCCCCCAACCCTTGCCCTCCATTACCCCCACCTCCACCCCCAGTTTGCTCATGTAGATCTCATCCATTTCTCTGTCATTGGGTGATCCCTGTGTCTTTCTTGGGGTCCTCTTTACTAGATAGCCTCCCTGGAGTTGTGAGTTGCAGTCTGGCTATCCTTTGCTTTACATCTAGTATCCACTTATGAGTGAGTACATACCATGTTTGTCTTTCTGGGTCTGGGTTACCTCACTCAGGATGATTTTTTCTAGTTCCATCCATTTTCCTACAAACCTCATGATGTCATTGTTTTTCTCTGCTGAGTAGTACTCCATTGTGTATATGTACCACATTTTCTTTATCCATTCTTCAGTTGAAGGGCATCTAGGTTGTTTCCAGGTTCTGGCTATTACAAATAATGCTGCTATGAACGTAGTTGAGCATGTGTTGTTGTACGATTGAGCATTTTTTGGGTACATGCCCAAGAGTGTTATAGCTGGGTCTTGAGGGAAGTTGATTCCCAATTTTCTAAGAAAATGCCATATTGATTTCCAAAGTGGCTGTACAAGTTTGCATTCCCACCAACAGTGGAGGAGGGCCAAACACCCTAGCTGTCGTGATAGAACTCTCATCCAGTGTCTGATGGAAGCAGATGCAGTGATCCACATCCGAGCCCCAGGTGGAGCTCCGGGAGCCCAATTGGCGAGAGAGGAGGGATTGTATGAGCGAGAGATGTTGACACCATGATTGGAAAAAGCACAGGGACAAATAGCCAAACTAGTGGAAACGCATGAACTGTGAACCAATGACTGAGGAGCCCCCATGGAACTGGACCAGGTCCTTTGGATAAGTGGGACAGTTGATTAGCTTGAACTGTTTGGGAGGCATCCAGGCAGTGGAGCAAGGACCTGTCCTTGGTGCATGGGCTGGCTTTTTGGGGCCTATGCTGGGACACTTTGCTCAGGCTTGGTGTAGGGAGGAGGGGACTGGACCTGCCTCAACTGAATCTACCAGGCTGGGCTGAATCCCCAGGGGAGACCTTGCCTTGGAGGAGGTGGGAATGGGGGGTAGATTGGGAGGGGGAAGGCTGGGGGTTGGGAGGAGGGAGGGCGGGGGAACCCGTGGCTGATATGTGAATTAAGTTAATTATAAAATAATATATATATATTTAAAAAAGAAATAATATGTTGGAATGTTTTAGTGCATAGACCTGAATTTCCCCCTTTAAAGCTACACCTTGCAAATTTAGTACAATATCACATTCATTATATTCAAATATACATAGTTAAGCTAGAGAATGAGGTCTTTACCAAGATTCTCTTACTTTGCTCTTTTATCATGCCACATTATTTTCTGTTTACCTTTAGGTTTTACAATCATTGATCATCTCTCTAGGTCACTGCTGTTATCACTTCATGTGTGTTATATAGAATTATAGAATGTGTAATCTTTTGAGATTAACTTGTGTTACCCAACATAATTCTTTGGAGATTAATTGAGGTGACTGTATGGATTAATATTTATTTCTTTTTGTTACTGAGCATTATTATATGGTATAAATTCATTATAGTTTTACCATTTGTCAGTTGATAAAATTCCAGTTGGCTACCTAGTACATTAAATTTGCTATAAAAATTCTAGTTGGCCACTAGTACATTAAATTTGCTATGAAAGTTTACGTGCAGGTTATATCTGGATAAATGTGTATTTCTTTAGAATAAATTCTCAGGTGTGTAACTGCTAAAGTGTACAGTAGATGTATTAACTAATTAATTAAATGTCATTATTAAACATTTTGTTCTTTTTATTGGTATTTTTTGCTGTTTAAAGTAGTTCTTACATAATTTTTCTGTGTTAGCTAGTCTACCTGAACACACAGCTATACTGTTCATAGCTGAGGAAGAGAGCCTTACTGAATCTGCCCATTGCAGCACTCAGACTGAGTGTAAACCTTGCTAAAGTACTGAGGACCGATTTGAGAGGACTTCTGACCTGACACTACAGTATTGTCTACGTGGCTATCAGAGAGTTACAGTTCATGCCACTGCATAACATATGGCTTGAAGACCCTGAGTAAGCTTCCAACACGATCTAGAGGAAGATTGAAATCATTAGACTGGGGATTTAAAGCAACCATGATAATCATATGTGTGTGTGTGTGTGTGTGTGTGTGTGTGTATACATACATACATACATACATATATATATATATATATATATATATATATATGGAAAGTAATGTATTTATATATTCCTATATATGTTCACACACACACACACATATATGAAAAGAATTTAAACATGTTCATGACAAGAACCTTTGATAAATTGGGAATAGAGTGCAATTTCCTCAGTTTAATAAAGGATATCTACCAAAAATATATAGCTGACACTATATAGGTGAGACAATATTTTTTCAGCCAAGGTCAGGAATAAGGGATGGTTATTTTTATCACCATTTATTTATTTTAGCTGTGGAGTAATCCTTTGTACACTGTGAATATGTATCACTCTCATTGGTTAATAAAAAAGCTTATTGGCCTGTAGCAAGGCAGAATAAGGTAAGGGTGGAAAGCCAAACTGAGAATGTTGGAACGAGGACAGGCTGAGTCAGAGTGAGTCATGGGCAGATGCAAAGAGAGCAAGATGAAAAATACCATATGAAGAAAGATACCAGGCCATGTGCCTAAGCTTAGATATGAAATAGGGGTTAATTTAAGTGTAAGAGTTAGCTGTAACAAGCCTGAGCTATTGGCCGCACATTTATAATTTATATTCAGTTGGTTATATGGGACCAGACAGTCAAAACAAGAAATGTCCGTTTAAAACATTTCTTTCACCATAGTGTTAGAAGTTGTAGCCAATGCAGTAAGAGAAGAAAAGTAAATAAGAGTACAGGACAGGAAAGAAAAAATAAAACTGAAACTTTTACACAAAGGATATTGTCATCTCTTGGGAAAATAAACTAGCCACATGCACCTCTCTTGGAATTAGTAACATTCATGGAAGTTTTGTAGGAAACAGGATTAGTAATTTTTAAATCAACAACTTGTCATAAACCAGCACTGAATGGATAGATTTTGAAACTACAATGCCATTTATGATAATCTTCAAAATGAAATGCTGGAATGTAAATCTAATAACAAATGAAAAGTGTAGTATGAGGAAAACTATAAACTCCTGCTGAAATAAAAATTAAATAAATGGAGAGGTTGCTCATTTTAGTGGATAGGTTTGCAATCCCAGTAATAGGCTGTATGTATTTTGGAGCGATGGGTGTGTGAGAAATATCTGTATATTCCTCTAAATTTTACTATGAATTTAAGGGAACAAAAAGGTGCTAGGCATTTTCTAAGCACAAGGCTTTCTTTCTTTAAATGGTTTTGAGTATTTTAGATATAAGACCTCTCAGTTGATATAGTAACAGTGATAGAGAGATCACTTGTTACAGAGTAACAGTGCTTTGCTCATCATCCTCACAACAGTTCACTCACTTATGTCTCATTGCACTTTCTAACCTTGATTCTACCCTGAGGCTTTTCTGTTGCATTTGAGAACTCAAGATAAGCCCCAAACTTAGATTCTCTCTGAAGGTATAATGAGCTACCACCCCAGCCATTTGGCACATCACCCATGTTATTTTAGAAAAAAAAAATGCCTTTCAGTGGAATGAGATTATTTTACTTGAGCAGTTTTCTATGTTATAAAGTTTAATTACTAGTTTAAATGAACAGAAGTAAATTTGTACCCATATGGCATTAAAGTATGTTAACTTTAGGGGAGAGAAATAATATGAATAATGCTTTGAAATGTTTTCCTGTGCCAAAAACAATAACATAATATTTTTAAAATTGTCTTTGCACTCAAGTGTACCTGTCTAAGAAAAGAATAATATGTTTTATGCTGTTTGTTTTTCCTGGATCATGGTTAGTTCCAAAAGTAGAATGAAATTGTAGCCAAGTAATAGTTTTATAAGTATCACAGTTACTGGGTAATTAATCTATTGTGAATTTCCTACATGTCTATTGATGTCATTAAACATAAGCATATTGCATTCCAGAATCATTTAGTCATCCTTTTTCACTGACAGTTGGTACATTAGTTCATGTTAAGCGGAATATCTCTTTAAACTATTTTTGGCATTTCCTAGATTAGATGAATTATGAATTTGATTATTAAAATTAACCTCTTATGTTCATCTGGTATTTGTTCTGAGCCGTTGTCCTTTTGTACTGAGTTTTTCTGTGCTCTGAAAAAATTTTTTATTCATGTAGATATTTGATGCAAAAAAATTTGCAATAAGATGTCATTTTCAGTATTTGTTAATTGTTTTTACTTACAAATATTTCAGAAATATATCTTGTATGAGCCAGAAGAAAGATTGATACACCAAGTTTGTACTTTTTTATGTTCTTCTTTTACTCTTCACAATTGATTAAGAATTTATATACAACAAAAGTAAAATTTAGGTTAAATGCTGTTATTACCCAAGGAGAGAAATGATAGTTCACTTCCAAAGTCTATGCAATTGGTCAGTACCACTCCTTCTCTACATCACTATTTCAGTACTCTCTAGGTTTTGAGAACCTTTTGTTAAATCAAAGGGAAGGATTCTAAAAAACCCTGTGTGACTATTATGTCACAGGCGGATGGCTTTCTCATCACACCCTGTTTTCCTCCTCTTCATGAATTTGTCTTTCTGGGCTTTACAGGATCCTGCACAAGTTGTCTTTGAGCCTCTTCTTCCCTCGAGGTATTGGATGCCTCCTCTCTGCTCTCCAGGCATTTGACTATGGGGAATTTCTCTTTGGACATTTGTGATTTCTTTGATCAGAGTAGTGGGATTTTGTTACTGTGCATTGTGAAATTGAATTCAGATAGAATTCTGGAAGTTAATTTGTGTGAAATGAATATGTGTGGGTCAATGTAAATGTTTAAAAGTTACTTTAATACTTTAACAAAACTACTGTAATCCATTGACCACAAATTGGTTTAAAATTTTTTATAGTATAAAAAATTGTATTTGGCTTACTTCTGCAGATGGAGTCATCTAAGGCCAAGGATAATTACATGAGATTATCAAATCTTGAATTAAGAATATTAAGAATAAAAACACGTATTTTAAGGCATTTGAACTTTTTTTTTATAGTGATAACATTTCTGGGAGTTACAGCAGATGTATCTTGAAGGGATGAAAACTAATTTGTGAAAATGTTTACAAACATTTGATGTCCCAAACCTAAGCTTAAATGTAAATTTTGATTATTAGGAAGCCCAAGGAGCCTGTTTTTGCAGCAGTTTCTGAAATATGTTATTGAATACAGAATAATTAATTGCACCTTTCCCATTTTACTGGGAAAGCATTTAGTTTTCACTGTACCCTCCCTTCCAGTTCCTGGAGCTCTTGCCTTACTGCTCTGCCCCTGTACCAGGTAACCGAGGTGCAAGCAGCATGTAGATGAGGCATTGCTAACATCCAGGTCAGGGGAGGGACACTTCTTCTGGCACCTCTCACACTGCTTCCATAGCTGGTATTCAGTGATGGTAGTTGTGGAAATTGTCCTTTTTTCAAAGAGGGGATACTGAGAACTGGAAAGCAGAAGTTAGCAGATCCTATGGTCTCGGAAGCTTGTGGGGAGAGGTTAATCGAAGATAAGCCGTTTTGGAAGGAAAGTACTCTTGTGTTTGTTTGCTTCGATTTATCTGTCTCCTAAGAACAGATGCTTGTCCTTTCTTTTTTTTATTACTAGTGTCTGGCTTAACAGTTGTTGACATCACCTTTTAACAAATACTTGTCAATTGAACCAACTATCTGTCAGGCAGGAAGAATTGGGTTTCACCTAAGTTTATACTATAATCATTACCTGCTGTAATCAGTAGAAGACAAGGAATGTGTTTAGGAAATATTTTTGTTTTTCTTACAAATAAGGTATTTATCTCAGATAACTCCTTAGAAAGTAACAACTTTTTGTTTTTATGAATGAGAAACATTGTCCAGGTATCATTTGCTTAATTAGCGAAACTCAAACATATAACTTTAGAAAAGTATTTTCCTTTTAACAACTTAAAGTAGTGTTTATTATAACAGTAGAAATCTGTGGTGAGGGAAGAGATTAAGTAGATGATCTTTATTTTTTATGATTTATTTGTGTGTGTGTGTGTGTGTGTGTGTGTGTGTGTGTGTGTGTGTGTGCATGCGTGCGCCCTTGGAACTCAGAAGAGGGTGTCAAAACCACTGGATCCAGACTTGATAGGTGGGTGCAAGCTCCCTGATGTGGGTGCTGGTGTACAAATCCAAGTAGATTCTCATACTGTTCCCTCTAATATTTCAAGGAAGATAAACTTCTGGGGCTGGAGAGGTCATTCAGTGGCTAAGAGTACTTGATGGAGACTGGAGATTATTATCTAAATGTGATAATCATTGGAGATCTGTTCCTGTTCCTTACATGATTTTTCAAAATAGAAATGATCTTTCCTGCTATATTCCTTCTAGAATGGATATATTTTGAAATGATTTGAATGAATGAGAATGACTGCCATAGGCTCATATATTTGAATACATGATCTCCAGTTCTTGGAACTGTTTGGTAAGGATTAAGAGGCATGGCCTTGTTGGAGGAAGTTTGTCACTGGGGTTGGGCTTTCAGGTTTCAAAAGACTTGTGATTCCCAGTGCTTTCTTTCTCTGCCTAATGGATTTAGATTAAGACATAAGCTATCAGCTGCTCCTTCATTCAGCCATCATGGACTCTGGCTCTCTGAAACTGTAAGGCAAACTAAATACTTTTAACCAAGGCAACCTTAGTTATGGTATTTTACCACAGCAAAAGAAAAGTAGCTGAGTTATGAATAATTTGTGTTCTATTTCTAACTAGAAGGAAAAAGTGTCTTTGAATCTTATAATTATTCCCATTTTTATAGTACAACATCACTGAAGAAGGAAGAAGCCCAATTTAAAGCCATTACAGTCACTCTCCTTTTCTCCCTTGGCACAGAGATAGACTGTTTTCACTGTCTGTTTTTGGTTCTGTTCTTGACTTCTACGCTTAGGTTAATAGTACCTTTCAGTTTCAGTGTTACATCCCATTGCTCCTTAGTATTTTTATGTATTTAGAGGAAATACATTATAGGAATTGATATAACAGAATGTAGATTACAGGGCAGATTGCCTGGAGTCCAGATTCCATAGTTTAGTTAACTGTGTAACCATTGTGAATCCTCCCACCCCCACCCGGAGTTAACTAGTTAGTTAAATAGTTGCTTTTTTAAAAAATTTCTTTTTTTAATTTTTTAAAATTTATTTTACATACCAACCACCATTTTCTCTCCCTACTCTCCTCCTGTGCCCTCCCTCCACTTCCTTTCTACCCACCCTCCCATCCACTCCTCAGAAAGGGTAAGGCTCCCATGGGAGTCAACAAAGCATGGCATATCAAATTGCGGCAGGACCAAGCTCCTCCCTGCTGCATCAAGGCTGGGTGATGCATCCCACCATAGGGAATAAATTCCAAAAAGCCAACTCATACACCAGGAACAGGTCCTGATCCTACTGCTAGGGGCCCCACAAACAGACCACTACACAACTGTCATCCACATGCAGAGGGCCTAAGGTTGGTCCCATGAAGGCTCCCTAGCTGTCCATCTAGAGTCCATGAGCTCTCACAAGCTCAGGTCATCTGCCTCTGTGGTTTTTCCCATCATGGTCTTGATGCCCCCTTGCTCTTAATAATCACTCCTCCCTTTCTTCAGCTGCACTCCAGGAGCTCAGCCCAATGCTTGGCTATGGATCTCTGCATCTGCTTCCATCAGTTGCTAGATGAAGGTTCTATGAAGACAATTAGAGTAGCCACCAATCTGATTACAGGAGAAGGCCAGTTCAGGTATTCTCTCCACTATTGTTAGTAGTCTTAGCTGGGGTCATCCTTGTGGATTCCTGGGAGTTTTCCTGGCACCAGGTTTCTCCCTGACCCCATAATGGCTCCCTCTGCTGTTTGAATCTTAGATGGTCTTTTAAGAAAAAACCCAGAGCCAGATATCGGTGAAAGCTGAAAGATCAGAGAAGCAGAACAGCCAGTTCTTACCTCTACGAAATCCTCAGCTTAAAGAGAGTGAGTTCCTGTTTCCTCACACCTTGTATACCTTTCTTTGCCCTGCCATACTACTTCCTGGGATATTAAATTCTTGTGTGCTTCCCAAGCAAAGTCATGAGATCTCAAGTGCTGGGATTAAAGGTGTGTACTACCACTGCCTGGCTCTGTTTTCCTCCTATACTGGATTAATTTCATGTAGCCCAGTGTGGCCTTGAACTCACAGAGATCCACATGGATCTCTACTTCCTTGAGTGATAGGATTAAAGGTATGTGTCACCACTGCCTGACCTCTATGTCTAATCTAGTAGCTGGCTCTGTCCTCTGATCCTCAGGCAAGTTTATTAGGGTACACAATATATCACCACATCCCTCTTTCAAGATTTCTCTTTCATTGTTCTCCCTCTCCATCCCTCCCTCAACTCGACCATCCTGATACCTCATGTTCCCATCCCCCTACCTCCTCTCCTCTATCCCTTCTCACCCCCCAGTTTACCTGCTACGGACTGGCCCATCGGGGCTACCATGACTGTAGGAGAACCAGGGCTTGGGTAGTCAGGAAGGCAAGGATTTGGCGACTGACAGACAGACAACACACTCAGAAGTGGTTTGAATCTGCTGCAATTTTACTTTTGCAAATCAGTAGTTTATATACAGAAAAGAAAACTGTCAAGTCATACAGGGAGCAGCAAGAGCTTGGCAATAATTCAATTACATCATCTTTAAAAAACAGCAAGCACACATTTATTAATTGGTGCTAGACATATCCCTTCACCCATAAGAACTTTATGACCCAAAGAGCAGTCTGTGTTTTTTAAACTTAGTCCCTAGACTTGTGTAGACTTTTTGTGGTTGTAGCTGTGACCCTTATCTTATCCCAGTATTTTTTAGTTTATAATACATTTCTACTTTTTTGGTACCCATGGCCCATTTAGCCAATTTGGATGCTGCAGACCCTCTTTAAGTCTTTCTTTAGTTCTTTACCATATATCTCTTTTAATATAAAACCTTTTTACCTGTTGGAATATGGACTCTTGTACTTTTATGCCTGTAAGGGGAAGGGGTTCTGCTGTAGTCTTTAAGTTACCCATGCTGAACTTCCTCAACAGAGGGGCCCACCATCTGTCTCCTATGAGATAATGTGTTTTACCATAAATCATTTTAGTTGGGATTCTTAAAGGATTCCTAGTGGGTGAGTGTTCATTCCCTAGAAGTGCCTGTCCAGCTTTCCCTTTCCTCCATAGTTCACAACCCAAGCATTCATTAATTTTTGTTGTGCTTTATAGATTAATTAGAACATTATCAAAAAACAGTTATACAGAACCCATAGCCCAGGGAGCTCATGATGTGTAAAGTACATCTTCTTTGGGAAGGAAGCATAACATGGGCACTCTGCCAGAGACCTCCAGGGAGCTTGTCCCGTGGGACACGTATCTCCTGTCTGCTACTATTGACATGATTGTTCATGTCACATGGACGACACTGGCGTTGGTATGGCAATTACCCAGGATATCTCATCTATTTCCCCTTCCTAGGGCAATCCATGTGTCCCTCTTAGGGTCATCATTGTTACTTAGCTTCTCTGGGGCTGTGAATTGTAGCCTGGTTATCCATTGCTTTACAGCTAGTATCCACTTATGAGTGAGTACATACCATGTTTGTCTTTCTGGGTTTGGGTTACCTCACGCAGGATGATTTTGTCTAGTTCCATTCATTTGTCTGCAGATTTCATGATGCCATTTTTTTTTACACTGCTGAGTAATACTCCATTGTGTAAATGTACCACATTTTCTTTATCCATTCTTTGATGAGGGGCATCTAGGTTGTTTCCAGGTTCTTGCTATTATGAATAATGCTGCTATGAGCATAGTTGAGCAAGTGTCCTTGTGGTATGATTGAGCATTCTTTGGGTATATGCTAGGTCTTGAGGTAGATTGATTCCAAGTTTTCTGATAGATGTTGATCTAATTGCATTCTTCTACATGTGGACATCCAGTTATGTCAGCACCATTTGTTGAAGATGCTTTCTTCTTTCCATTGTACAATTTTGGCTTCTTTGTAAAAAAAAAAAAAAAAAATCAGGTGTTCATAGGTGTGTGGATTTATGTCAGTGTTTTCAATTCGATTCAATTGATCCACATGTCAGTTTTTACACCAATACCAAGCTGTTTTTATTACTATAGCTCTTTAGTAGAGCTTGAAGTCAGGGATCGTGATGCCTCCAGAAGTTCCTTCATTGTACAGGATTGTTGTAGCTATCCTGGGTTTTTTGTTTTTCCATATGAAGTTGAGTATTGTTCTTTCCATGTCTGTGAAGAATTGTGTTTTGATTTTGATGGTGATTGCATTGAATCTGTAGATTGCTTTTGGTAAGATTGCCATTTTTACTATGTTAATCCTGCCTATGCAAGAGCATGGGAAATTTTTCCATTTTCTGATATCTTTTTCAATTTTTTCTTCAAAGACTTGAAGTTCTTGTCATATAGGTCTTTCACTTGCTTGGCTAAAGTTACTCCAAGATATTTTATATTATTTGTGGCTATTGTAAAGGGTGATGTTTCTCTGATTTCTTTCTTAGCCCATTTATCATTTGCATATAGGAGGGCTACTGATTTTGTTTTCAGTTAATCTTGTATCCCTCCACATTACTGAAGGTGTTTATCAGCTGTAGGAGGTCTCTGGAAGAATTTGTGGGGTCACTTATGTATACTATCACATCATCTGCAAACAGGGAAAGTTTGACTTTTTCCTTCCCAATTTATATCTCCTTGATCTTTTCTTGTCTTATTGCTATAGCTATAACTTCAAGTACAATATTGAATAGATATGGGGAGAGTGGCCAGTCTTGTTTTGTTCCTGATTTTAGTGAAATTACGTTCAGTTTCTCGCATTTAATTTGATGCTGGCTGTTGGCTTGCTGTATATTGTTGTATATTGCCTTTATTATGTTTAGATATGTCCCTTGTATCCTTGATCTCTCCAAGACCTTTATCATGAAAGGATGTTGGATTTTGTCTAATGAAATGATCAAGTAGTTTTTTTTTTTTCTTTCAGTTTGTTTATATGGTGGATTACAATGCCAGATTTTCATATGTGGAACCATCCCTGCATCTCTGGGATGAAGCCTACTTGATCATGGTGGATGATTATTTTGATATGTTCTTGGTTTGCCAGTATTTTATTGAATATTTTTGTGTCAATGTTCATGAGGGAGATTAGTCTGTAATTCCTTTTCTTTGTTGAGTGTTCATGTATCAGAGTAACTGTAGCCTCATAAAAAGAGTTTGGCAAAGTTTGTTCTGTTTCTCTTGTGTGCAACAATTTGAGGAGCATTGGTATTAGCTCTTATTTGAAATTCTGGTAGAGTTCTGCAGTGAAACCATCTGGCCTTGGGTTTATTTTGGTTGGGAGACTTTTAATGACTGCTTCTATTTCCTTAGGGGTTATAGGTTGTTTATCTAAATTGTTTATCTGGTCTTGATTTAATTTTGGTGTGTGGTACCTATCCAGAAAATTGTCCATTTCTTTTAGATTTTCCAATTTTGTAGAGTACAGATTTTCGAAGTATGACCTAATGATTCTCTGGATTTCCTCAGTATCTGTTATTATGTCTCCCTTTTCATTTCTGATTTTGTTAATTTGGATATTCTCTCTCTGCCTTTTGGGTAGTCTGAATAAGGGTATGTCTAACTTGTTGATTTTTCTCAAAGAACTCTTTGTTTCATTGATTCTTTGTATTGTTCTCTTTGTTTCTATCATATTGATTCATCTACCAGTTTGATTATTTCCTGTGGTCTACTCCTCCTAGGTGAGTTTGCTTCTTTTTGTTCTAGAGCTTTCAGGTGTGCTGTTAAGTCACTAGTGTGAGGTTTCTCCAAATTCTTTTTTTTTTTTTTTTGGTTTGTCAGGACAGGGTTTCTCTGTGTAGCTTTGTGCTTTTCCTGGAACTCACTCTGTAGACCAGGCTGGCATCGAACTCACAGAGATCCACCTTGCTCTGCCTCCCGAGTGCTGGGATTAAAGGTGTGCGCCACAACTGCCCGGCTTCTCCAAATTCTTTATGTGGGCATTGGTGCCATGAACTTTCTTCTTATCACTGCCTTCATAGCTTGGGTATGTTGTGCATTCATTTTCATTCAATTCTAGAAAGTCTTTCTTCTTGACCCAGTGGTGATTCAGTTGAGCATTATTCAGTTTCCCTGAGTTTGTCGGCTTTCTGTAAATTGTGTTGTTGTTAAATTCTAATGTTAAGCTATCAGGATATGATAAGATACAGGGGGTTATTCCAGTTTTTTTCTATCTCTTGAGATTTGCCTTGTGACTGAGTATGTGGTCAATTTTAGAGAAGGTTCCATGAGCTCCTGAGAAGTATGTATATTGTTTGTGTTTGGGTGAAATTTTCTATAGATGTATGTTAAGTCCATTTGCATCATAACTTCTGTTAGTTTCCTTATTTCTCTCTGAAGTTTCTGTCTGGCAGATCTGTCCAGTGTTGAGAGTGAGGTATTGAAGTCTCCCATCATTAATGTGTGGGTTTTGATGTGTAATTTAAGCTTTAGTAATGTTTCTTTTACAAATGTGTGTGCTCATATATTTGGTTCACAAATGTTCAGAATTGAGACTTCATTTTTATGGATTTTTCCTGTGATGAATATGAAACGTCCTTCTCCATTTCTTTTGATTAATTTTAGTTTGAAGTCTATTTTGTTAGATATTAGGATAGCTAAATCATCTTGTTTCTTTGGTCTATTTGATTGGAAAATCTTTTCCCAATCCTTTCCTCAGAGGTAGTGTTTGTCTTTGAAGTTGAGATGTGTTTCTTGTATGCAGCAGAAGTATAGATCCTGTTTTCCTATCCATTCTGTTAGCCTGTGTCTTTTTATAGGCAAATTGAGTCCATTGATATTAAGGGATATTAATGACCAGTGATTGTTAATTCCTGTTATTTTTTTTGTTTTGTTGTTGGTGGTTGTAGTGTGTGTGTGTGTGTGTGTGTGTGTGTGTGTGTGTGTGTGTGTGTGTGTTTTCCCTTTGGGATTTGGTAGTGTGAGATTATCTATTGCCTATGTTTTTGTGGGTGCAGCTAACTTCCTTGGGTTGGAGTTTTTCTTCTAGTACTTTCTGTAGGACTGGGTTTGTAGATAGGTATTGTTTAAATCTGGTTTTGACCTGAAATATCTTGTTTTCCCCATCTATGGTGATTGAAAGTTTTGCTTGGTATAGTAGCCTGACCTGGCATCTATGCTCTCTTAGTGTCTGCAGAATATCTGTAGACCTTCTGGCTTTCATTGAGAAGTCTGGTGTAATTCTCTTAGCTCTGCCTTTATATGTTAGTTGGCCTTTTTTGTTTTGATAATTATGTGGTGAGGGGACTTTTTTTTTTTTTTTTGGTCCAGTCTATTTGGTGTTTTGTAATCTTCTTGTCCTTCTTTAGTTTGGGAAAGTTTTCTTCTATGATTTTGTTGAATATATTTTCTTCTCCTTCCTCTATCTCGTTTATTCTTAGTTTTGCTTATTTGATGGTGTCCCAGACTTCCTGGATGCTTTGTGTTAAGATTTTGTTGAATTTAACATTTTCTTTGACCGATGAATCTATTTCCTTTATTGTAGCCTCTACACCAGAGATTCTCTCTTCTATCTCTTGTATTCTGTTGGTTATGCTTGCATCTATAGTTCCTGTTCATTTACGCAGATTTTCCATTTCTAGAATTCTCTCATTTTTTATGTTCTTTATTGCTTCTTTTTCAAATTTCAAGTCTCAAACTATTTCCTTCACCTGTTTGATTTCTTTCCCCCTTGGGTTTCTTTAAGAGGTTTATTGATTTCTTCCAATTTTTTGTTTATCTTTTCCTCCATTTCTTTAATGTAAGTTTTCATTTACTCTTTAAGGGCCTCTATCTTTATAAAGTCATTTTTGTGATCGTTTTCCTCTGTTTCTTCTGTGTTGGAATGTTCAGATCTTCCTGTTGTAGACTCACTAGGTTCTTGTGGTGCCATGTTTATCCATCTGGGTTTGGATAATTATTGGAACATTGTTGCTTCTTATGATGTCTTTGTTGGGTTGGTCTTTTGTTCCTTTATTGTTTGTTTCCTTTATTGTCTTTGGACTTATTGGCCAAGGGTTCTTGTCATTGGCTGGTTGTCAGGTCAAGTAGGGTTGTCTCAGCTGAGGTTTGTGGGGGTTTGGGTGCCTAGATCCAATCCAGCCTATTGTCCAGTTCCTTCTGGCTAATGTATGCTTTACTTGAGTCTATGGGGTCTGTTCTTCCAACTGGTGTAGGTTTTGCCTGTGGCTGTTCTTCTATCTGGTGTGATATCGCTTGTGCCTATAGGATCTGATGTTGCTGGAGAGGACTCTACACTGGGAGGATGATGGGTTCAGTGGTTTGGGGGCTGGAGTGGTTCTTGTAGGTTAGAGTCCAATGGGTGGCTGTGGTGGTAGAATGGCATGCCCGCAAGGCTCTTACTTGCTGGCTGGCTGCTCCGAGTCTTTCATGTAAGAAAAGATCCATAGGATGGCCTTTACCTGGTGGGTTTTTTATGAATATTGAACAAGGTTTGTTAAAGGATTTATTGAATGAACCTATGTAAAAGTTTTTTCAAATTCTTCCTATTATTACTACTACAACATTTTATCCATAAAATACCTTCTTGTATTATACAAGCTAGATTATAGATATTCAGCCCAATAATAAATATGTAGTTGCTATTTTTTCAGAACCTTAAAACTTCTATCAAAGACAGGTCTTGGAAAAAGCTATTACTAGAGGTCTTAGTGTTAGCAAGAGGGGATACATTGTCCTTAGCTGTATTTGAAAGGATATATTGGGGGCCAAAAAAGATAGATATGAAAGCTGAGTAAGTTAAGAATGCATTCATAGGAAAAAAAAAACAAAGACAAAAAACAAAACCAAACTAAAAAAACACATACACACCACCACCAACAACAAAAACATATCATACTTTAAAACAGTCTTGATGTGCATGAAATTTAAGAGAAAGCTACAGAACAGAACACAGAAGATGAGGAAAGTGTTGTTGTATTGAACTCAGGGAACATAGAGTCTTAGAAACTCTTCTAGGGTTATATATTTAATGGAGTAATACATCTTCCTGTTGGATCTCAAGGACATAGTGTTAGAAAACGCAAATATTTTAATAGCAATCCAAGGAAGACATATGATATGTTAATAAATCTAGAATGAGAAACAATAAATCTAGAATAAATCTTGAGTTAATAAATCTAGAATAGAGATGAGGAGCAATGGAGATGTTTTAATGTAGTCTCTTGGGCCATTGTGGATTCTTTATCCATGGATTCAACCATTGATAATTAGACTGAAGATATTCAGAAGAAAATAAATATACTCACCACATATAGTCTTGTTTTCTTTGCCATTATTTCCCAAACTGTACAGTATAACAACTATTTATTTAACACTTACATTGTATGAGGTAGTAGAAATAGAGATGATTTAAAGTACAAGGCTCTGTGTAGGTTGTATGTATATACTGTGGCATTTTATATAATGAGTCTAAATATTTTCCAGGTTTAGTGTCTGTGGGTTCCTGTAACCAGTTTCCCACAGACATCTGATGGCAGTGTATTAGCTGGAATAACAGCAGTTGAGTGCTAAGAGAAGTATTGAGGAAGAGTGAAGAGATTAAACTAATTCTGGTTTGATCACCTAGATATGCTATTTGTGAAGCTGATTAATACTATAGAAGAGGAATGCATTTGTTTGCAGATGGATTCTGTCAGCATATAGTAAAGTGCTCCAATAAATGGGTGAGCATTTGTTGTTCTTGTGGAATCAGTAGAAGATAGTGGTAATTAGTTAGATACATTCATAGCAATGGGGTTCTGGTGAGTTATTTAATAATCTGAATATTGACAAGAAAGTATAGGATAAGGGCTCTTCCTGGTATAATAAAAGGAAAATAGGAAAGTGGCCATCCTGAGGGTGACCTCAATGAAGGGGAAATAAGATAAAAACTGGCACCTTAGTGATTGCTACTGGAAAGTTGGAGGAATGAATTTTATTCAAAATGTGATGAAAAATAAATTACCTCAAAGTATTTTAATAAAAGGTTTAAAATGTATGTACTGCAAATGAAGTTTAAAAGACTATTAGAGGGAAAATGGGGGAAAGAGAGAAATAGTTTTATTGAAATTTCAAAAATACAGTTCAAACTTAAAAGGATCTGCATCCTGGGTAAATAACCTTGTTTCTAATTAGAAAATCCATTGCCATTCATATTATAGACTCTTCAGTCTAAAGATATTGGAGGAATCCTTTTAGGTTTAACCAAACTGACATTATATTGAATAACATTAAGCCATAATTATTGAGAAACTTTATTTTCACCCCCCCTCTTTGCCCTCTTTCCCTCTCTTCTTTCATATTTTCTCCTACTCTAACCCCCACCTTCCTCCCTGTGTCAAAGCAGGAAGCTTGATTGGAATGTAGAGTTTACATAAGCAGGATATGAAGAAAGAATATATTTTAATAACCAAGTACTTTATAAGGTGGAGCATGTTCTAGATGATTCTTAGCTCCAAGTAATATTTTCTATATTTAATTTTAATAATATTCAATAAATAATACTTATGTTTATGTTTTTAGTGAATATTTTGATAATTAAATATTCTAAAAATGGTTTAAATTATGATAGAAAAAATGTAATGGAATTTTGTGACTATTGAAGATAAAGGTTACTGTATTAGTTGCTCCTCTTGTTATTGCAACAAAAATATTCAACAAAAGCAACTTAATGAGTTTGTTTAAATTCACAGTTTGAGGATACAGTCCATTCTTATGGGAGAAGGCATGACAGTACTCTGACCTCTGTAAGTGAGCAGTATGCATGCACACCCCCCCCATACACAAAATATATAAATAAAATGTAATTGAGGAACTCTTGGTTAGTGAAAAGACTCACCCACTGTCGATAGCTTCAGTCCCTGGGCAAGACATCCTGAGTTAAATAAGAGTACAGAAAGCTAGCCAAGAACTATCATGCATATTATTAATTCATTACTTACATATGTAGATTGTATGTATGGTAACCAGTTTCTTCAAGTTCCTTCTGTATGATTTCCCTTCAATGACTGTAACTTGGAATCCTAAGTTGCTTTTGTCAGGATATTTTATCATAGCAAATAGTAAATAGAACTAAGGTAGAAATTGTTTTGGGTCATTGCTTTGATAAACTTGACCATGTAGTTGAGCATTCATAACTAATGATAAGTCACCATATCTTTATTTGGGAGCTGGTTGATGACCCAAAGAAAGCCTGCTGCATTTGGGTGTTAAGTTACCAAGTGTTTATTAGTGATAGTTTTGATTGTCAAATTGACACAATGTAGAGTCACCTAGGAAGGGAGTCTCAATGAGGAATTTTCGTGATTAGTGAGAAGACTGTGGGTGGCACTGTTCTCTAGGCAGGGTCCTGGTGTATATGAGTATAGAAAGAAAGGTGAGAGCTGGCATGCAAGTATTAATTCATTGCTCTCCTCTTCTCTTTACCTTGGATGTAAGGTTACTAGCTACTTCCAGTTCCTACTGCCTTGACTTCCCCACTGTGGGAGACTGTAGCTTGTAATTATGAGCCAAGTAAATGCCTTTTCCCCTAAGTTGCCATTGTTAGGTGTAGTCGGAAGATTTCTCCAGTTCCCCCAAGCCCCCACAGTCCCGTGGCCTGCTTGTAGAATAATCACTCAGAAGCTTATATTAATTATAACGGCTTGACCATTAGCTCAGGCTTATTACTGACTAGCTCTTACACTTAAATTAACCCATAATTCTTATTTATATTTAGCCATGTGGCTTGGTAACTTTTCTCAGTTCTGCCTTGTCATTTTGCTTCCTCTGTGTCTAGCTGAAGACTCCTGACTCAGCCCTTCCTCTTCCCAGAATTCTCCTCATCTTCTCACTCCGCCTATACTTCCTGTCTGGCTACTGGCCCATCAGCATTTTATTTATCAACCAATCAGAGCAACACATATTCACAGCGTACAGAACGATATCCCACAGCAGTTAGGTATTTGTTTTTATCACAACAACAGTAATCACAGCTAAGGTACCTTCAGCTTTAAGTTGTCTGTGGTTTTTTTTTTTTTTTTTTTTTTTTTTTGTCAAGCTATAAGATCATTATTTAAAAAAAAATTCCTCGCCGGGCGTTGGTGGCGCACGCCTTTAATCCCAGCACTCGGGAGGCAGAGCCAGGTGGATCTCTGTGAGTTCGAGGCCAGCCTGGGCTACCAAGCGAGTCCCAGGAAAGGCGCAAAGCTACACAGAGAAACCCTGTCTCGAAAAACGAAAAAAAAAAAAAAAAATTCCTCATGTGTAGGTGTGTGTGTGGCCCTATGTGCCAGAGCATGCATGTAGAGGATAAAGAACAACTTTAAGGAATAGATTCTCTCTTTCCATGTTAATTCTGGAGATTAAATTTAGGTATCAGCCATGCACTGTAGGATGTCAAATGCCTTTACTTGCTGAATCATCTCGATGGCCCAAGAGGATTCATTTTTAACAGAGGTATTTCTGTTCTCTGAGCATGATGACAAAAATATGTTACTTTGGTTTCATCCAGTATTAGTGTTGTCTTCCCAGTCTCAATGTAATTTTTTTTCTGTTTGTTAATAAGTAAGTTTGGGGAAAATACTTAAGACTATGTAACTTTTATTTACTACTTTTAGTGTCTGATGATTTTACAACTCATCATTTTCTCTAAATCTATTGGTTGGTATTATACTGTAACAAATCAATTTTTCATGTTTCTTTAAAAACTAAGTAGAATTAGATGCTAATTCAGCAATTACACTGTTGAATATATATCAAAAGAGAGTTGAATGAATATGTCCGAGAGAGTTGTACTCTCATGTTCACTGTAGTACTACTATTCTCAGTAGCTAAGTAGCTACCAAGTTATGTGTCAACAGTACATACATGATAGAATATGGTTCAGTCCTGAAAGTCAAGTTCTTTGAAACAGCATGGATGGAACTGGAGGTCTGTATGTGAAATGATTTTGGTATTGAACACTAAGTAATGCATGATCTTACATACAGTTGAAATTTAAAAACATTGACCTCATGGAAGTTTAGAGTAGACTTGTGATTACTAGTGGATAGGAAGAGGAGTGAGATGGAATAATGAGACACATTAATAAATGGGTACTAAGGTGTAGTTAGGGGCATTAAGCTCCAGTGTGCTGTAGCACAAGAGATTGACGTTAGATAATATATTACACATTTAAAAAGACTAGAACAAAGTAGTTTTAAAATGAACCCTAGAGAAATGGTTTGTGTTTGAAGAGTTAGTTTATGCTGAACTTGATTTAAACTTTATGCGATGTACTTACGTATTGAAACATCATACATATATGTAGGTCTTGGTCATCTTGCCTTTTGCTTTAAATCATTATGGACTTGTGAATATTCTTTTATTTCATGAGCTATGTAATCCATTGCTGTAGTTATTTTGAAACCTAAGTTATCCCATTCAACTAAAAGAATCCTAATCAAGCATAGTTTACTGTTCTTTTGACATTTATTAATCATCTATTCAGTATTGTCTTTTTAGAACTGTATTTGTGTAACTATGCATGAGAAATATACTCTTTTTTGTTAATAGAATAAAAGTATGTTTAATTTATCCTACGTAATCTTGACCAGAAACTTAGTATATGGTTTACAATTTTAAAAAAGGAAAGCAGTAGGCCCCATCTGACAGTAAAACAGGTAGGCTGCCCTCAGACCTTTTCCTGTCTGTCTGTTCACCCAGATCCAATCCCACAGTCTCATCCCTAGCTCTGCAACAGAGCACTAGATGCAGCCTTCTCTCCTACTGTGGATCCCACAGACCGTCCCCTGCTACCTCCGTGCCCTACTCGTCCCTGTATCCCAGAACCCAGCTCCATCAGGCACCCCCTCCTAAGCCAAGGTTCTCTCCTTTCAGGGCAACAAGTAGGCTGAAGGAAACCCACACTTCTCCTACTGCTCCTGAGGTCCAGTTCCCCACCCCCCACCCACCCCCAGTCTCATTTCTACCTCTGTAGCTGGAAACCTGCTGTGGTCTCACTTTATTTTCTGACCCAATCCCCAACAGATCACAAAGACCTTTTCTTCCAACTTTCCTTTCCCCAACTCATCCCAGTATCCCAGCCTCCAACACCAGCAGGCTTTCCCTGTGAACACATCAGCTGAATAGGCCAGGGAAACAGGCAACATTCAGATATCACACTTTCTGAAAATCCAGAGGGGAAATGGAAACCAAGGAACAAAACATCCACCCAACAAAGACAAATGCAGAAATCAGCACCTAGATCTTCAAATCATTCAAACCCAGATGCTAAGACCACAGTGGAAAAACACAGTCAACAACAGCCAGGGTGTATATCGCCATTAAAGCCCAGCTATTCTACCACAGCAGGCTACAAGTATTCTAGCACAGCTGGAAAGCACAGGAAAAAGACCTTAAAACAACCTTTATGAATATGATACAGGTCCTTTAAGAAAAAATTAATGAATCCCTTAAAGAAATCCAGGAAAACAGAAATAGTATTAAAAAAAATGAAACTGATCAAGAACTGAAAATGGAGGTAGAAGCAATAAGAAAACCCAAACTGAAAGAATTATGGAAATGGAATGTTTAAGAATTTAAATAGGAACTACAGAGGCAAGTTTCATGAACATAATACAAGAGATGAAAGAGAGAATCTCAGGCATTGAAGATCTATATAAGAACTGGATATATAGGTCAAAGAAAATGTTAAATAGAAAAAAAAAACTCCTGAAATAAAACATTCACGAAGTCTGGGACACTATGAAAAGACCAAACCTAAGAATAGTAGGAATAGAGGAAGAAGAAACTCAGCTCAAAGGCTCAGAAAATATTTTCAACAAAATCAGAGAAGAGATTTTCCTAACCGGAAGAAGGAGATTCTTATAAAGGTACAAGAGGCATATAGAATACTAAATAGATTGGAGCAGAAAAGAAAACCCCCAAGAGAATATTAAAAGATTAAAGGGAAAAAGACCAAGTAACATATAAAGGCAGACCTAGTAGAATTCCACCTGATTAATTCTCAGTGGAGACTCTTGAAATTCAGAAGGGATTTTTGCCTGGATGTGCTGCAGACTCTAAGAGACCACAGATGCCAGCCCAGACTACTATACCCAGGAAAAGTTTCAATGACCATAGACGGAGAAAACAAGATATTCCATGATGAAGCCAAATTAAGCAAGCTTTATCTACAAATCCAGGCCTATAGAAGGTGCTAGAATGCGAACTCTAACCTATGGAGGATAAGTATGCACATGAAAATACAGGAAACAAGTAATCTCACACCAGCAAAATAAAAAGAAGGCAAACACACACACACACACACACACACACACACACACACACACACACACACCACTACCACCACCACCCCACCACTACCACCAACTGGTCATTGGTATCTCTCAATATCAATGATCTCAATACCCCAATAAAAAGACACAGTCTAAGAGAATAGATTCAAAAACAGGATCCATCCTTATGCTGCATCCAAGAAACAAGCCTCAAGTTCAAAGATAGACATTGCTTGGAGTGAAGGGTTGGAAAAACATATTCCAAGCAAATGAACATAAGAACCAAGTTGGTATAGTCATTTTAATATCTAACAAAATAGACTTCAAGCCAAAACAAAAAGAAATATGGAAGGACATACATATTCATCAAAGGAATCTACCAAGATGACATTTCAGTTGACATCTATGTCCCAAACAGAAAAGAAATGGAGAAGTTTCACACAAGCAGCTTAACAGCACACCTGAAAGCTCTAGAACACAAGGAAACAATCACACCCAAGAGGAGTAGACAACAAGAAATACCAAACTGAGGGCTGAAATCAATAAAATAGAAACAGAGAAAAATAGAGAGAACCAGTGAAACAAAGAGTTGGTTCTTTGAGAAAATCAAGAAGATAGACAAATCCTTATGCAAACTAACCAAAAGTTAGAGAGCGAATATCCAAATTAACAAAATCAGAAATCAAAAGGGGGACATAACAAAACACAGAGGAACTGCAGAGAATCATAAGGATACACTTTAAAAACCTGTACTCCACCAAAATTGAAAATCTAAAATTGATAATTTCATTGATAAGTACCACTTACCAAAGTTAACCCAAGATCAGATAAGCAATTTAAATAGACACATAACTCCTAGTGGAATGGAAGTTTTCTTTAAAAGTCTCCAAACATAAAAAGATATCAGGGCCAGATGGTTTTAGTGCAGAATTCTACCAGACTTTCAAAGAAGAGTTAACACCAATAATCTTCAAATTATTCTACAAAATAGAAACAACAGAAACATTGCCAAATTCATTTGATGAGGCTATAGTTACACTGATACTCAAACCACATAAAGACTCAAGAAAGACAGAGTATTATAGAAACAGTGGGAGCTTTGCCAAATTCATTTGATGAGACTCAGAATATTACCGACCAATTTTCCTTATGAGCATAGATGTAAAAAATACTAAATGAAATACTTGCAAACGGAATCCAAGAGCACATCAAAAAGGTCAACCACCATGATCAAGTAGGCTTCATCTCAGAGATGCAGGGATGGTTCAATATATAAAAGTTAGTAAATGTAATCCACCATTTAACAAATTAAAAGAAAAAGCAGACAGGATCATCTCATTAGATGCAAAAAAAGGTGTTTGTCAAAAATTCAGCAACTCTTTATGATGAAAGTCCTGAGGAGATTAGGGATACAAGAAACGTACCTAAACCCAATAAAGGTAATTTGTAGCAAGCCTATTGTCGTCATCAAATTAAATGGAGAGAAACTTAAAACAATTCCACTAAAATCAGGAATAAGACAAGGTTGTTTACTCTCTCCATATCTATTCAATATAGTACTTGAAGTTTTAACTAGAGCAATAAGACAAGGATATCAAGGGGATACGAATTGGAAAGGAAGAAGTCAAAGTATTTGCAGATGATCTGATAGTATTCATAAGTGACTCTAAAAATTCTGCCATGGAACTCCTACAACTGATAAACACTTTTAGAAAAATAGCTGAATAGAAGATCAACTAAAAAAAAAAATCAGTAGCCCTCCTGTATACAAAAGACAAACTGAGAAAGAAATCAGAGAAATACCACCTTTCACAATAGTTTCCAATAAGATAAAATATATTGCCGTAACTCTAACCAAGCTAGTGAAAAACTTGTTAAAACTTGAAGTTTTTGAAGAAAGAAATTGAAGAAGATATCAGAAGATGGAAAGACCTATGCTCCCATGGATTGGTAGGATTAACATAGTAAATATGGCCATCCTATCAAAAGCAAGTCATAGATTCAACACAATCCCCAGATTCAATGCAATCCCAATCAGAATTCTAAAAGAATTCTTTGCAAACCTTGAAAGGATTATTCTCACCTTCAGATGGAAAAACAAAAAACCCAAGATAGCTAAAACAATCATGAATAATAAAAGAACTCTTGAAGATTACACCATTCCTGATTTTATGTTGTATTGCAGAGTTATAGGTATAAGAACTGCATGCTATTGGTATGAAAACAGTCATGTTGATTAAGGGATGCCAGTTGACCATGGAGATATGAATTCACATATGTGTAGATACCTGATTTACCTGATTTGTGTTAAAGAAACCAGAAATGCACACTGGAAAGTGTTTGCATGTAGAAGAATACAAATAGATCCATATCTGTCACACTGCACAAACTCTAGTCCAAGTGAATCAACATTAAACAGGGTTCACTGAACCTGATAGAAGAGAAAATGGATAATAGCCTTGAACTCACTGGCACAGTAGAAGATTTTCTGAACAGAATACCAATTGTGCATCAACAGCTAGTAAATGGGACTTCATAAAACCAAAAAGACAACTGTAAGGGAAAGGGCACTGTCAGTTAGACAAAGTGGCAGCCTACAGAATGGGAAAGAACTTCACCAGTCCACATCTGACAGAGGACTGATATCCAAAAGATATAAAGATCTCAAGAAACTATATGTCAAAAAGCCAAACAATCTAATTCAAAAATGGGGAACAGTTTTAAACAGAGAATTCTCAATAGAGGAATCTCAAATGGCCGAGAAACACTTAAACAAATGTTCAATATCCTTAGCTACTAGTGAAATTCATATGAAAACTACTTTGAGATTCCATCTTACACTTGTCATAATGGCTAGTATCAATAAAGTAAGTGATAATTCATGCTGTTGAGGAAGTGGAGCAAGGCCTCCCTCCATTGCTGGTGGGAGTGCAAACTTTTACAGCTACTTTGGAAATCATTATGGTGGTTCCTCAGAAAATTGGGAATTGATCTATCTCAAGATCTAGCTATACTTCTCTTGGGCATATATGCAAAGGATGCTCCATCCTACTAAAAAGACACTTGCTCAGCTATGTTCATAGTGGCTTCATTCAAAATAACCAGAAACTGAAAACAACCTAGATGTCCCGCAACTAAAGAATGGATAAAGAAAATGTGGTAAATTCACACAATGGAGTTCTACTCAGGCATTAACAAAACATGACTTCATGAAATTTGAAGGAAGTGGATGGAACTAAAAAAAAATTATCTTGAGTGGGATAGCCCAGACCAAGAAAGATAAATACTCCATGTATTCACTTATAAGGGGATATTAACCATTAAGTCAATGATAACCAAGATAGAATCAGTAGACCTAGAGAGCTTAGATAAAGAAGAGGGGTCTCAGGGAATGATGGGACCTTCCTGAGGAGGGGGAAATCAAATAAGTTTTATGAGTGGACTGGGGGCATGTGGGAACAGAAAGGATTGTGGTCAATTGGGAAGGAGTAGATGGGGTGAGGGAGATATTGGGGGGAAAGATGATTGGAGTTGCGGCAGCATTTGTGGGTTGGCATGGAAACCTAGTGCAGTGGAAACTTCCTGGAATTCATATGAAGGTGATCCTTGCCATCTTTTGTAGCCAGGTGAGGTTTCCAGTGGTACGACTGTTTTGCATTCAAGTGAATTGTTGGTCAAGAGGGTCCCATGAAAATTGCCAAACATTCAAGGCTGTTGACAAGACAATTGGTTGCTCTCTACAAATTGAATGAGGGGCCCATTGTGTAGGACAACCTCCACACAACTCATTGAACATGGAGAATTTGAGCTGGTGCCTACATGGAGCCCTCACCCCTACGTTCTAGTCTGTTTGGTGTGGAAGCTCCTTTGCAGGCTACCAAAAGAAAAACATGGACACCAACCCAGACACAAAACCTTTGACCTACAATCTATCCTGGCAGCAAAATATGTTAGGGCAATTGTGTCACAGATCTCGTGGGTGTAGTCAGTCAATGTCTGATTTGAACTAAGGCCCACTCCATGTAAGTAAGACACATATGAGCTCACAGAGACTGAAGCATCAAGCACTGGGCATACATGCTTCTGCTGGTCATGCAGTCTGTTCCTAAGGGTAATTCATTTCATACAATCCTCTGTATATATATTATAGCAGTTTGCTTAGTATTTATATAGGACTCCTGACTGTGAAAATGTGTGGGTTCCTGACTCTTGTGCCTGCCCTTGGGACTATTTTCCTCCTGTTGGGTTGCCATGTCCAACTTCAACATAATGTTTTTCCTTCATCTTATTATATTTTATTTTGTCATGTTTGGTTGTTATCTCTTTGAAGCCTGTTCTTTTCTCATGAGAATCAGAAAGGAAGTGGATCCTGAGGTGAGGGAAGTTGGGGAGGACCTAGGAGGATTAGAGGTGGGAAAGTATAATCAGGGTATATTGTATGAGAAAACAATCCATTTTCAATAAAAGAAAAAAATTAAAATTATATAAAAATATTTCAAATAAGGTTTCTGTAATTGGAAGTTTTTCTGTGTCCTGCCTGGTTTGCAGCAGCTCAGACCCAAATAAACACACAGAGGCTTATATTAATTATAATTGCACAGCCATTTGCTCAGGCTTATTACTGACTAGCTCTTATGTAGTTGGAAGTTTTCCTGTGTCCCGCCAGGTCCACAGCTGCTCAGATCCAAGTAAACACACAGAGGCTTATATTAATTAAAACTGCTTAGCCATTAGCTCAAGCCTACCACTGACTAGCTCTTACACTTAAACTCAGCCCATTTCTGTCAATCTATATGTTGCCATGTATTCCGTGGCATTACCTGTGTGCTATTACATGCTGCTCCCTGGTTAGCAGGCTGATGTCTCCTGACTCAGCCTTCTGCTTCCCAGAATTCTCCTCATCTGCTTGTCCCGCCTATACTTCCTGCCTGGCTACTGGCCAATCAGCATTTTATTAAACCAGTGTACAAAAGCATTATCCCATAGCACTCTTACATTTAAATTAATTCTTATCTATGTTCAGCCACATGGCTTGGTACCTTTTCTCAGTTCTGCCTTGTCATCTTGCTTCCTGTGCCTGGCTAGTGACTCCTGACTCAGCCTTCCTCTTCCAGCATTCTCCTCATCTGCTAGCCCCACCTATACTTCCTGCCTAGGTACTGGCTAATCTGCATTTTATTTATCAACCAATCAGAGCAACATATATTCACAACATACAGAATGACATCCCACAGCACTTCCCCTTTTCTGTCTAATCAAAAAGGAAGGTTTTATTTAACTTTAACATAGTTACTATATCTAGTCTCTTTGTATTTGGCAAAATTAAAGAAAATATTCTATCTATCCTATATTGTGAGTCTAATGTTTCATATCTAATTTATCTTTTATCATAACCAAGGAAAATTATAACTATCTAGTCTTCAACTTCATCAAAGACCTCAGAAGGATATAATATTAAGTAAACAGAAAATGCATTGTAAGCAACTTCCAAAATTCTGGAAACACAGACAGCTGCCTGCCCAGACAGTCATCCAAAGTTCCTCTGCAACATTGGGGCATCCATCTTCAGCCCATAGGCCTAGTCTTTGAGTCACTTCTCTCTGTGGCCTGTAGAATGTTTGGCATTTTCTTCTGCGAAGGAAGAACTGAAGGACCATCTCACCTGCAAAGTTCAGTTGTCACTTTCTTGTTGGTCCTGCATGTCCAGTTGATACAACTTTTTGTCAAGCAGTCCAGGCAAGAACAGTTTCTTGCCCAAATGGCTGTTTTGCCAAGAAGAAGATAAACTCCATATGGAATGTTTTTGACGCCCATCCTCCTCTTTGAAGTAAATCAATGCTGCCAGGAGCAGATGTGTCTTACTGTCCAGGAATGTCTAAGTGTTGAAAATGTTTTAAATGCCATATTATGTAGGTCTTTAAAGTGTTTGAAGATTGCCTACCTAATTGAAATATATCTATGTATACCTAGAAAACTTAGCTAATGTGACTACACATTTGATTATCATAGATGACTAATTATTTATCTGTATTTCCCAACTATACATTACAATTTCAAATGAGTTGCACAATCAAAATACTTTAAACAAGAGTCAAAATATACATATAGTATAACAAAATTAACTTTAAATTTGTATCAACAAACTAAAATTCATAGCAATATAAAATATTTAAAGCAAGTTGTTGCTCTTTAAAAGTAGATTGAGTAATCTTCCCTTTTATCCTATCATATCTATATCATATATTTCTATATCATATCCTTCTTCCTTTTTTTTGAAAGAGATTGACTATGACCAATAACCTAAACAAAGACAAATATCCATAATCCATTTTTTTGGGGAATGTGAGTGTAGTTTTCTAGGCTACTTTCTGCTGATAGAGGTCACTGTATTCTTATGAGGATCCTTAGAAAATTAAGAATTATGGTCAAGTCTTGACTATAATAGTCTGTGATGCTGTATTCTCTGAGTCAGTTGCCTTGAAGCTGTTCTGGATGTCTGGAGACCTCTCAGGGGGTCTTCCTTGATCAAACCATATTAGCCTGGAAGTAATTCATAAGTTCTCATCTTCTGTGGAAACAAACGGAGAATCTCTTTTCCAAAGCAACGTATCCTTAGGCATAAATTTTGAAATGAAGATATTTTTAAAATATACATATTGATTTAACTCAGCAGCCTTTACAATCAGATGTCTCTCTGTAGTTAAATATCCCAAAGACAATATAATCCAGATTCTCTTCTGGATTATATCTTCAAATATCCATCTTCATGTGGCTTATTTTTTTATATTACTTTTACTGCCTCTTTAAAGACTTTATTTTTTTAAAACTTTCTAATTCTTTATATAACTGTCTATATTCATTTTTCTCTCTTCCAAGCCTGTGTACATTTTTACACATATTATAAACTGTTTAGAGTTTATCCCATCTGAATCTGTCTTATTGTGAATCTATTGCTTTAAACTGCAGCATGACTAGGACTGAATTGGCGGCTTTGGCTGCTGGCTCTGCCCACCTCATCTTTCCAACATGGCGGAATGACATTTACCACCAGCTCTGGGGAACCGTGTTCATCACTGACTCTGTGAGGCAGTGGGTCTGTGCTTCCATCCAGCAGTGTGTAGACCAAAAACCTTTTCTTTCTTTCCTTTTTTTTTTTTTTTTGTCTGTACTAGCAAAAGCCATATCCACTATCCACCATGAACCACCCTGTATGGCTTGCAGAAGCCACTGTGTACAGTGGCGGGAATCCGCCATGCTGTACTCAAGCCCATATGCTGTGAACCTGCCATACTGTAGCTCAAGTCTTCACTTCATGGTGTCTCTGTACCTTGGCATCTCTGTATCTTGACCCACATGAGATATGAAGTAGAAAGCTGTTTTTGGTTCCATTATTGTGTGTTTAGAAGCCTTTTTAAAACTCTTTTAGTCCATATGGAAATTTGAGAGCCCCAAGTTGGTACGCCAAATGTAGCTGGAAAATTTCCTGTGTCCCGGCCGGCTGGTGATTGGGACAGATCTCTCCCACTTGTGTCCCAAAGCTGCTTAGTCCCAAATAAACACACAGAGGCTTATATTGATTATAACTCCTCAGCCATTTGCTCAGGCTCATTACTGACTAGCTCTTACACTTAAATTAACTTATAATTCACATCTTTGTTTAGCCACATGGCTTTGTCCCTTTTCTCAGTTCTGCCTTGTCATCTTGCTTCCTCTGTGTCTGGCTGGTGACTCCTGACTCAGCCTTTCTCTTCCCAGCATTCTCCTTGTCTGCTAGCCCCACCTACACTTCTTGCCTGGCTACTGGCCAATCAGCATTTTATTTATCAATCAATCAATCAGAGCAACACATATTCACAACATACAGAATGACATCCCACAGCAGGTTTCTATAGAACATGAAAGTTTATGGACATTATAAAGTGAAAAACTCAGTGACTACCAGACAAAAGGGGTGGAAAGGTTGTAAGAGCCAAGGTTGGGGAGAAACTGAGTGAGATAGTGTCTTCTGGACATGACAGGGCTCCTGTTGTCATCAACACACAGCAGTTATGGTTGTTTGTACAAGATCTAGCCAATCAGCACTGAAACATGGAGCCCTACCACTAACTGATGAACTATTGATAGTTGATGGCTTTAAGTGGAGAGAGATGAATTTTTTTAAGCGTGTGGTCTCTGATAAATTGACCATGCTACCTGCTGTGACTGGTTTTTCATCAGGAACATGTTGTCAGCCCACAATGGACACAGTGTATAAAATATATTTAAAATGTGGATATTATGTGGTAGGGGGATGAGGGATGGTGGTTGATGTGGGGGAGTGCGATGAATAAAATCAAATACAACATTGTGTGTATGTATCAAATTATAAACATTAAATTTTTAAAAATTCTTCTGTTAAAGCAGTATGAGCAGGATAATAGTCAACTGAGAACCATCTGCATATGTGTATAAGAATATTTATGTAGCTTGGAAATTCTGAAATTTAAAGAAGGTATTAAACATTTTTCCAAACTTACAATCAAAAAGCCAAACAAAACACTAATCTGGCTTATTTTTCATCTAATACAAATATATAAAATATGTTCCATCAAATGCTGCTGAAGAAGCAGCAGAACCTTGAGAAATACACCTTTTGTTTGCCTCAGAAATGTAATGCATACCACACTGTAGAAGTTTATAAAATTTTCACAAAACGTTGTAATATTACAGTACTAGCTTTAAGAATTCATTAATTAGGGGCTGGAGAGATGGCTCAGGGGTTAAGACCACTGGCTGCTCTTCCAGAGGTCCTGAGTTCAATTCTCAGCACCCACATGGTGGCTCACAACCATCTGTAATGACATCTGGTGCCCTCATCTGACCTATAGGGATACATGCAGGCAGAACACTGTATGTGTAATAAATAAACCTTAAAAAAAAAAAAAAGAATTCATTAACTAATGGGGAGCCTACGTGGGTAGTTTCCTCATCATCTTTTCAGTCTACAAGATACACTACAGGCAAAGTATTTCTTTAGTCCTCAGCATCCATACAGTGCACAGCATGAGGTCAATGAAGGGTTTTATTGCATTAGCACTTACATGCAGAGTAGTTCCCAAAGTTGGTGACAACTTGGCTTTAGAAGTAATGTTTGAGAAGTATGTTCTTCTTGGAAGGCTACCTGCAGTTGTAAGACATCTTATCAAAATCATGTAATCACTTAGGAATTATGTCTCAATTAAAAGAAAAAAGTAGTCCCCAAGTAAGAAGCAGCTCTGAAAACAAGGAAAAATGTAACTTAAGGTACCTCATGTGAGACGTACTCAAATGCAAGGAATGTTGAATTGCACATAGTTCTTACCTGACACAATAAAGTAGTTTATCAATTAACATAAGAGTGAAATAGTGTCAAGAAACAAAATTACACCTGAGTATTTCAGAATTTACAAACTAAGTTTTCCATTGAGTTCATTTCCTGTTGTCACCTGCTGCTGAGCATGCAGCCTGTTCCTAACTCATTTCCATGGTGAGACGTCCTTGGAGGAAACTAAGTTTTCTCTGCAAGTGGTTATTAATTTGAGATAGCTTTTGGATTAGGGTGGGGCCATGTGTCCACTTCTCTTTTCAATTCTGGGGCCACCATGTGGTGCAAGCCCTGTGCATGCTGCCTCAGTCTCTGTGAGTTCATATGTGCACCAATCCTGGTAATTTAGAGGTTCTTGTTTTCTTAGTGTCCTCCATCCCCTTTGACTCTTACACTGTTTCTGCCTTCTCTTCCATGGGGGTTTCCTGAGCTCTGAGGGGAGGGATTTGATGAAGACATTTCATTTAGGCCTGAGCGTTCCACGGTCTTTCACTGTCTGCATAATGTCTGGCTGTGGGTCTCTGTATTTGTTCCTGTCTGCTGTATGAGGAGGCTTCTCTGATGATGGCTGAGCAAGGTACTGGTCTATGAGTATAGCAGAATGTCCTTAGGGGTCATTATTTTGCTACTTTTTTTTTTGTCTATTCGTTTGCTTGCTTGTTTTTTTGTTTTTGTTTGGTTGATCTTTTTGTTCTTTGTTT
Source organism: Peromyscus californicus insignis (assembly GCF_007827085.1). NCBI lineage: Eukaryota > Metazoa > Chordata > Mammalia > Rodentia > Cricetidae > Peromyscus > Peromyscus californicus. The sequence goes on along the minus strand of NW_026294480.1, from coordinate 74,460,492 downwards.
TGTTTGTTTGAGAACAGTAGTATTTGGTTTTACCATAGGTCTATGGGCTATCTAGGTTTAGGTTCTTGGTCACCCAAGCAGTGATTTTAATGGGTTCATCTTGTGGAGTGAGGCTTATATTTAACTAGATATTGGGTAGTCACTCCCACAAGTTTATGCGTTGGACTAGTATATCTTGTAGGCACTATGGCATTGTGTGGGATGAAAGAGTTTGTGGCTGGGTTGGTGTTTCTGTTTCTGCTTTGATATCATTTTACTCTCCTATACCAGAGTTGCTAGAACATAGAAGTGGTGGTTGTACAGACATCTGTTTGACTTCGGTATGTTCAGTGAGTTGCGTAGTTGTTGTTTTCAGCATGGGGTCTTGCTGTTAGTTTTTGGAGATCAACCTGTAGTCTTGGCAACAGCCTGGGATGTTTGGGGGTTCTCCTGGGACCCTCATTGGCCAACATTTCAATTAAACGTAACTGAATCCTGGTACTGGAAGTTTCATCTCGTGACAAGAGATGGCCATTTGGGGCTGTATTTCCCTCATTTTTAGCAATTTCATTTAGATCACCTTCATATATGTATATATTTTAGGAAGCTTCTACTCTATTAGGCTTCCATAACATCTCTCAAATGCCCTTAGCTATCTCTCCCCATATTCCCACCCTTGTCTCCCTCTTCCCTCCTTCTCCCACTTGATTCTTCTGTTCCAGCCCCAACCCCCCCGCCATCCATAAGTATTTTTCTAGTTCCCATTCCTATGGAGACCTACCTGTCTACCCTAGTCCCTTATTCCATACCTAACCTCTGTGGTTCTATGGATTGTAGCTTGGTTATCATTGACTTAACAGCTAATATCCATATATAAGTGAATACATACCATGCTTGTTTTTCTGGGTCTGAAATAGCTCATTCAGGATATTTTCCTGATTCCATCCATTTACCTGCATGGTTTCATTTTTTTTAGTTGCTGAGTAATACTCCATTGTATACATGTACCATATTTTTTTGTCCATTCATTTATTGAACAATATGTTGGTTGTTTCCAATTTCTTGCTATTATCAACAAATCAACAATGAACATTGTTCAACAAGTGTCTCTCTGGTAGGATGAAGTGTCCTTTGTGTATATGCCCAAGAGTGGTATATCTGAATCTTGAGGTAGCTGAATTCCCATCTTTCTGAGGAACCACCACACTGATTTCTAAAGAGGCTGTACAAAAGTTCACACTCCCACAGCAATGGAGGAGTGTTCCCCTTAGGCCACATCACTTTGCTGTATAAAATGTGAACAGTGGGTCACTAGTGTGTCTCAGTGAGTCAAGCCACTTGCTACCAACCCTAATGAACTGAGTTCAGTCCTCGGCACTCACATGGAAAGGAGAGAACTGACTCCTGTAAGTATCCTCTGACCTTCATGCATGCACTTTGGGTAAGCATATCTCTATATACAAACATACTTGTATACCCAATAAATAAAACATAATTTACAATTTTGCCAAAATTTTAAATTGACAATAAAGACATAGATGTTAGAAGTTACATGCTAAATAGTCATTCTAAAATTATAAGCTTGCCACTAGAGAACAGTTTGAAAATGTATAATGTTTGAACCAGAAAGGTAGGAATAAAAAAATTTAACTGTCAGACAGTAGAGAAAACCAGATATGACTGACTAGTTCTGTTGCTACAGGCACTCTATAGGCTGGGGTAAAAGGATAATCTGAGTGCAGGAGTTTGAGTAGAGCCTAGGGAACATTGTAAGGAGGAAAAAACAAACAATGCCCCCCAAACAGCATCATAAATGGAACTCAAAAAAAGGTACAAAATAAAATCCAGTTTAATAATTATAATACATTCGAGTAAACTTGGCAATAGAAACTAAAAGTAACAATACAAAATTTATACATGTGATTTTCAAAAGACATATCTAAAACATAAAAGTAGGGAAAGTAGAAAGAAAAGCTCACTAGTCATTGTGTGTGTATGTGTGTGTGAGTGTATGTGTGTGTGTGTGTATGTGTTTTTAAAGAATGATTATTTGATTTACTAGTTTATTTATGCTACAACAATTATTAACTTTCCCATACTTTTTTCAAAATTAATTAATTTATAAGAAGTTCAGTATGGAGAATTTTTATCTGTTTAACTTTTAGTACTTTTGAAAATAATATATAATTGTGCTGTAATACTAAAACTGGTTTGATTGAACCATAAATTCCTTGGTACTGAAGGTAAAAATTGCATTTTGTGAGTATTTCTAACCTACTGTTTTGAAGATAAACATGTTCAACATCAAGTCATTATTCACACCTGGATCTCCTACCAATTGTGTGTTGTCTATTATAGACAAGATGAGTGTCACTCCTTAAAAATGTTATATAAGATTTTAAAATGCTATATAACTCTAAAAGTAATCTTTACTTAAATAGACTGATATTTTTATATGTACATAACTGAATATGAGTGTCTGAGTATCACTAAATGAGTAATGTATTAGTTACTTTTCTCATGGCTGTGATCACAAAGGAGCTTTCAGGGAAGAAAGCTTCATTTTGAGTCAGTGCAAGGGATACCGCTCGTCACAGAAGGGAGGGTTGGGTGGTAGAACCATGCCCTGCATACTGTCTCAGGAGGTTGCCTACTCACAACTGTGGTGACCAGTAAGAAGACCGGAGAGATGAGTGTCGCCTCATCTGGTGTTTTCCCCTGTTATTTAGTCTGGGCCCCAATCTCACAGGACGACACACCCTGTGTTGAGCTCATGTCTTCCCTTCTCACTTGGTCATTTGTAAATACTGGACACCCAGAGCTCTGACCCCAGATGGTTATAAATCCAGTGAAGACTGATCTTCCAGATATATATTTTAATAAAGTGTGTTAGGAGTGAAGACTGTTTTCTAAAATGTTAACTTCACATATAATAAAACTCCATTTTAAACTTTATTTTGATAGATATGTGATCAATTAAATTGATTTCATTTGATGTTGACATAAATATTTTGAATTGTTTCTAAAATGCTTCAAAGTTATTTTTAAATGTTTTAAATTTTTTGCTTAGGATTCCTTATTCCATATTTTCTGAACTCAGGTCATCTATTGAATTAGATTTCTGTGATTTTCTTTGCAGAAAACTACATTTCGTGAACACATTTAAATTTTTGGAATTTTCTCTTTGATTCAACTCATCCACTTTTATCCCAACGTCAAGATTTTCTTAGCATTTAGGAATCTTCTCTAGGAGATGCGTTTGATGGTTGCAAGACTGATGTTAGTGTTTTATCATTTGCACCAAAGTTCTTATTTTATAACGAGCCCAGTACAATTCTTATTTCACATAGTTAATAAGATTATTAAATAAAATTGATATTGCTGTGAATCAATCAAGCCAAGTTTACTTTATTGTTCTTCAAACCCAATCTCCAAACAGTGAGAGATACCTTTTTAGAGTCTTATTTATAGCTGTTTCCCTTACGCCCCTCCAGTCTTAATTATGATTGGGTAGAGTGATTTCAGTGCTGCTATTGGAGGAAAGGGCATCAGTGTTGGTGTATAAATTCTTAGAGCTCAAATTACAGGAAATTATGAACCACCAGACATGGGTGCTGGGAACCAAGCTTGTGTCTCCTTTGAGGGAAGTGCTGAAACCGCTGAGCCATCTCTCCAACATTATTAGTAACATCTTTAACAAGCTCTTACCTGTTTGATAAGAATAAGAAATAAAAAATATTTTGTTTTACATTCATATCTTGCTTCTCAGATACAGTTTGCATGGATCCAAACTTCTGACATTACTGTTTTTTTTCCCCTCTGAATTATTTGTAATAAAAGTCTTTATTTTTCTCTCAGTTTTCAGAATAATTTTACAGGGTTCAGGATTTTTCATGGACAATTTCTACTTTTAAGTACTGTGTGTTCCACCTTGTTCCTATTTCTTGTTTGGCTTTTGTATTTAAAATGGCCTCACACCCCGCCCCCAGGATGCTTTCAAAATTCCGTTTTTGGTTTTGTACACTGTATGCAAAGACTGGGTATAGCTTTTTTTTTTTTTTGCATTTGACTGTCTTATGGTCTGTGCATTCTCTGGATCTATTTGTGTGTCATAAATTTCTGTGAGTTATTGCTCTTTATTTCTTCAAATTGTTCCTTTGTTACTTATCAGTTTGGAAAAGTTTCACCTTTTGCTTTTGTCCCACAATTATGTGATATTTTGTCCCCCCCATATTTAAAATTAAGAAGTTTCCATTGACATATCTTTAAGATCACTAATTGGTTGTAATCAGTTTGCTAAGACCTCATTGAAGGCATTCATTTCATTTATAGGCACTGTTCTACATTTCCTTGTTTGTATGTGTCTTTTTACACTACCCATTTCTTCTAGTGTGTTGTCTAGTTTTTCCAGCAAAGGTATTAGTGTACTGTAGCATGAATCTTAAAGAGTCTTATTAATAAAACAAACCTGGAGCCAAGTATTGGGGTGAACTGGAAGGTCAGAGAGACAGAACAAGCCACAGCTAACCTCACCTAGCCAACTTCTCAGCCAATCTTGTTTACTCAGACTGGAAGCCTCTGTGTCCTCATATCCAAATGGCTCTCAGCTGAACTGTGCTCCAAATCCTGAAAGCTTAACCAGCCAAATGCTTCTAGTTCTTGATCTTCACGCCTTATATACTTTTCTGCTTTCTGCCTCATTCCCTGGGATTAAAGGCTCACTTTCTGTCACCATGCCTGGCTGTTTCCAGTGTGGCCTTGAACTCACAGAGATCCAGAGGGATTTCTGCCTCTTGAATGCTAGGATTAAAGGTGTGAGTGCCACCATTTTCTAGCCTTTGTATCTAGTGGCTGTTCTGTCTCTGACCCCAGATAAGTTTATTAGGGTTCACAATATTTTGGGGAACACAATACCGCCACAGTGTACTGCTTATAGTTGTTTTTAACTCTCAGCTTGATAATTCTAGCATCAATGTCAAGATTGAGTCAGTTCTTATCTTGGTTCTATCTTCAGACTGGATACTTCATGTTTGTTTTCTTCTTGTTCTGTTATGGTGCTTGTTGGCTTTTAGTATGCCTGATAATTTTGTTGTTAAAAGTCCAATATTACATATTGAGGTGGATTGGTTAATAATGAGGCTTTGTATTTCTCTAGATAGGAGGTAGGCAGTTGTATTATTTTTTCAGTGCTCTGTTAAAAACCTTTCAAAAGTAACTTAAGAAAGGAGAGGTTCCCTTTGCTTCACTATTTGAAGGTACAGTACATCTCAGCAAAGGTGTGGATGGACAATGAGAGCAGCTGTAGCCGTGGGAACGGTGCTGTGAGACTGGTCACGTTGTGTCTCTAGTCAGGAAGCAGGAGAGGTAGGAGCTGGCACTCAGCTTGTTTTCTCCTTTTATTCAGTCTGCAACCTTAGCCCATGGAATGTGCTTCCTGTGTTTAGCACAGATGTTCTAACTTCAGTTAAAACTCTCTAGAAACCCCCTCCCCGACACCTTCAGAGGTCTGGTCCTTAGGTGACTCTAAATCTGATCAAGTTCACTATCAAGACAAATTGTCATAGCACAGATCTGTTGGCTACCATTGGGTTGTCTGAGGTGAAGTTTTGGCCTCTTTCCTCTCATATCTTTATGTCCATGGTCATCTTTGAGTTCTTTAAGGGATACAGGTTAGGCATGTCCTTACAGACCAGTGTGGCTCTGCTAAAATAGTTTCCCTTGAAATTATGTCTTATTAAGAAAGTTAGAAAGCTGGAGAATATTTAAAATTTGTGGCGCCTCTTCCCTTGGAGAATCAGAAAGACTTATGTCTAAGTACATGGTGTACAAGGTTTCTTAAGGTAACCCAAGTTTGCCATCCCCACTTTTAGGCCAATTGAGCCTGTTCTTAGCTTTGAACTCCAGACAGAGGCTCTAGAAATGAGCCCCTTAGAGTTTCATAGGTGTTTCTGCTCTGCTCCCGCTGAGTGCAAGGATTCTGCTGGGCCTTTGTCTCAGTAGGTTGGTTCTCCTTTGCTGCCTGTCCTTCTGTCCAGTTCTCAGGGAAGCTGTGTATCCTATGTCCCCAGTCTCTGTTGGAGCCAAGAATGTTGATGGCTTTCAGTTTGTTCAGTATTTTGTTTCCGAGGTCCCAAGTAACTACTTTTGGTTCTTTATGTGCTAGATGGAAACTGGACATCCCATCATTTCTTATTAGAAAGAAGATACAAGTTTAGAGTATGTTTAGTCTCTTAATCCCTTTCTTCCACTGTTAGACATAGTTTCCAGGTAATATTCAAACATCAACAACATTCTAACAGTGCTTCATCTTTTTAAAATGAATCTTTTCATTTTTTTAAACCGCAGACTACAATCCTATGTAATCTGGAAAACAATGAGTGTATCCTGAATGCTTCCTTCCAAATCCTTGATTGAGCAAGTAGAAAAGATGTTTTCAAACTGGAAATGTTTCTCTCTGCCCAACAATGTAGAGGGAATGGACACAGAGGAAAACTCATTTCTCATCTTAAAATATCCTTAATATTCAAAGAGGGCTGAAGCTCCATCACAGTGTCCCAGGACTGACTGATGTAACAGACAGGAATAGTGTTAGACTAGTGTGTTAGATATTGGTACTCCATCATGTTCAGGGGCATTGTGCTGGGAAACTGTGTCCTTAAATAGTTGCCATGTGGTCTGTTTCGGAGAGGGCACCTAGAGTAGAGTCTGTTCTTCCTATACTTCTGAAGACAGGAGGTAGTGAGCAAAGGAAAGTGGGCAAACGAGGTAGTGTATTAGGGTTTTCTAGAGGGTTAGAGCCGGTAGAATGAATGTGTGTATGACGGAGGACTTATTGGACTGCCTTATAGGATAACAACAGTGGAACAGCAGAGAATCGGGGAGGTGTTCACTTCTCAACGACGGATGCTTCGGTCAACGACGTCAGTCTCAATCAGGTGCTGGAGTCATGGAGGATTCCTGGAGAGCTGGTGGTCTTCAGTTACATTGTCATTCTGAAGACAATGTATTTAATATTGACCACAGCAACAGGATAGACAAACGTGCCAGCAAGAGTGAGGGAAAGTGGGCATAAAGCAGTTTCCTTCTTCCATAGCCTTTTATGTGTGCTGCCAGAGAGTATGGAGAAAATCCCTCATAGAGGTTGCTAGCAGCTTGGGTTTTAGTTGATTTCACATGGAATCAAGCTGACAACCAAAACTGTCCATCACAGGCAGTATTTCTCTCTTAGTGGATACATGGTTTTATTATGTGGTTTGATATAGTATAAGTTCCAGAGTAGACACTTGTCTTATAGGCCAAATATAAGCAAATTTAGAATATTTGAATTATAATATCAAAATAAGAATTATTTCTGGTTCTATAGTTTATACTGATATAAGGTTTAATTATCAAAAATCTTTTCTCAAATTATGTCTCAGATATTTGCATGCAGATTTAATTTATTTTGTTGTCCCTTTATGTATAACAATACACTAAAGATTTCAGGAGTGTCAAGCCAGTAATTTTAGTTAATCTCATATAAGTCATTTCTCTTGAAGTGATAGGCCACTGTTATATTGCTTCATATATGCTTTTAAGTCTGAATTTACATGTTTTTGATGTTCTTTAGAGTGTATATTGTCACTGTCTTCCAGTGAAATTATAGGGAACATAGTATTAGCTATCATGTTAAGTATAGAGATATTATTAGACTAGTAACTAGATAGTTTAGTTTAATGTGTTATAGGTTTTGAAATGACTGTTACCAGTCGTTTTTTCACATCTATGGAACTATTTCTGAGATAAAATGAATGTATGTACGTACATAAGACTTTTAACTTCGTTAAAGAAAGTGGGCTAAAGAATCTGTTTTAGATTAATGACACCAAAGCAATCAACATCTTAATGTTATTTAAAAAAACTCATTTTGTTTCACAAAAATTGACATAGGTTGCCACTGAAATTAGTATGTGAGATATTTTGACTACAGTAATTACAGATGTCTTCAGGAGGAGAAAGAAACACTCTTAGAATGACCATTCAAACTGCCTATTAACTATTTGCTCCTATTCCAGGCCTACCTATCCTTGCTTATTGCCTACCAAATAAATCATATATTTCATATTGCTGCTCTAACAAATTACCATTAGTTTCATGGCTAGAAGCAATACAAATTTGTTATCCTGTAATTCTGTGGGTCAGAAGTCCAGTAGGAGCTGTACCAGAGTGAAATGAAGGGAAGGATAGTCAGTTTTAGGCTGCAAAGAATTGATGTCCTGATTTGTGTTATTGGCATAGATGACACTGAACTCTCGTGTTGGTGTTGGCTGCCAACTACAGGTCCTCAGAGGACAGAGCTCTTGGCCTGTGCTCTTCTTAACTTTCCAACCCAGCCAGTCCAGTTGAGTCCTTCCTACCTGTCATGTATGCATCACATCATACTTCTTTAACTTTCCACTTTTAAGAACACAAATGATTGGATTTGACCCACCTCGTTAATCCCAGTAAATCTTTTTCTCAAGGTCCTTAACAACAATCATATGTGCAGGTCTGTTACCATGTAACCTAGCACATGCAAATGTTCAGGAGTTGGGATTTAGACATCTTTGAAGAGACCATGTTTCTTGACTCTTATAAACACAGTATTGATTGGATTGATTTTCCTTTTCTGCTCATAATACTTGTCATATACTTTTCTTTCTTGCTCAAATGGGTGTGAAGATTCCAATCCCTTGAGAAATTACGTTAGATATAACACCTATGGAGAAATTGTAGGAGGAACAGTTTCTAAAAACACTTCAAAGCTTCAGAATATTCATTTCCCAAGGAGAAAGTCTTACGTGTTTTCTGTGAATTTGTAAAACTCATTCTAATCCTCCATAGCCATCCACATAGCAGCAGAAAGTAGCACATTCCACTGCTTAGGAAGAGTCTGTATGATACCAGAACTTTCAAAGGAGAAAATTTGAAGAGATAATTACTTAGAGCAATAACTTTCAATAGTTTATAAAAACAAATGTATCTTGATAGTGGATAATATTGAATCTTAATATTTTATTTATTTCTTCCTTAGATCATCACAAAATATGTCTATGAGCTCCTGGAAAAGGACTGCAATTTGCAAAAAATCTCTATTCCAGTAAGTTCAATTCTCAAAAATATTTATCCCAAATAAAATGCTTTTTTCCATGTAAAATGGTTTTCAATCTAGGAGAAAATTTTTGTTGTGGGTTAAATGTGCTCCTGTATTGTTGCTGGCAATTCACTGCCTGTAGGTAACCTTACTCTTTTGTACTAGTTCTTGCAAAGTAATGCTGTCAATGTAAACAATGAACAATGATGATTTCCAGTCTGTTTTTAACATGATGACAGAGAGGGTTCTCTTTTACCTTGTCTTCTTCCACCTGAATGTTTTTATTTGTTTCATATAAATCAGTGTGCTTCACATTGTAATAGGCATTCATTAACTCCTTAAGTATTGTTTGATTCTTTGAAACTTCTTTTCATTTAATTTCTATCTCAATTTTATATTTTAATGAGGGTCTTGCCTGCATGTATTTTTGTGTACCACCTGCATTCCTGGTGCCCGCACCGGCCAGAAGAGAGCATCAGATATCCTGGAGCTGGAGTTTAAACAGTTGTAACTATGTGTAGGTGCTAGGGATCAAACCCTGGCTGTCTGGAACAGCCACCAATGCTGCTCTTACCACTGAGACATCTCTTCAGCCCTTATTTCCACAAAAGTGTTTCTTTTTCTCTGCATTCCCAAAGTCAGTCCTGTTTTTCAATACTGCTTCTTTCTTCTTTATTAGAGGACTGAGGAATTTTGCACCTTTTCTTTTGGAATTACAAAATTTCAAGTTGGGCGGTGGTGGCTCACATCTTTTATCCCAGCACTGGGGAGGTAGAGGCAGGTAGATCTTTGTGAGTTCAAGGCTAGCCTGGTCTAGAGAGCTAGTCCCACGACAAACAGGCCTATACAAAGAAACTGTCTCGAACAACCAAAAGGAAGAAAAAGTTTGGAATCTGTTCTTAGACTCAAATTCTAAATAGAACTTCTATCATTTTTTTGAGTTTATAATCTAATCACAACATTGCTCCCTTCCCTTTCCTCCCTCCAGATACTCCAATATATGCAGACCCTTCTTTCTTTTAAATATATTGCTCCCTTTTCCCTAATTCTTATTGCATGCACATATGTATTTTTAATTTACATCATGAAGTGCTAAGCTTTTAAAATGAAGAAGTGGTAATCTTACATGTAAAATGTTGGTTAGAGTAGATCAGATAAATTTTGCTCTTCCTGACAACTCTTTTATTTTATGATTTAAGAGTCCAGATGACAATAAAATTGACTTATTTAATATATAAACCTTTGCACATAGGTAATTTCTGTGAACTTTCACATAGGATTTTTAGATATCTTGGGTCATGTTATTAGGGAGTTTGAATATATATTAATTGTTTAGATTCTCATCTTTGCATAGTTCTACTAAAAACTTTTTCATTTAATTTTCTAAATATAACTTCTAGTGATCAATAATAATGTTATTCATTCTTTGATTCACTCAACTCAGTAAGTGCTTATTGAAGTTAGCTCTTTAAGTTGTAAACACTCTTGGTGCTTGTAATATAATAATAAAGAAAATATTATTGCATGCCTTAGGTAAGCCATATCTTGTTCTAGTTTGAAACAGCTTCTTTTAGAAAAGCACAGAAGTCTAAATTTTAGCATCTTTGTGACAGGCAGTATGGCTATTCTATGGGGAGTCAGAATTCTTAACTTCAGGCGTACTTTCTTATTCTGTAAAAACTGTACATGGAAGTTGGCTATCGAGGCACACACATTTAGTCCTAGAACTTAGTGGGTAGATGAGTTTGAGGACAGCCTGGTCTTCATATTGAGTTCCAGGCTTGCTGAGGCTACATGGTGAATCTCAAAGTAAGCAAGCAAACAACCTGTATACATTTGTTATTCGTGAAAGTTAAAGTAAAATTGAATCACTTTATTCAGTTTCTGAAGAAGTACATTTAGACAGTGTTAATTTAATCCATTGATACCATTGATATTTTTTCCTTTGACTATAATATTTCTGACTCTTAGGAAACCTTTAATCATACTTTGATCTTTAGATTTAAAGTACAAATCACAATTGTTTTTGTCATTGAGATTGTTTTATAATGGAACTTCATTAATTTTCTATAAAGAAAACATGAAATTAGAGAACTTTGTTTTATAAATTTGAAATTCTCATTTTAAATTTAGTGTACAAACTAAATAAGTTTAGAGAGATTCATGTTATATAAGACATGAAATTAGCACTGTGTTTATTTTTGCTTAATAATTTTCCCTTACTTTGTAAATTAAAAAATGCTGTCTTTCCTAAATGGTCACGTTACATAATGTGTTAGCATTTGGGAAACACGTGATTGACAGTCAGTGTCATGATCATGCTTATGTTCTGCACAAGCATAGGATAATACGCACAGAATGCTCTCACTTGCGCCATCTCCACACCATGTAGGCTGTTAGAGTTGTGTCTTACCTTAATGACTTCTCTATAAAAATTTCATCTTGTTTAAGTGAAATACCACTATTTGTTGTTTAACAATTCCTCAATGAATTGCTAAACATTACAAATTATTCAGTGTAGCCTCACTCGTCTGGGGGCATGAAAATTCACGTGTATTGGAATTGGCTTTTGTGTTTTCTTTTTAAAAAGCTTAGCTCAATTGCTTGCCAGTGTTTTCAGATAAACATCCTTGCTGTAGTCATTTCTAAATTATTGAGATAATGAGGAAAATCTATTTTATTCATGTAGATACTTTGCTATATAGATTAGCACTGACTTATAAAGAGCAAACTGTGTTGATCATGTTCACAGTCAGTTTTCTGTTTTCTGTGGTCAGCTGTGCCCAGTGACTGGCTCACATGTCACTCTTGCCATTCATTACTAGCATTCCTCTGCTTTGTTTGTCTTCGCTGTTGTCTTTCCTACTTGGAATGTCACACGTTTTCAATCAGCTTTCCAACTGCTTAGGTAGTTTATTCATGGTCTCCTTCATCTTTAATCTCATAAAAGTTCTTGAGTTGAATTATAGTTTTTTTTTTCTTTTCAAAAATAATTGTTCCTCTAGTTGTAAAGACATTATGCTGGAATTCAAAGGAGTAATTTTCCATTGCTTAAAATGTTGATTGAGATCTGGGGGTGGTGGTAACTTTTTATTATCCTTGCACATGGAGTTGGAGTCAGGGGGATTAAGAAAAGAGTTCAGGGTTGTCTTCTATTCTGTGGCAAGCTTGAGGCCAGTCTAGTCTACGCAAGACCCTAACTCAGACAAGCATGACAATTGTACTGTTTGGGAACTTGGTTTATTAAGGGCTTCTTTGTGACTGTCAGCTTGGAACTTTCCATTAGATCCTGGTGGGCTCCCCTGGGGGTATACAACTGAAGACAATGGCTGCCTCTCTCCACAGTCCACCAGTATTAAATGGTTCTATAGGTAGGAATGGGATACCATGAGCCTCCACCCCCAGGTACATGATTAATTCACATGTCCAGACTTGTGTAGGATCAGAGGAGACGGCCTCAGCTGTTGTGGGATTATGATTGCCATGGCTGAGTCATTTTCAGAAGATAGTGTTTCACATTTGTCTTCTGGCTCATTTATTCCTGTTCCACCTCTGCAGTGTTTCCTGAAACTTAGATAGGGTGGCACCAATGCTCTGTTTGGGGCTGAGCAATCAGCTGCACTTATTCTCAAACCTAGAGCATCTGTGAGTTTATGCATTCACTGCCATTCATTGCAGAGAGAAGCTTCTCTGATTAAGGTGGAGAATGGTATTTGTCTGAGGGTATAAGTAGTTAGAAGGCAGTAGGAGGCCATGTCAGTATAGCTACACAACAATAGTGAGTGCCTCCCCATCCTCCAAGGCCTCAGACCCTCTCAGCCTCCGGCTTTATGAATTACTGGGCATGAATCTCCTCCTGTGGAGGAGACCCCAGATCCAATCAGAGACTGGTTGGTCATTCCAATAACAGATGTGCCACCATTGCAACGGTGGACATATCTTGCCTAGAAGGTCAGCACTAGAGTTCGTAGGGCTCATATCTGGTTAAGATGGTTGATGCCATTTCCTCTCCAGGAGCTTTCACAGTGCCTTTCAGGATTCTGAAAGCTAGGCAGCAGGGAAGAAGCTTCTGGTTCATTTCTTTCTTGGTCAGTCTATGTTTTGTAATGAGTGTTGTGTCCTGTCTTCAGCGATAGGGCATTATTAATTAGTTCTTGTGGATAATTAAGAGGAATAAATGCAGAAGCCTGTATGGTTTTCAGGGTCTCCAAGGACTTTCCTGACCAATAATTCATAAGGAAGTATTTCACATCTGTCACTGGCAATTTTGTTTAATAACTCTGGGCTTTTATGGACATTATGTGACTATGCAGAGCATCTCCTTCTAGTTCTTTCAAAAATATTATAAACCTTTATACACTAATTAAAATTTATTTCCATATGGGTTTTCATATCCCTTTCACTTTGTTTAATTTTGCTCCCTTACCCTATCATCTCCACCATCCTCCGCCCTTCCCCGCTTAAACATTCCCACCCCGGGATTCTCCCTCTCTGCTTCTTTTTTATCATTTATGTTCTGCTGTCCCTTCCTCCCTTAAGGAATCCCCTGCCCTGGTTGTCCTTGTCTAGTTTTCTTTCTTCTCAGGTGTTTAAAAACATAACCTAAGATTCAGTGCTAGGATCTCCATGTGAGAGAGAACGTGTGGCATGTCCTTCTATGCCTGGGTTGTCTCACTCAGTATATATGTTTTCCAGTTCTGTCCATTTACCTACAAAGGTCATTTTTCTCTAGAGGTGACTAAAATTCCGTTGTGTATACATACCATATTTTAATTATTCTAGACAGATTCCACTTCCTAGCTGTTGTGAATAGTACAGCACTATCATGCTGGGCAAATATCCCACCATGTAGTAGGATATAGAATTTTTTTGACTACATGCCCAAGACTGTTATAGCTTGGTCATATGTTAGTTCTATTTCTAGTTTGTTTTTTTTAACCTCCAGTGTGGCTATACCAGTTTGAATTCCAACTGACAGTGAATAAGTATTGTTGACCACATCCTTTACAGCATTTGTTGACATTTGCTTTCTTAATAATAACCATTCTGACTGGCATGAGATAGAATTGACAGTAGTTTTAATTTGCATGTTCCTGATGGCTATTGATGTTTAACACATTTAAAAATATTTATCAGTCATTTTTAATTATCTTTTTTTGAGAACTCTTTATTTGGATCTGTAGTCCATTTTAAAATTTTATTGTTTTGTTATATTTAGAATTTCTTTAGTTTTTTGTGTATTATACATATTAATACTCTGAATTATTTAAATTCTTTGCATCTAAAGGACATCACCACCAATAGTAAGATTCCATATTTCAAAAATTTGTTCTTTATTTACTGAGTACCTATAAGATGCTAGGCCTTCTTCTAGACTGAGAATGTAGCTGAATATAAATTATAAAATATTACTTCTTAGGATTACATTGTAGTGGAGAGAGCAGAGGATGAATGAGTATACACACACGCACACACGCACGCACGCACGCACGCACGCACATCTATCATCTATTTGCCTGCCTCTCTCTCTCTCTCTCTGAATGAATGCATTGGGTTTGATTGCCATATGTGTTATGAAGCAGAATAAGACAGTGAAAGGGACAAGAGAACTCATGGTGAAATGTTTGAGATGTCAATTGTAGACACGAAAGGCTTTGCTGAGTACTAGTAACTATTCTTAAACTCAACCCATTCTATTCCTACTAAACCAGTTGCTTTTTGTGTTCTGTTTACACAAATAGCAGAATTAGATAATGAGGTCAATATTGTTTTAAAAGTAAAGTAGATTTATTTTTCTATTCCTGTGCATTGTGAATGACTGGGAAAATTTAGATTTTTAAATTTTACATTGAATTCCAACATTTTGTGGAATAGAATGTGTGTGTTGTTCTAACTTTGATAAGTGTATGAACGTATGTTGTTGCTGGAGTGACGAGCTGGTGCAGTATGAGCATGAGATTGATCACTTATGTGTGTGGTTGTGGGTGGAGGACACATTACTAGTGGTCAGTTCTGGTTTCAACCTGGTTGCATATGGCTTCCATTCTGAGTACCGGACATCACTGTGTAGACACTCACAGAGTTTGCTGTACATAGGTCATAAAAGGTTCAGAAATTGGCATTCCTTAATATGTCTTGCATTTCTGAAATCTAGCTGAGCACCTGTTAATGCATTAGTAACTGACACATAGGTAAGCCGTCAGAGCGTGCAGGTCCTGTTGTGGGTGACCATGTATGCAGTCTGAATGTTTACACTGTCTGACTATTGTATTTAAGTAGCTGTGGGTTTTCCGTTTTCTATTATAGGTGCTATATTCTTCAGTTATAGAATTATAGACTACATGCAATATAAGCTATAACGTGTTTGTTTAAATGTAATTTCTTAATTTATTGATGATTATTATGGTAGTGACTCCTCAAATGGATTGTGAGTAAATGTGGGTGAAAAGAACAGTTGGATAATATCTGAACTACAGGAAGCTTTTAAAAATTAGTTATTTCAATTTTAGATGGTAATACAATACTAAGTATATAATAAAATGTATGAATGCATGTTTTAATTATTCTTTTTCATGTGTATTTAAATTACTGTCTTGTGTTGCTTTCCACTGAATATGTGATTGCTAGATGTTCTTGACTATCTTCTAATTTAAGTTTTTTTAATAATTCTGTAATACACATTCAATAATTTATAGTAGCCATAGTTGCTTTCTCATTGTGTGTATGTTCAAGAAACATTTCATTTATTATTTAATTTTTTTTGATTACAGGTAGATGCCACTGAAAGTGAACCAAAGAGTTTTATCTTTATGAGTGAGGATGCTTTGACAAATCCACAGAAACTGATGGTTTTAATTCATGGTAGTGGTGTTGTCAGGGCAGGTCAGTGGGCTAGAAGGCTTATTATTAATGAAGATCTGGACAGTGGCACACAGATACCTTTTATTAAGAGAGCTGTGGATGTAAGTGAAACTTCCTTTGTTTGGGGGGTATTTTATAGTTCTGTTTATTGCATATTATAATTTTATTATGTCTTTTGCATAAATATATTCGACGCATAATCTTATTACTAACTCATTATTTACCTTACTTGTATGATGTTTATTATTTTGTAGTAATGTGGGAAAATATAGGAGTATTGAGCACATAAAGGTTTAAATGTCTTTAAAATGAGTACTTTCTCAGTTTTCTTTGTTTAACTGTATGAACTATGAGTTTAACTATTATATCATATAGTCATCAACAATGAAAATACTTCTGACAGAAAAACAAAACAAAACATGTCTGTAGTTGGAAAGCTTTGCTTAGGGTAAAAATTAAACTAATAAGGGTAGAAATTAAAGGAAACTTGATGATTATGGAGAATCTGGTGAGGAAAAGTAGAATAAGTAAATGTTTTTGGCATTTAAAAAGTATTTTGATGCCCACAAATAAAATGTTTTAAGGTTAAACAAACATATAAGATATCAGAATTTCATATTTCCTAAGTCCAGAGTTGTTCTAATGTTCAGCTATTTGAATGTCTCCTTCTTAAGTTGTACAGTGAGTAGCCAGTTATCACAAAGGATGAGTTTCTTTTACATGTGACGAGAAATAGTCCTCAGAAAAAGTGTCATCTTGTATAAAACATTTAAGGTAGAAAAGGTATGTAGAAATAGTATGTGAGCCCATGTATCCATTTTATTTCTAAAACTGACAATACATTTTATAATTAAAATTGAAACTACATCTTGGATATGCAACTACAAAATCAAACAATAAATATTTAAATGTGTTCAGTTTTCTGTTGCTCTCAATATTATAGTAATAGTTAAGCCAAATCCTAGAGAATATTTTTGTTATAAATTTTACAAGTCCTCAAAATGCCACATATTGAGTTTTTTAATCGTTTATCCACTTGTCACAAATGTGCAAAGCAAAGAAACATGTAACTTTTATTTTGTTGCTAACTTTAATTGTGGTTTTAGTAAAATTGAAGTAACTGCTTATTCAGTTAAGAAATTAGGGCAATTAAATATTCATTTAATAAATTGAAGTGTATACTAAAATAACACAGGAATTAGTGGTTTTTACTGTCTCTCATTTTAGGTTAAAGGTGGTGAACTCTCTGTCCGATGCTTTCACTTGTGGTTATAACACAGTGAGTGTCTGTATGTTTTAGAGAGAACATTATTTCCAAACTGTGTGTACAGTCCAATAAGTATTTGAAGTAGTAGTAGTAAAGGAGTCAAGAGCTCTCCGCAGTGAGTCCTGGGTGAGATGTTTCCTGTGGTTTTCTCACCCTGCTCTAGGTCACCTGCTTTGCCTGTTGTAGAGCATTTGCTGATAGGGTTTTCAGGTAAAAGCAAATGGAGGAAACTGATGTCTCCAGCCAGGTGGTGGTGATGCACACCTTTAATTCCAGCTCTTGGGAGGTAGAGGCAGGTGGATCTCTGTGAGTTAAAGGCCAGCCTGGCCTACATACAGAGAGGGTTCCAGGACAGCCAAGACTACACAAAGAATCCCTGTCTTTAGTGGGGGGAAATGTCTTTGTTTGAATAGCCCATTGATGTGTGCAGTCTTTTTGAATAACATTAGGATAGAAAGTCATCTTTTCCCTTATGTGGGAATAGTGTTTTAAGTATAACAATATACTTCTGCTTTGATTTCTCAACCATAGTAAGTCATGGTTCTTTGAAAAGAAACAACTGATTCTAAATATGGCACGTCTAAGCTCTAGTTTTAGCTAGTTACATTCTCTTTATTTTTAAATATGAAATTTATTGTGTGAATTTCATCATGAATTTCTAAAAATATATATCATTTTCAAATCCAGATACTTTTGCTGCTCTTTGTCTTCACTTGTTCTGCCTGCTCTGGGGATAGGGAGGGATGTATGGCATTTTTAGGGAAGCAGGCAGAGGAAGACCTATGAGGAGGAAGGTGCAGCCCCATTCTTAGCTGTTAAACATGGTAGCTCTGCTTTTATTTCATTATGTACTGAAATTTCACCTCAAGAAAGGTTTCCATAGTATAGAAAAGGTGAACTGTAGTTATTTGGTTTTTCCTGTCTTTTTTCATACAGTTATGAAAGTCAATTTTAATATTTTATAGGAAAGACATTATCATCTCTATGCAATGTGTATCCTTACTAGATTATTTATATATGTTTGGAATTTCTCAATTAGGTCCACGTTCTAAAACTGACAATACATTTTATAATTAAAATTGGAAATACATTTTGGATACACAACTACAAAATCAAACAATAAATATTTGAATGTGTTCAGTTTTCTGGTTGCTCTAATCCTCTCCAGCAGGGAAGCCATATCTAAGCAGTTTATGAAAAATACTATGTTTTAATCTATGGCTCCACTGTGGCCAACGTGGGAGTGTGAAGTTGGTCACCTTATAGTTCTCCAGAATTTCCTGGAATCCATATGTCATGATCAGAAAATGATAGGTGTTCCATCCCTTGCATTTAGAACTCAACTATAAAATATATATTAAGATTTCATTAGGGAGGAATGGTGCCAATCAAATAACTTCCTGTAAGTGCTTATGTGGTCTCCAGGGTTCATGTTTTTAGTGTTTAATAGTGTTTAATTGCATAATACATAATTCAGCTAAGAAAGTTTATCATATATCCACACATCAATGATTCAACATCTATATAATTTGTGAATTACTAAGTTTATTGTTTTTAATTACCTCCCCCCACCCCCTGTCTTTTAAGGTATTTCTGTTTCTGTGTGTATAGGGAAGAAATAAAGTAGTTGACACTTAAATACTAATAGATTTAAAACAAATCATTTTAAGTTTAAGGAGACACCTCACTGACTCCTTACTTTTCCTGCTTTGGCTGATTGAGTTGTACTGTTGAGGAGAGCTGGGTGTGGAGGTCTCTGGAGATTGAGATGGTGAAATATGAGTTCAAGACTAGCCTGGGCTGCACAGTGAGGCCTAGTTTCACAAAAAAACCCAAACTAAACAAACTGTGTTTGGGAAACACTATAGTACAATGGTTTCCAACCTTCCTTATGCTCTGACTCTTTAATACCGTTCCTCTTGTTGTGATGGCCCCAACCATAAAAATCATTTTTGTTGCTACTTTGTAACTGTAATTTTGCTACTGTTATGAATCATAATGTAAATATCTATGTTTTCCACTAGTCTTAGGCGACCCCTGTGAAAGTGTCATTTGACCTCCCCATGAAGGTCTTGACCACCCATAGATTGAGAACCACTGCTTTAAGAGCTATTTATTGATCTATAAAGTAAAAATAGTTCATGTTTTATAATCTTGTTAAAGCGTAAGTTGCTTTGAGCCCTCTGTCTTTTCATCAGAAGGTCGTATTGGGATGTGAGAATTCTGATGATGGGCAGAATGTGTACTGACTGGACACGGAGACCAGATGAATTACCTCCTCCATTAGCATAGCAAGATTTAGGCGCGCTCATGTCACTTATAAAAATACCTTGATCTCTGTATCCAACCAACACACATCCTTCTGTGTGCTTTAAATCACTTCTGGAATACATGCAATCCCTACTACAATGGGAATATTTGTTACACTATATTTTTAGGAAATAATAAGGAAAATGTCTGTCTGGGCATGTTCAATGTAGAGTAAATGTTTTAAAATATATTTTTATCTATGATGAATCAATCCACAGATGAAGAATCCATAAATAAAGCTATTATATATGTTTTACTCATTAGGCATAATTGATGCGATGTACTTGGTGGTGGTAGTATTTGTGGAAGTTGGGATTTGGATGTAATGAAAAATGAGAATTGATAATTTTTTAATTTTTATGTCCTTTATAATAATAGATGTTTTGAATCTCCATTGTCTTCTCAGTAATTTTGTAACATGATGAAGTTTAACCAGATAATCTCCTGGCCTAAGTTCTTCATCTGAGAACTGTTTGGTTTCTTGTAGACTCTTCCAAACTTCACCTGCCCCTTTCTTGTTGGGCTACCTCTCTCTCACTCGGAGACTGCCTTAGTTGTTTCCTGGATCCTTTGCTTTCTTGATGTCTGTCCTTCTTCATTGGAACCACCAGAGGATCAATAGAAAATAAATGTGTATGTGTGATGTATGCATGTGTATGTGTTCATATATATATATACTTACGTGTGTACAAAGGCATGTGTTTAAACATGTTTAAACATGTCCAGAGGTCAATGCTACCTTTCTTCCTCAGTAATACTCCACATTATTTTTTTGTGTGTGACAGTGGAAGCTTGCTAATTCAGCTAGACTGACTGGTCAGCAAACTATTGGGATCCCCTTGTCCATAGGCATGCAGCACAGTGCTCAAAAGTTTTCTGTGGGTGTAAGTATATGAACTCAGGTCTCATGCTTGCATAAATACTTTACTGAACCCTTTCCAAAGTGCTGAAAATAAATTTTGAAACCTCTTTCTTAAAAATTTCCTCTAGTCTACTTGTTCACTTCATTTTAGTAATTAATTAGCTATTATCCTTTAAGCTAAAATAATTTTTATTCTGCAATATGAAAACTTTGTTCTTTTGTAGCATTCAGTGTTGTAGTTAAAAGTTTCAGTACCTTTCATCCTTTTCTGTGAAAGCTCCCATTCCTGTCTGAGGTGTTAAGAAGCAGGTCATATAGCTCTGAAGACGTTTCCTATTAGGGATGGTGATACCTGTGAGCCCAGCCCTGGGAAAGCGAAAGCAGCATCGCATGTGTGACTTGATACGGTTTATATAATGGAACTACATCTGTAAGCAAACGAACAGTCAGCAGCTTTGTGCCACTGTTTGTGTTGTTTCTGATGATTTCATTCTTCTTTCTGAATCCCGTCCTGTGTCATGAGATGCTAGAGGACACCTCTAGTTGTCTCGGCCTTCTTGCCTTTATTTTCATCTGTATTTCCTCCACTTCCTGAATGATAGTTACTTTATCCCTAACCATTCTCTAGAATTTTGGGTTTAGTTTTGTTTTTTTTTGTCACAGTTTGGAATGGAGCCTTTTTTATTTGTTATGAAGATATTTGTGCTTATCTCACCCGATTTCAGCTCTGTTTCTTTCTCTTTATTTTCTGCTCTCATGGTAGTATGCCAGACTACCTCTCTGTCAAGCTCTGGGAGGGACAGAACTCTTATTTCTTATAGTGCTAGCCACAAAGTGTAAGATTTTGATTTGGGGGGTTTTGATTTGGTTATTTTGGTGGGAGAGCTGTAATGATACCATTCAAGAATTTATAGTTAGTGTCCCTGTTTTTAGGTGTGAAGAAAACCTTTACTTTCTAAGGTAAGAGGTGCTCAATTTCTGAGTAATTTTGGATTTCTGTTAGTAGGTTAGATACTTCTTAGTTATTATCTGCCTTTTCAGGTAGCTAACTGAGTTTCTAATGTATAACCAAGGCAGCAGTCACGTCTCCGTTCAGTCTTCACAGACTTATTCACATCCATATTGTCTACTTTTTCCTCTTTGCTTTGTCTATGGATGAATACTAACCCTCCTTTTTATTTTTCACTATATTTTTAGTATGATTTCTGACTGAAGTACATATAAAGTTATTAAGTACAATTTTTTGAAAATAAATAACATTTTCAATAATATATTCTGATTATGGTTTCCCCTCCTTCATCTCCTCCCAGATTCTTCCCACATCTCAACCCATCCAACTGCATGCCTTCTTTCTCTCTTTAAAAAAACAAACAGCCAAATAAAACAAACAAGCAAACAAACTGGAGTATTAAAAAAAGCACAAAATACACACACACAGACACTCCATAAAAACACAAAATTGGAAACCATAATATATAAGCAAAAGACCAGTAGGGTTGAAACAAACAAATGAACAAAAAAACAAATAAACAAACAAAAAAAAACAAAGCCTAAACAAAGCAACAGGAGACAAAAACAAAAATACCATTGAGTTCATTTTGTGTTAGACATCTACTTCCCTCAAGTATGGTTTGTTTATTCATTCAGTCTCTCTTGGAGAAAGCTAATTTTTCATTGCTAGTGGTTATCAGTTGAAGATAGCTTCTTGATTAGTGATGGGAGCTTGTGTCCACTTTGTGGTTGTTCCAATTACAGATAATTACTTTATAATTTGTATATTTTTGAACAAATCATGTTAAAGAATATTTCTAAGCAAATACTTTGTGAACTTCAGTGGATGACTTCCTTCTGTAGCAATAGTCATGCTAGAACATTTGGAAATTTCCCGTAAAATTTCTATGGTTGTAATGGGATCATGTTAAAGAAAATGCAGTTGTTACTTGACTTTGACAAGCGTTACATACACGGGTAGTGGAGTTAGAGTTTTTGGTTTGTAAAATATTTGCTTCATTTTTTGTAAACTGGGGATTTTCTGTTGTGGCTATTGACATTTAGATTACTTTTTCTTATTTCAATTTTGATTTTCCTCCTTTTGGACAAGTACATTCATAAAACACATTGACTACAAGATTAGAATTTTATTTTATGAGTGTTTATGGAATTATTATAGATGTCTGTCTACAGTAGGCTATCCCTCACCACACACACTGGTAATTGAGACACAAGCATTTTGGTAATGCCATAAGTACTACCCTCAATTCTTAGTCTTATCACTAAATATTGTAACATCTTCATATTTCAACAGAAGTATAAAACAAATTTGGTCACGAAACTTTTAATAGGATTATAAGAGGTAACTGTATTTGTGTCAAGTAGTATTTTTTTTAAACATCAGATTATCAGATAATAAGCTGTTTGGTGACAAATTGATAATGTTAAACTTAGATTTTGGTGTGAATGTAAATTGAAGTAATCTTTTTACGTGGAAATTTAGTAATGTCTCTCAGAATTTAATATCCATGCTTTCCCATGACTCTAAATTCTACTGTACTGATTTATACCAGAGCAATGCACAATACACAGTTTTTCCCAGCAATGGCTCATAATAATTGCTAACTCCCTAGTGCCTACCAGTAAAGGACTATTTGAATAAATGATAGTATATTTATATTGTGTATAGTTTTTAAGAAGAATATGTGTGTGTGTGTGTGTGTTTTATTTGTGTGAATTGATGAGGAGTTATTAAATGAAAACTCAATAATGACATTAGATAGCCAATTGGTATGCTGTTACCCAGGGAAGACTATTTCTCCCACTCTTCAACATTCCTTTGTTGCCTGTAGTTCTTCCTGTAGAATTGAAGCCTTCTGAGCTTTCTCCTTCCAAATTAGCATGTTTATTGGCATCATCTTTGTACAGGACATGTTTAGGCAGCCGTGATGCTGAGACTGTATAGGTATAGAGTCTGACATTTCAAGAGACACAATCTCACGGTAAACTTACCCTTCCTTTGGCTCTTACAGTCCTTCTGTCCCCTCGTCTTCAGTGATTCCTAATACATAGATGCAGGAGTTGTTCTGTATATGTATCAGATGGGACTAGGCTCCACACTTCTATATTAGAAGGAATATGAAGGGGAAATGAAAAACGGGGAGGGGACCTAATTAAGTAGGGGAGAGGGAGGCACATACAGAAGCAGGAAGAAAAAAGATAAAATAACAGCAAGGATCTCTGATAAAGTCATAAGGAAGCATTAACTACCTACCTAGAATACTTACAATGCATGTAAGTAAGTCAGTGTGTAGTGAAATTTTCCCATTTTTGCTGACCATGCTTCCTTCAAAAATCATAGATATCTAACAAAAACACCACAGCAAGCATGATATCCCCCTTTTGAGTTGTTGGGCAGGGCGGTCCAAGGTAAGTTTCTATTGCCAAAGACACAGGGCCTAGAGGTCCCTCAGCTGAACTGACTTGAATTCCTCCTCCCTGAGGACCAGCTTTCCAGAAGGCTCTATGCAAGCTTCCAAAGGTAGGAAGCAGCTAGTAGTCCACCCAGCTATGACCCCTTTAAACCACAACAACCAGCATGGCACAGTAACCTCAACGGTGCCGTAGTGACAGGTGCATTCTGCCAATAACCAACAGCTCTCTAAGTGGACTCAAGGCCCATTCATGAAGAGGGAAATCGTGTCTGGTGATGAGCACCTAGCCAACTGCCCAAGGCTCGTGAAGTCATGGATCATAGGAGAGCCTCTAACCACTACTGAGTAAACTAGCACCATCCCTGACTGCTTTCTAAATACTGATCTTATACCCATGTGTGAATGCAGTTCTCACCCAGTGTCAAGGAACCTTCGCTTTGCAACAGACACACCATGACAACCACAGCTGACCAAAATCTATTGTAAATCTTCAGAAGGGGCAAAACAGATGATGAGAGAGAACCCCCTGCTCTATGGTCTCCAAACATGCTAATGCCTGTCTCACAACCTAATACATCTTCAACTACTACAGAAGTATCACTAGATGTTTATGCAAGAAATCATCGTATTCCTTGAGTTTCATCCCAGCTTTTCTTGTTTGTATTTTACTTTTAACTCTGAAGATGTTCTCCTTTTATATTTAAAAAGATTTTCTGTAATGTATTAAATATGTTATTTTAATATAATAATTTTTAATAATTTTTAACATTAAGTCAATGACTGAATATAGAATTACAGCCATCTCCTTTAGATACTTATTTTTCTCACATAACAAGAGGTTTAATTGAAACAACCAAAGTTGACCTCTTAAAATTTTAAGACAGTTGAAGCCTTCTTTGTATCCGATTGAATGTGGGCTATCAAACAACAGGTTGAAGCCAAAATTGCAAGTTCCAGATTTCAAAAGTAGACTGTGAAGGAAAATTCACAAATAATTAAAGAATATATATTTCTATAATATAGATCATGAAAAGATGAAGTAAAATTTACCCAAAAGATAAGAAACTCAACACATTACTGAACTCACACAGTATGAGGCCACAGAAGCCCCTGTGCCCTCTAAGAAAACAATGAGATGACAGTTACAGTGTTAGGAAAGAGGTGCTGAGGACAGCCTGTTCCTCCATGACTTCAGCTCCTGGCAGAGGGCAGACCTACCTGTGACCTGTGGCAGGTGCATCATTACCTTCCACCCCTGTCAAGACAGTTCAGTTTTAAAGTCCACTTACCTCATGGAATTGTGGTCTTTGTTTCTGAGGTGCGCCATATGATGAACTGTTCTGTGATAGTTCTTTCTTCATGACTGACTGTATTGCTGAACTAAGTTACTAGCAGGGATTATGCTAGAACTCTAGCTCTTTCTGTAGTAAAGGGCAGAATTAGCAATAACAGCATGCTAATATTATCACATCATTCTTTAAACAAAGTATTCAGTGTGTGTTTGTGTGTGTGTGTGTGTGTGTGTGTGTGTGTGTGTGTGTGTGTGTGTGTGTCCATCCATGGGTATGCCTTATCACATGTGGAGTTAAGAGGACAACTTTCTTTCCTTCCAGTGTGTAATGCCAGGATTCAAACTGACGTCATCAGGCTTGGTGGTAAGACCTTTCTTGCTGAGTCATCTCATTGGCTTATGACAGTTATTAACAGGCCTTGTGGCTTCCTCTTCCTGTGGCTGTCCCTTATCACTCATAACTTTCAAGGAAAACCTAGGTTTGTATTTTTTTAAATTAAGATCAAGAGACAAAGTAATGCACTTTATAATGATTAGTCACCATTGTAACATGAGAGATAATTCAGTTGTAGTTTGGCCTTTTGATTTCTAAATTACATGCAAATTTGAACTTCTTTATTTTAAAAATAATTTCTTGGCTGCCATAGAAGTGAGTCTTCATCTATGTATATATTTTATGAAATTTCTGCAATATTAGGTTTCTATACTACCCCTCAGATGGCCCTTAGTTGTAGCAGTCCCTTCCTGTATTCCCTCCCTCCTCAACTCCTCCCAGTTTGATCCACTCTTTCTTGTCCTCCCATGTCTTGTCCATCCCTAACTGTCTATTCTATTTCCTCTTGCTAGGAAGATTCATCTTTACTCTATACCTAACAATCTGTGATTATACAGATTGTATTTTTTTTTAAATCAATGACTTAATACCTAACAGTCACATATAAATGAGTACATACCTCATTTGTCTTTCTGGATCTGGGTTACTTCACTCAGAATGATCTTTTTCTGTCTTCATCCATTTCCCTGCAAATTTAATGATGTCATTTTTTTTGATGGCTGAGTAATATTTCATTGTATAAATGTACCACATTTTCTTTCCATTCATCCTTTGGTAGACAGCTGGGCTGTTTCCAATTTCTGGTGTTATGAATAGAGCAGCAGTGTACATTGATGAGCACATGTTTCTGAAGTAGGATGTAGAGTCCTTTGTATATATGCCCAAGGGAGGTATAGCTAGATCTTTAGGAAGATCTACTCCCTGCTTCCTGAGGAACCACATCTCTGATTTCCATGGTGGCTGTACAAGTTTGCACTCACTCTAGCAATGGAAGAGAATTCTCCTTTCTCCAAATCCTTTACTGCATGTGCTGTCATTTGTTTTATTGATCTTGGTCATTCTGACTGGTATAAGATGAAATCTCAAAGTAGTTTTGATTTGCATATACTTGATGGCTATGAATGTTGAACACTTTGTTTCTCACCCATTTGAATTTCCTCTATTAAGAATTCTCTGTTTAGATCTGCTGCGCTCCATTTTTAATTGAGGTATTTGTTTTCTTGATGTCCAGTTTTTTTAGTTTTTGTATATTTTAGATTTTATCCCTCATTTGGATGTGGCATTGGTAATATTTTTACCATTCTGTAGCCTGCACCTTTGTCTGAATGATGGTTTTTGCCTTACAGAAGCTTTCCAGTTTCTTGAGGTCCCATTTGTTAATTGTTGCTATTAATGTCTGTGCTGTTGGTGGTATACTGTTCAGAAAGTCTTAAGTGCTAGGGAGTTCAGAACTGTTTCCCACTTTCTCTTCACTGTATTCAGATTCAGTGTATCTGGACTTAAACATTGAGGTCCTTGATCCCCTTGGAGTTGACTTTTGTGTAGGCTGATTTGTGTGATTCTCTTTCCATTCTTCTACATGTAGCCATCCAGTTTGACTAGCACCATTTGTTGGAGATGTTGTGTTTTTCCCAATCAGAATTTCTGACTTCTCTATCAAAGATCAAATCCATAGGTATGTGGATTTATGTCTGGGTTTTCAACTCGATGCCGTTGATCAACATGTCTGTTTTTATGCCAATACCATACTGTTTTTAAT
Source organism: Peromyscus californicus insignis (assembly GCF_007827085.1). Classification (NCBI taxonomy): domain Eukaryota; kingdom Metazoa; phylum Chordata; class Mammalia; order Rodentia; family Cricetidae; genus Peromyscus; species Peromyscus californicus. The sequence continues at coordinate 74,433,292 of NW_026294480.1, read as the reverse complement.
ACTGTAGCTTTGTAGTACATCTTGAGATCAGGGATGGTGATATCTACAGCAGTTCTTTTATTATGCAGGATAGTTTTAACTGCCCTGTGTTTTTGTGTTTTCATATGTAGCTAAAATTTGTCCTTTCAAGTTCTGTGAATAACTGTGTTTCGATGAAGAGTGCATTGAATCTGTAGATTGCTTTTGGTAGGATGACTGGTCAATATATTAGTCTTACCTATCCATAAGCATGGGAGAGCTTTCCATCTTCTGATATCTTCTTCAATTTTTTTCAATGTCTTAAAGTTTTTTTATACATATCTTTCACTTGCTTGATTAGAGTTAGTCCAAAACAGTTTAATTTTTTGAGCCTATTTTGAGAAGTATTATTTTCCAATTTCTCATTTGCATAAAAAACCTACTAACTTTTGCACATTAATTTTGTATCCTGTAACTTTGCTGAAAGTGTTTATCAGCTGTAAAAGTTTCCTGGTGGTGTTTAGGGGACATTTATGTATACAATCATATCATCTGCAAATAAAGCTACTGTGATTTCTTTCTTTCCTATTTGTATCCCATTGATCTCCTTCAGTTGTGTTATTGCCCTAGCTGAGACTTCAAGTATTACTATATTGAATGTGTATGGAGAGAATGGACAGCCTTGTCTACTTTACTGATTTTAGTTGAAATGGTTTGAATTTTTTTTTCATATATGTTGATGTTGGCTGTGGGCTTGCTGTAAATTTCCTTCATCATATTTCAGTATGTCCTTTGTATTCCTTATCTCCTCCAGACTTTTATCTTGAAGGGGTGTTGGATTTTGTCATGATTCTTTACTATGTCTAATGAGATAATCATGTGTTTTTGTCTTTCAGTCTGTTCATATATGGTGTATTACATTTATCAATTTATGCATGTTGAACCATACTTGCATCTCTGGGATGAAGCTGTTGTTAATTGCCCTTTGGGTGTTATTTCTTCTTTTTATCTTCTTTTCAAGTGTGCTGTTGTTAATATAAGAACACTCTAATATTTTGATATAGGCCCTTAGTGCTATAAACTTGCCTCTTAGAACCGCCTTCTTTGTGTCTCATAGATTTGGATATGTTTTATTTTCATTTTTATTGAATCCTAAAAAGGTTTTAATTTTTTTCTTAATTTCTGTTTTGACTCACTTCATATTCATCTTGCAGGAGTTGGTAAAGTTGCTGTTGTTGTTGGTATCCATTTTTAATTCATAGTGATCAGCTGGGATGCAGGGTTTTATTTGTTTGTTTGTTTGTCTGTTTATTTTGTGTCTGTCCATACTTGCTTTGTGTCCAAGTATGTCATCAATTTTGGACAAAGTTCCATGATCTGCTGAGAAGAAGGTATTTTCTTTTGTGTTTGGGTGAAATGTTTTATAAATACCTGCTAGGTCCATTTGATTTATGACATCGTGTACCTCCAGCATTTCTGTTTAGTTTTTGTCTAGATGACCAATCTATTGGAGAGAATGGAGTACTGAAGTCACCATCTATCAGTGTGTGAAGTGTGTGAAACATAAACTGTAGTAGTGTTTGTTTTATGAACTTGGGTGCCCTTGTGTTTTGTCCATAAATGTTAAGAATTTATCCTCCTATTCTAGCCCCTTTTGCATCTATTCATAGCTATCTATTCTATTTGCATTTCCTAAGGAGATCTATCTGTTCCCTTTAATCTCTTACTCTATACGTAATCTAATCTCTGTGGTTCTATGATTTTAGCTTGGTTATCATTGCTTTCACAGCTAATATCCACATATAAACAAATACATACTACATTTGTCTTTCTGGGTCTGAGATATCTCCATCAGGATGTGGGGTTTTTTTTTGTTTGTTTTTTATTTTTTTTCTAGTTCCATCCATTTGTCTGCAAATTTCATGATGTCTCTCTCTTTTTTCTTAACAACTGAGTAGTACTCCATTGTGTCAATGTACATTTTCTTTATCCATTCTCCTGTTGAGGGACATCTAGGTTTGTTTCCAATTCTGGCTATTATGAATAGAGCAGCAATGAACATTTTTGAGCAGCATGTATCTCTGTGGTAGAATGAAGCATCTTTTGTATACATGCCTAAGAGTGGTATAGCTGAATCTTGAGATAGTTAGTCTCATCTTCCTGAGGAACCACCACACTGATCTCATAATGGCTGTACAAGTTTGCACTCCCAGCATCAATATTTAAGTGTTCCCCTTGTTCCACATCCTCTCCAGCATGAGCTGTCTCTTGTGTTATTATTAGCTATCTGACAGGTGTAAGATAGCATCTCTAAATGGTTTTGATTTGCATTTCCCTGATGGCTAAGGATGGTGAACATTCCTTTGAGTGTTTCTCAGTCATTTGAGTTTCTTCTGTTGAGAATTCTCTGCTTAGGTCTGTACCTCATTTTTAATTGGGATATTTGTTTTCTTGATACATGGTTTCTTGGGTTCTTAGTGTATTTTGGATATTAGGCCTCTATCAGATGTGTAGTTGGTAAAAAATCCTTTCCCATTCTGCAGACTACCACTTTGTCTGAATAACACTATCCTTTGCTTTGTGAACTTTTCAGTTTGAGGTCCCATTTATTAATTGTTGATCTTAGTGCCCTGTGCTAATGGTGTTCTGTTCAGAAAGTCTTTTCATGTGCCAATGTGTTCCAGGCTATTCCCTGCTTTTTCTTTTAATCTCTTAGGTTTAGTGTGTGTGTGTGTGTGTGTGTGTGTGTGTGTGTGTGTGTGTGTGTGTGTGTGTGTGTGTTTAAATATTGATTTTTATCTAATTGCAAACTCTTAAATTCCTGAATTTTAACAGTTGACTTTCATGAACCCAAGTGAGGTGATTTCAGCATACCACTGTTTTTATCAAACGTAGGATCTTTATTCATGTAACTAAAAATTAAAGCTTTCTCTGTTTTTGCCATCAGCAATATTATTTTCTAAGTATTTTGTTTCTAAGTTCTAGTTATGAATTCTAATTATTGTATTTGTATAACACAATCTTTACTGCAGTGAAATGAGCAAACTTACACAACTCCTTAGAACATCCTAGATGAAGCTCTCAAATTACCTTTTGAGTTAAAACAGCCAATCACAAATAGTGTGGCTAAAATTTCACTTAGATAAAGTTCAAAAATGGGCAAAACTCATGTACAATATTAGAAATGAAGATGGAATGAATATGTAAGTAAGTGACTTCCTGAAGTGACCATCAGAGGATTTTTTTTTCCAAAATATTTCTACTGATTCTCTGAAAATTCCATATAATGTATTTTGATCATATTCATCCTCCATTCCTCCCCTTAATTACCCCCAGGTCCATTCTTTCTACTTTACTCCCATATCATTCTTTCATTTTTATAATAATTTATTGAGTCCAATTGTGATACCCACATACTCATGGCTATTGGGGCATCTACTAGATCGTGGTTGGCCTACCATGGGTCATACCCTTATAGAAAACCAATTCTCCCAGTAGCTATCTGTTGTCAATATCGCCTCCTTTAGAACTGGGGCTTTATGACCATTTTCCCTTTGTATGCAGGAAGTTTTGTCTAGCTTGAGCTTGTGCAGATCTGATGCAAGCTGCCATAACTGTGAATGTATATGTATTCATAGTGTGCACCACTTGCTGTATCCAGGAAACACTACTTTGATGCAGTCATTTACTGCTTTGGCTCTGTCCCCTATTTCATGATTATTCCTGAGTTTGGAAGGAGAATGCAAGGTGCAGATGTCTCTTTTAGGGCTGAGTACTCTATAGTCTCTTATTCACTGCATGATGACTAGTTGTAGATCTCTGCATAAGTCATGAACTACAAAAAGACCTTCTGTGATGAGAGTTGAGAAATGAACTAGTTTATGGGGATTAGTGATCAAGTCATCAGGAGTTAGTTTAATACTATGTCCATTCAGCAGATTAATAGTAGTAGGGTCTGTGGTCTTTCTAGTCACAGGTTCTTGGCACTCATAACCATATGCGTTTCATCTTGTGGAACAAGACTTAATGCAATAAAAAAAGAGTGTTTGGTTACTCCTATAACGTTTGTGCCACTATTACACTAGTGTGCATTTCTTGCTGAGACATTAATGTAGCTCAGAGGGTTCACAGCTAGGTAAGATTGGTGGTTACTTTCCTACTTCCATTATGTCTATGGCACCTTCTAGCTCTATGAAAGGGAGCTAGTAGGGCTAAAGCTTCCAGGATGGTATCAATTCTCTTTTTCTGTGGTAACAACTTGAGTTAATGGAGGATTCAGCAGTAAAGTCTTACCATTCTAGTTCTGGAGGGTAACCAACACCAATAGCCATATCCTGTAATTTTGGATGGTGGTAATAGTGGTCTATGTGATCTCATTGACCAGTAACTCCAAAAGTAATAACTCATTTCTGGCACTGGGCTTTTTATTTGATAGTCTGTGGTTTCTAGAAGGAGTATCATTTCGTAGTTATAGAGTAACTCCATTTAACACTTGGCATTGTGTGTGTGTGTGTGTGTGTGTGTGTGTGTGTGTGTGTGTGTGTGTGTGTGTGTGTAGACTATGGGGGGACTTTAAAACATCAGAGAGACTGCTGATGGTATAAAGAGAGAATTGGGAATATTAGAACAAGAAAAATTAAGTTGGGTGGGGTTGCAAGGGCAGGATAGAGGATGGAGTATGAAGAAGAATAAATAATACAAAAGACCTTTGAAAAAGCCACAGAAGCCTAAGGTATTCCTTTTAAAATAAGCTTGCTTGGGAACATACTTGCTTAGTGAAGTTATTGAGCTATATGCTGAGTAACTGTGCACTTTTTTCCATGTATAATATTGTTATTAAAAATCTAAGAGAAAAATATTTTAATATTAGAATTGAAATATGTGCAAGGGAGCTCGTCATTTGGAGTATTTTATGGACAATAGCTGATTAAGCTCATTTGAGATAAATTCAAAGCTTTTTCTAGGTAACCACAGACTTTGGCTTTCTCCTTTATGAATTTCAGTATTAATAAAAATTTTTACTAAGCTTGAACTCAGCCTATTCTCTTTTTATATTGTTCCTACTCTTGCATTTTTGTTGGTATTTGGGGTCTCCTACCTCCGTTGATCTCAAGGACTATGAAACTAATATCTGAAGCCTTATTTCTAATCTTTGCTTGTTGGAATTTTTCACTATTCTATTCATACATAAGCACTTTAGTCTTTATTTTTCATATTTAAGACAGGGTCTTTTCATGTGTAAGCCAGGATGGCCTTAAACTCATGCATGTTGTAGCCAAGGATGTCCTTGATTTTATGATCTTCATACAGAGTACTGGAATTATAGGTGTGCACCACAGTGCTCAATTTATGCAGTGCTGAGGAGTCAAGCGCAGAGCTTCTTGGATGCTGGGCAAACACTGTGAAAGCTAAACTACGCTCCAAGCTCTGTAAGTCACTTTTATGTCATTGGTATAATTTCAGTAAAAGCAATGCTGTATGTTTTGATTTGAATGTGGCACTGTCTCCACAGTCTCTGTGTTTGGACACGTGCTCCCTTGCTTTTGGTGCAGTTTTGAGAGGCTACAGAACCTCTAGTGTCAGTGGCTTGGCTGGTGGTTGTCAATCACCAGGGCATGGATTTGGATGATTCTTGCTGCTGGTCCATGTTCTTTGTATCTTGTCTACCAAAATGTGGACAATCTCTGCAAGCTGCTGCTACTGAGGACAGAATTACCCGAACTGGGGCCTGGAAAGATGGCTCTGCAGTTAAGAGCACGTGCTGTTCTAGCAGAGGTTCCAAGTTTGATTCCAGTGTCTTTATTGGGTGGTTCATAAGTGCCTGTAACTCTTCTCTAGAGTGTCTGACACTCTCTCCGTGGATACATGCAATCATGTTCACACATGCAGTCGCAGACAAACACATACATGCAATTCAAATTTAAAATCTTCAAAACAAGAGAGAAATAAAAGGATCACCATAGATGCCCTGCCTTTCTTATCGTCAGGACTGCATTTCATGAAACTGAGTCAAAATGCCCCTCTCCTCCCTTGTCTGTCAGAGATTCCATCACAGTGATGAGGAAGGAACCTGATAGAGGAAAGTGTGGCCTATTGTGTGTCTTCTACTGTGTAAGAATTAAGATTAGCGTGGGCATGCTCAGATAGAGCATTGGTTGAAATGAGTTACACAATTGTACAAATGTGACTGCAGCATTGGTTGGCTGTTGTTTCTGACTCTCACTGTTACATCAAGTACAGCTTTCAGTTCTATACACAGCGGTTATTTCTGTTGTTGGTATTGTAGCTATAGCTTTTCAGTTCAGATGCTAATAAGAATGCTTTGTCAGCACCTATGTAGTATAAAGCTCATTACATTCAAATTTGAAGTCACTTATAATTTCATGGAAAGATTAACAACAGGAAGTTTCACATCCCGTTGGAAGTTGGAAATCTTACAGGGTATCTGTGCTTTCTTGGTAGTTGGTGGTCAGTATTGACCCTGTAAATAAGGTACTACTATGTTTTGAGGTTTCTGAATTTGTGATGCCTAGTTAAAAAAAAAATCCCAAGGTCAATTTGATTCTTAGTTTAGCTCATCTAAGTGTCATTTTTCTGTCTCATAATTGGATATTATAATCTGCTGATTGGTGACGCCAGGTTGAGGCTGCTGGTATGTGTGACAGGGTGATGTTGTATAGTCATGCTTGCCAGGCCTTCTGTGGACATCCTCCAAACCCATGTCCATGTCTGCTTTAAGAGTGCATGTGAAGTGACTTGTAACTGCTGCCTGACATTCTGAGGAGATTAAACTTCTTTTAACAATTTTTTTTTGCTTCCTTTGGCATAAAATAGCCAATATTCTTGCTTTCCTAAAGCAACTTGTTTTCTTTATACACTCAATGTTTCTGGTGTTGGCACACTTATTTTGCACTATTTTCTCTTGTGTGCAGAATTTTTTTGCAGCATAAAGGTTATAGGCAGATAGCCAGCTGTCACATTCCTGAGGTCCGCCCGAGCACCCGCAGATGAAATGCACTGTTTTGGCTACATACTGCTTGCCAGATTGCTCAACAGATGTTCTAGACTGTAATTCAGAAGAGTGAGGCCTTGTGAAGCAGTCCCTGAGAGTCACTTCTGACATCCCCGAATCATTTATTTAACAGTAATTAGTTCTAGTAAAACTGAAAAGCTATAGATATGTAAAGAAAATTATTTTACAGTGTGTAGTACTTGTTACATGATTCAAAATTTGATTTTGTATATGATTCCAATGGTAAAAACATTTTAACGTGGATAGACATTGTAATTCTTTTTACTTAAAAATCATAGAGACTATTAGAAAAACGGTATTAGCAAAACAACAACAAAAACAGCCTTTCTTTTTGTACACTAGATAGACCACCTGTTGACATTGTGTAATTTAAGAATCTTACATGTTTAGACCTTGGAACTTTTATGAAATATTAGTTTAATGGTGTGGTGTGGTGTGGTGGTATTTTGTTTGTGATCTAACAAATAAAGCTTGCCTGGAGATCAGAGTGCGGAGCTAGCCACTATTGGCCAGGCAGTGGTGGCACTCACCTTTAGTTCCAGCACCTGGGATCTCATGCCTTTGATCCCAGCACTTGGGAGGAGGAAGCAGGAAGTGATATGGCTGGGTGGAAAGAGGAAGTGATAAGGAGGTGGAGACAGGAGCTGGGCCCTTTCAGTCTGAGGATTCCTAGAGGTAAGAAGTCTTTCTAATGACTGGCTGCTCTGCTTCTCTGATCTCCAGATGAGTTTTATTTGTTAGAGCACAAACAACATATCACCACAGGGTGGTTATTTTTTTTTGACGCATCTATTATTAATGTATTAGCATAGGTAAAGATTTAAACTAGATATTTAACTCTACTCACCTAAAAGTAGGAAAAAATTGCAGAAATTATATATGATATACTCAGATATCCCAATCTAGAGATTTATCTTCCCAATCTAGAGATTTTTAAAGGAGCCACAGAGGTATTGTGCATGTTGATATATTTCACTAATATTCATTATGATTTGCAGAGATGTGTTGTACTTCAAAATGTGTAAAATCCAGGATTTTGTTATGAGAGAAATTCTTCTGCCACCCTATTTATGGAAGGTGAGAGTAAATACTAGGAATAAACATCTAAATCTCATTATGTTTGCCTGTGGATGGACTGAATATAAAGGTTCTGACGGTTCGCTGGATATTATGGATGCTTATAACAGCCATATCAACCAAACAAAATCTCAGTGTGAAGAGTCAAACTCTAAAATGGCCTCTCCTTTCTGTTTAAGCAGTTGTTGAGCATTTTCTGCTTCATACTTTGGATGAATAGCTTTCCATTGGCACCGATGCAAGGGCCTGATTTCTTCCAGAACTCAAGAAAATTAATCAAAGGTGTAAATTTCCAGAAGCCACCCTGGTTTTTAAGCTTAAGTGGATAATTTTGTTAACTGTTCACAATTCCCAATTTCTGCTGAACTAACTCTGCTTTCCAATAAAAAAGCAGGGGTTTGCAATGTATAAAACAACCAAACGGTTGGCAATGCCCATTTACTGCAGAGCCACTATGCCTACAAGAACATAATAATATGTGCAGAGAATGCTGTATTTGGATGAGTGACAGCTGGACGTTAGCTGTCTCCGTCTCTCTTCTCCTCTCTTCTCCTCACCTTTGCTCTCCAACTCTCTTCTTATCTTCACTCACAAATTAGCAAGTCTTCAACTAAAGTCCCAAATTAGTGCTTGTCAGTTCTGAGTTACACATTTATACTTTAACACCTCCAATTAGATGCAGTTGTTTTTCCCCACCCAAATTTAGAAAAGAATGAGAGAAAAGGAGAGGGTGGAGATCAGTGTAGCCAATAAATAATAAATGAGAGAATAAGTAGGTTTCTTATTCAGTTGAACTGTCTTATATTTTACCTGATAGTTAGGCAGACTCACCTGCAGGCCTCCCCATGAGAGTCTGATTGTACTAGAGAACATTAAAGATGTGCGTTTTGTATCGGTGGCTGGCTGCCAAGAGTTCAGTGCTTGGGAAAGGATAAGCTACAGATAGTGTTTCCTGACTGACAGATAGCAGCCTTATGCTGGGGACCAGTGGGCAAGGATGAGCAGAGAGTGCAGCCCAAGCTGGAGACCACTGGGCAAGGATGAGGAGGGACTGGGTAATTACTAGGATTCATGGTGAGAGCTGATGGCAGTTGTCTTTCCTTTGATACCAATGAGTTGAGGTCCATAATTAAATTCTCACTGTACAAACAAGCCCGTTCTCATCCTTCTCCAATTTCTAATATTACAAAAAGGAGTTATGTGGGAGAGTATTAAAATACAGATTATTATGCCCCTCTTTATGTGTATAATCCTTTTGTAATTTCTCCTTACTCTCTTGGCTCTTTTTTGCCTCATCTTTCCCCTTTGTACAATTTAACTTATTGACAACATTTAGTTTAGTTCTCTTATCAAACGAAATTGACAGACTTAGTACAGTCCCAATCAAAATTTCCTTGACATTCTTCACAGAAATGGAAAAGCAAACCAGCAAACACAAAAGAACAGCCAAAGAAATCTAGAGCAAAAATAACAGTGCTGCAGGGTTGCCATAATAGACTTCAAGCAGTATTACAGAGTGAATAAAGCAGTATGGGATGGACTCAAAAACAAATAAATAGATCAGGAAGGTAAACTAGAGGCCCCAGCCATGCATTTTGTTTCTTTGTCTATTGCTGTAATAAAGTACCCTACAAAAGCAACTGAAGGGATAAAGGGTTCGTTCTGCCTCAGGGTTCCTGGTTACAACCCATCATTGCAGATAAGTCATAGGTTCTTAAGACAGTAGTTGGTCAACTGCATTGTAGCCTTAGGCAGAGAACGAGGCACACATATGTGTTGATGTGTGGCTCTTGCTTTTTCCAGTCTTATAGAGTGCAGAATCCCTCCCTAGGGAATGATGCCACCCACAGTTTAGGGTGTATGTGTGGGGGTCTTCCTACCTTAATTAATTAAAATAATACCAACAGATGGATCAGAAGCTCATCTCCCAAGTGACTCTAGATTTTTTTTTTCAAGTGTATAGTTAGCATAACCCATCACAGTCTACCTACACTTGGTGTTTGTGAATCTTTTAACTCCTGTGTTTCCTGCTCACTTTTGATTCTCTTGATTCTTTTTTCCTTTATTGGTGTCTTCCTCTGCCTAAGTGAAAATATTTGTTGGTGTCATATATGGGCAAGTATAGCCAATGATTAGTTCATCTTTGAAGAAAAAGATGAAGACATAAGAAAATGGAAATACCTCCCATTTTCATGCATTGGTAAAATTAATATCTTGAAAACAAGGATCCTACCAAAAACAATTTATAGATTTAATGCAATCCTCATCAAAATATCCACAGTATTCTTTATAGAAAAAAGCATCCTAAAGTTCATATGGAACCATAAAAGACTCCAGATAGCCAAAGCAATCCTTAACAAAAAGAACAACACTGGAGGGATTCCTGTTCAGATCAAGATCTATTATAGTTGTAATAATAGATAGTAAGTTATAGTAATCAGAGCAGCATGGGACAGGAACAAAACAGCCATGCAGAGCAATGGCACAAAAGAGACCCAAGCCTGTAGCTACAGCCGTCTGCTATTTGGCAAAGATGCCAAAGTGTACACTGGTGAAAAGGTAACATTTTCAATAGATGGTTCTGGGAAAACTGGATGTCCACACAGGGAAAAATGAAATCAGACACCTAAATCACCTAGGTGTTTTTTTTTTTTTTTTTTTTTTTACTAGCAACTTGGTAAAGAACAGTTATTTCACCAGTTACAAACTTTTGGAAGGTGGAGTTTTCCTTTTGTTGTATACAAAGATAAATTCAGTTTATGATTTGCTGGTTTACAAAAACAGAAGTCAAGAAGCTGGAGGTTAACAATGAAGAAATAGTTTTCTGTGCTGTGAATGTGGGAACAGAGAGTAGTTAGCTGAGCTGCAGAAAGGGCACAGTTAGCTATAAAGGAGGCTGGAGAGGATAAGTTCAGCGAGGAAATCAAAGGATGAGGCTAAACCTCAAAAGGAACTACATTTCTAGGCCGATGGAAAAATGGAATGGGGAACGAGATGACAAACGTTAGAGGAGCCAGTGTGTTATAATCACCCTCATTTAGTGAATGAATAAATGAAACAAAACATAGAAACATTTATTTACTGAAGAACAGAGTCACTTAGACATATAAGAAAAAGAAATACACTCATCTGGCTTCCAACTTTCCCTCTTGTTTCCCAATATTTATGGAAATTAAAGAAGGTCATTTGTGTGAGTCTGCTTTTCTACTTATAAGATGAGGATAATGCCTCTTTACTCCATCAAATTTAACAAGATGGAAATTCCAAACCATAGTGCATTGCAGCAATCCCATGCAATATGCTACTGGAGAATATTGTCGGCAGGGTGTGATACTTGCCGCTGACAAACTCAATTTGGAATGCTGGCCCTAGGTACTGTGACTGTTTGAGCTGGAACATCTCTGCGATGTATTAGGGAATAGAAATAATGTTTATCTTTCTTTTAATTTATAAGAAACAGCTGAAATGATGTAGAATGGAAAATACACATTAGGTCATCTATTCTGTTTCTGCTTTCCGCTATAAGTGCTGTTGTCTAAAAGTTATGGCTTTATGTTTCTTTGTGAAATTTCTTGCTTCTCCTGTTTATCTTGTTACTACTTGTATTTATCTTGGAAGACCTTTGTCATGAATATTTCAGTAGTGAGTACACTTTTTTGAATTAGTATTTCTCTAGAATTTTCTCAGAAAGTCAATGCAAAGTATGCGTTGTAAGGTAAGTTTTTTCTGGTTTGCTCTTGGTAACCGAAGTTAGGAAGTTACATCAGTTAAGAGCTTCTGGGCACTAATAATTTATGAGCTATCTGATATTCAGAGCTCAAAGAACCAAGGTGAAGGTTTTTAGAATTATGCACTGTTGTAACAACATGTGACTATCCAGGCTAATTTAATGCGAATTCCTCCTTTGGCTTTGCTCCACACTTGAAGTAAGTCTTATCTTTTTGAGGCATAAATATCATCAGTTGAGAATATTAATTAAATCACAATCTTAAACTTTGTGAAGCATAGGTAATATCTTCTTATTAGCCATTGTTACAATACAGTGTAAGTATGTATTTTATACTTGTTTGAGGTTTAAATGAATGCTTGATGAGAGCAGCTTTGCTTTTTACTTAGCATGCAAAAATTTACTTAAATAGTAATGGTTAGTTTCTACTTCTCACCTGGTTGTTGCCATAGTACAATATTTTCTGATTGACAGTTTGCTTTTGCCTGTTTTTCACACATATATTCTATCATTTTTTTCTATTAATTCACAGTGACAGAAGTCTTGTCCATATATTGATACTTAATGAACTTACTTGGATACTTGAATTAATGATTTTTTTGAGGCTGGGTTGCCTTATTCTTTCTGCCTCAACCTCCCAAGTGCTGGATGCTATTAAAATATCTTTAATAATATATAACATTAGCTGTTTGGAGCTTGAGCTCTTTCTCTTTCTATGTATGCGTGTAAACATGTATTATTGTGTGTGCATGCTAGTGTGTGTATATGTATGTGTCCATTTCTAGGTCATATGTCAACCTTGGGTGGTGTTTCTCAGAAAGCATTTATCTTGTTCTCGCTCTCTCCTCTCTTTCTCTGTCTCTCTCTGTCTCTCTGTCTCTGTCTCTGTCTCTGTCTCTCTCTCTCTCTCTCTCTCTCTCTCTCTCTCTCTCTCTCTCTCTCTCGTGTGTGGGGGCACTGTGTGTGCATGGAGGTGACAGCCCCACCGCACCCGCGCATGTGGAGACCAGAAGTCAACTGAGAATGTCTTCCTCTGTCCGTTCCCACGGTGTTTTTAAGATAGGGTGTCTTGTTGAACTTGAGACTTACTTTGAGTAGACTGGCTTGTCAATGAAGCCACACCTTTGCTGCAGTCCACTGTCCGCCTTGTCGTGCATAGCTTTTCACATAGGTGCTGGGGCTGGGAACTCAGGGCCTGTGCCTTTACAGCAAGCAATTTGACCTTGAGCCTCAGGCTTGTTTAATTTTTAACATAATTTTTAATTTTTGATAATTTCATACTTGTGTACAATGACATAAGTTCATCTCCACCTCATATTCGTCCCCTCCACCTCCCCCTATATCTCTCTACAGGTCCTTCCAACTTCCATTTCAGCATTTTTTTTTTTTTTTGAGATGGGGTCTCTCTCTGGGACCTGACTTACCTGATTAGTGAGCCCCAGAGACCCTTCTGTCTACACCTCCCTATTTCTGAGAAAACAACTGTGTGCCACCACACCTAGCTTTTGTGTGGGTGCTGGTTAGTGAACTCAGGTCTCCCTACTGCACAACAGGAACTTCCCCAATTGCGCTGTCTCCCCACCCACTCATGAACAGTTTCTTGTCTGTCAAATAAGGATAATACCTGTACTTCACCTTTACTGCAGTAGTGAGGCCTCAAGCACACACACTGTCTTTGGGAACATTGCGTAGACAGATGCTGACAAAAAGAATGATTGTGAGCAGTTATCAAAAGGGTACATCTCTTGAACCTTTTCTGGTTCCTTTGATCTCTGTTCTATGAAATTTGTATTTGGAGGACCTGCGTGATCTTTCTAAGTAGAATCAACATTTTCTTCAGTATCATCTTCATTATCTTTTCAAGTCTTCCTTGGAAACCTATTTGCACATATTAACTGAGGGTCAGAAGGGAAAAATGGGATGTTAAGAAAACTATAGCACACTTTCTTCAGGAGAGCCTGCTCTTTCAGACTGTATCCATTGTCTTTATTTGTGGTTCTGGGGTGGGTTGACTTTCATAGATTTCTCTGTGAAAAAACATTATTTCATTTCATTTATTCATTTCTTTATTATTTCCCTAATTCCATTAAGGTTTCTTTGCAGATTTTTGAACCTTTTTGGGATCTGCTAGAGGACATATTTGTGGTTTACCTAGTTCAGCCAAGATCATTACCATGTGAAGTCTGTTCAGTGTAGACTACATTCTTCATTATCAGGCATACTCAAGGGCTGGACATGGCAATATATTCCGAAGTAAATTGAAGCAAAGACAAAGTTTGTGTTTATGCCTATAGTTAGAACAATGCAACTCGCCTTTGATGTTGTTTACCAGGAATCTTTTTGAGCCCACAAGATGGCAGTATTACTTCATAAAGGTAAACAAACTAATGAAGTGCTTGGTTTTCCAGACAAATAAGGAACCTTCTGACCGTAGTGCAAGACTCATGGCCCTTGATGGAGTGTGGAAGGCAGTGTGGGAGCAAGAGGGCTGGGGGAAGATTCCTCACTTGATAAGTCATGGAGTTACAGTAGTAACCACGCCATGTGATGTGCCATCTTTCCATGTTTGCTTACCTTTAAATTCATAAGGAAGGTAAACATGAAATAAACAGATTCTGGAGTGTGCTCTATCTGCTACATGTTCAGTTCAGTATTCTAGACATTCACATCTGTATCATTAGCCTGATGGGTCCCAAGTATGGAAACACCATTAGCTCATCTCAGTTATAGAGGAGGTAACACATTTCAGAAAGAGGTTTACAAGCTAAAATGAGAAATTGGGCTTCCAAGGTTATCAGTCAAACTGGACTGTCAATCCCAGTTACTGCAAATACCAATTGGTTGTTTTTGTATCAATAAGTTTCTGTATAGATCATATTTATGTAGAGATTATAAAACTCATATCTCTCATGATTGAAGCTATAAATTTAGTGCTGTAGAGATAAAGGGAGTTATCATTCATTATTCCTCTTCTACATACTGCTAATAAAGTGCTGTCTTTTTTAAAAACTTTTTAATAGCTTAAGAACTTTATTTAGTCCTTCCAAATAAATTTTCTAACAAGTTATTTCAAATTCAGTCCCTGGCTTCTCTCATAATTAAATTCTCATAAAAACAATTTATTGTGAATGAAGCAGTTACTATAGTAGTTGTTTTTCAAACAATTACTGCATCTACATATAATTTAAGAAATATGTACTCTTACTAGTACATTCAACATCGTTAAGTTTGTACAATAGATGCTGTGATTTAGGCAAATCCTCTTAATTTCTAGTTCTTCCATTTGCTTCTATACCATTGTTATCAGAGATAAGTCTCATAGCTCCATATTAGCTGTGAGACTGCGATTTAGAATGGCAGTAACACGTGAAAGCATCTGATTTCCAGTGCTCCTTAACCATTGGTGAACTATTTAAGACTGGGTGGTTTATCATTCTTTATGTTATGCAGTTTGATTTTGTTTTTACTCTGTCATGAGTAGAGAAAATAGTATAAATTAGTATGATTTTTGGCACAGTAATGAGTATCTTCTTTGGAGGGATATTTTTGTGGCAGACTAATTTATTTATGTAGACTAATTAGAGTAGGTTTGGTGTTTGTTTCATACTCTGATACCACGCCCTTTTGGTGTATCAGTAATTAAAAGGCTTTTCATGAAATTGAGGGAGTACAGGTTAAAATTATTCAGTGTTAAAATAGTTAAATCACTGTAATAATTTTGAGTATCATTGCTCTATTACATTGGGCCTTAGTGTAAGATTTGTAGCGCTTAATATCACACCAGCAGTTGTAAACTTTAGTTTGTTACAGACATAAAAGTAAATATTATGAAGCGGTATGAATTAAAAAAAATGTACTCAGAATAAATAGAAAAGTGTGTTTTTCTGGAAATTTTATCATCCCATCATGCTTTTTTTCATTGGATTTTTGAGATGCTGTTGCTGTACTTGGAATGGGTTAGTGCTGAGGTAGTCCAGACTCTTGTATTCATTTCTAAGGAGGTAGGCAATAGGCCAGCAACAGTGACTTGGAGTCAGTTTTTCATTCAGCTTATGCTCCAAGCTATTCTTTCTCTCCTGAAGATGCTGCCATTATTGGCTCTAGTGTCTGAAGAAGACAAAGTAATGAAGGAAAGTGACAAGGTCATCGAGGTAGAAAGGGAGAAGCTTGCAAGAATAGAGGAGGAGGAGGTTCTATTAGTCTTAGTTGAACACGACCCCTTGCCCCCTGTCCTTGATGCTGGTAGTTCTGTGGATGCAGTCACAGCACTGGGAGAGTTAGAGCCCCACAGCTGACTTTTCTTATGGCTTCCAAAGACTCCTGTTGATTAGTTTAAATGCAGAAGGAGGATGCTGCAGCCCTTCTTACTACAGAAACTCTACATATGGGACCTTTGGAGAAGATTAACTGTACAGAATCCAAACAGTCTACCACATCAGTTAGCACCTGCATTTGAATTAGAAGAAGGAATTAGCATCAGAAGGTACAGAAAAAGGGAAATTTATAGAGAACAGTAAAGATGAAAAGATGTCTTTGAAAAAAATATCACCCCCCCAAAAAAAATTACAAAGGGAGGCAGAAAATTCTTTAAAAGAGCTTTGATATAGCTATTTAGGTTAGTACAGATGCACATTCTATGAATGTATATGACATTTTGTTTTCAAATACTATCTTACTTTATACAAAATAGAAGACTATTATTTGCATAAAAGACTAAGATATAGCAGGTTAGCTTTGGCAATCACAGCTACCTTCTAAGATGTTCTCTTGGTTAAATAAGAAATATGAAGAAGAACTTGTTACTCTTTGTTTTCCTACAGCATTTGAAAATATGTAATAATATTTTAAGTTAATTTTTTAAATGTAACACTTGATCAACAAAGTGTATTTACTTGTAAATATTTTACTTACAGCATTTTCATTAATCATAAGAATGTGAATTTTGGAGACAATAAAATTTCATAATTTGTCTAGGGTCACATTGCCAGGTCATAATATCATATACTTGTGGTATTGTACTTTTTATCAGAATATTTTTATATAAAGATATAAAACTGGTTAAATTGTAGAGTTTTTTTTGACATGGTAACATAAAAACTCAAAATGGACAGATAAAGTAAATAGAGATTTAATATCTTTCTCAAGTCTAATTAAAAATACAGAGCTACTGTCATCTCTGAATTTCCTTGATTTTTGGTTTGGAGCCTTATTCTGGAAATATTGGGGACAAGTAAATGAAGAAAAAATATCAAAATTGATGAGTTTACTGCAGAGTGTGAAGAACCAGAGTAAATTAGAATTCCACTCACTAAGTGCCTTAGAGCTTATTCCACCTGACTCATCAAATGAAAAATTCATCAATTAATCCTCTGACAATAACGATATATACATAAAAATCAATCTGGAATTGATTTTTTTTTTTTAGTCCGAACATGAAAACCAAGCTCTGGCTTATACATAATGTGAAATTTCTCTTCATTTCGACTGTATTATTGAGTATAACAGCTGAAGTGTTCATATAATTATTTGTTCTGAGTCAACTACAAAAGTGAGATTGTTTGAGAAAGAGTGTATGTGCTAGGGAGGTGCTCCAAAGCACAGTCTCTTTGAGCTGATCCAGTTGTCAGATGCATGTAAGAACACAGCTGAGGGGATCCCAAGAAGGCAGCCAATAGCCAGGAAGCCCGGTCCCTGAGCCCTGACGGGAGACCACCCAAGACAGTTAGCAGTGAGCTGAGTGCTAAGGAAGATCAAAGACAGAGAAGAGCAACATACAATAACTCGGATCCCAGATGCGGATTAGAAAGAGCATTGTTAGAGATGTGATTTCTATGAAGGGGGGAGAGAGGGAGAGGGGAGAGAGAGATAGAGAGAGAGACAGAGGGAGAGAGTGTGAATATGTACAAATGTTTCAGAAAACAAAAATTCAAATTCCCTTTTTAATCTGGATCTCATCACAGATTCAGAAGAAACCTTGCTTCAAGTGTATGTCTAGTGGTAAAATTTCTAACATAAAGTCAGCATGAAAACATATTTATGCATTTTTTCTCCCAAATAATCTAAGCTAAATGGTAATGGTTTTGTTTTGATTTAATTAAGGAAATCATAACAAAATGGTTTCATATATATATAACTGCAAAGGAAAAAAATTCGGTGGATCAAATTTAAATTGACAGCATTCCAAGATGTCCCTCCCTAGTTCCCAAGCCTACATTTTACTGCTGCTGGGTTCTTAATTAGCATATCAGAGATTCCACTTGGAATTTTATCAGACTGTGTCAGGAAGTTCTCTGTGTTCCTGTTGCCAATTTAATATTGTTCTAGATGCTGTAAGTCAGCGTACTATGACAGATAGGTATTCTTCCAGAGTTCAGTAACGTGAACCTATGAGAGGATTCTGGGGGACTGTGGAGCCAGAGGCCTCTGCCAGCATTCCTTATCTCACGTATAGTCAATTTTGATGGCTCTCTTCTGAATGTGAATTCTTATAGAAAACGAGCATTAAACTGTTTTTATATTTTATAGGTGTTCGAAAAAAGCTGAATACATGTGATTCTGAAGCTATTAGAATTTTCCCTCTGTCACAATAGCAGTAAGAAAATAACAATAGAAATGTCTTACAGAGAGCACAGCATATGAAATAATGTGTCTCCCACGTAGTTTAAAGTGTTCTCTGTATTTTAGGTCTCATTCTTTTCCTATGCCTTGACAATTATGATTGCCTGATTAAAGAAGGAGCTTTTTGCCAGGTATATGTCACAATACCAAATACTTATCTGAAAAGTATGTACAATATTCTGTTTCTGGGTAGGTCAGAGAGTCTGTGAAGACTAAAATGGGATAAGATGTATTGTTAAGATCTTTTGTTATTCAAATATTTGTGGCTCTTTTTTGTTTCTTGCTCTTATCTTTAAGCAATCAGGAAAAAATGTATCTAAGTAATATACCCAACAAAATTCTTTCTACATTAGCTTAACACATTTGATGTTCCCTAATTATTTTTCTGAACAATTTAGAAACAGACTGTAAAACAACATATATTACTGGATTTTAAAGAAACACCGATCTGTGCATTTTTGCAGATTTCTGTTCTTTTGTATTTGGTGTGTTTTCAAAGTCTGGAAGGATTATATAGTTATATAATTGCCATTCCTGGGAAATGTGCTTTGTCACAAAGCAGATAATAGAGAACAACTTGTTAGTTTTGTCTGTGTTAGTTATTTTCTGCTGTGTGTGTCTGCTGTTATTACATCATCCGGTATTGTTGGGATAGCTGTTAGGAATGAAATCACTGATATAGTGGCTACTTATGAAATACTCACAGCCGTATTAGCTGAAAGCTGTGTCACTGTAAATGATGCCTAAAAGCAAAGAATCAAGGTTTCATGTGGTTTGTATAGCTAATATGCATTCTTTTTTATAGAACCATTTTTATCACATTAGATTTGAATAGCTGAGAATTAGTCATTTTGTTCATTATAGATAATTATATTCCTTTGGAAAAATTTAAATGCCATTTTTTGAGACTTAAAAAAGTTCCATAGGTAATTATTTGCTTTAAAAAAATTACATTGATTTTATTCTTTGTTCTGTATTTTATCTTAGGCAGGGAAGGCTGTTTTATCTTTCACTATTCCACAATTACCTTTAATACTCTATGTATATCCCTGTCTGTCTGTCTGTCTGTCCATCTATCGAAACTGAAAATGATCATTCATACATTTGGAGTAGTATAAGACTATTACATCATATCTCCAAGAATTTTCATTTGCGTCCTCCTTAAAATTTTTTGATGATGATTAATTTCTGGACCACATAGAAGAGATCGTGGACAAGTAAAGGTTTGTTTTGGATCTGAACACAAGAACTAGGAACCATTATTTCAATAGTCTTAGAATGAGACTTGTGTAGAGAATCAATAATTTAGGGTTTTCAATTTTTAAGATTGTTTTTTCCTTTGTTCTCATTCCTTCAAAATATGAAAAAATAGATAATTACATTTTTACTGTGATTTAATGAAGCTCTTATTTAAAAATTGACTTTTTCTACGTGGTTTGACACTATCGTTTAGCGTCACAGATTGATGCTCTCCACTGCAGTGGCATGTTAGCAAGGAGTCTTTTACTAGCTGGTCCGTGGAACTCTCCCTGACATCATATTTCCTGAGATATCACTCATGATGCTTTGCAGAATTCACTTGTCTTAGTATAGACTCAAAGTTATGTTTGAAAATTTGAAGACACGCTTGTTATTTATAAGTTTTCTAATAAAACAGCTCATTTTTATTAATACTTATCAAAAATCTCTTAACTAAAATTAAAATTTTTAACTCGGAAATTGAAGGTGTTCTGTTCATTCCAGCAGCATTCTCAAAAGATACTTTTCTCAGCTTTTAACACTTTTTATTAACTTAAAGTTTTGAAAGACATCAGGGAAGTTGGTATTTTGAAACACAATGATGTAGTGCAAAGATACTTATTTTAACAGAGAGAGCCCTTCACACTCATTAGAATTCTTTTACTTTTGTTCCCATCATCTCTGCATAAAACAGAATTTGTCTCTTATGTGTTGCTTATCCTATTATTACTTTTCGAGAGGAAATAACTTGAGAACATTTCATTAAGTCTTATAGGATAAACTATAGTATGTTCAGACACAGCTGTGCTGACCAGGGCTTTGGTAGCAGCTCAGCAGCAGTTTAGAAATTCTGCAGTTCACTTAAGGCTGGTAAAGTACAAACACCTCTATATTATGACTTTGTTTGATTAAGTAATGCATGTTATTAAATAGAAGTTTAATTTTCTTGAAATGAGATCTATACCTCATCTTAATGATAATCATATACTTTATAACTTAAAAGGTAGTTTGGATTTATTTCCTAACATTTTCATTGTAGACCAACACTTCATGTTTGAAAAATGTCTATAAAAACAGAGTGTGAGCTAAGTTCTCTGTCAAGACAGTAACAGGAGTTCATATTCTTATACAGTTCTAAAGTCTTCATTAATTATGTTCCTGCAACCATTTGAGCATTTTATATAAACATAGAGTGCTTCCAGAATCCACATAAACAATTTCAAATTTTTATTTATATTAATATCATAATGATATTAACTCATCTATTGAGGGATGTTTCTGAAATATTAATATATGATTAGCATGTCAATTTTTTGCTTTTCCAAAAAGTATTCTGAGTTTTATTTTCTTTCAATATTTTATCATACTAAAGAAGCAATGTTTGAGTGATCAAGTACTAACCTAAAAAATTACAGCATGCATTTAAAATTGATAGTAATACATTATCTTTTCCAGTTAGGAGAAATGTTGTTAAAAGAAAGTGTAAACTGCTTCTCTTCTAACACAGTCAGCAGGTTTTAATGTTACATTTAAAGTGGTGTAAAAGCAATTTTCCATTTAAAACAGTCTAACATTGTTTTGACTTTCTTTTTGTGTCAAGACATGTTCAAACTGAAGGTAATATTCTGTCATAAATAGCAGTGTTTTATCTATAAAATGGTAAATGATTCCATTTATATAGCTTTAAAATTATGGGAGTCTGTACTCTGTATCCATAGCCTCCAAACTCCATTGTCTACTTATAGGTGATATAGCTTCAGAGAAAAGGTAGAGTATGTCAGGTATTTTGCTACAGTAGCTGAAAAGTTTGAGAATTGCATTTAAGGGATATAAATATAAACATTAATATGTGAAGTCGAGTTTTTATGTGTAAGTGGGTGAAATGACTTAAAACTGTTTCATTTTCTCCTTAAGGCTTTTTAAAAGTGTGCACAGTTCTTGGTTTTTGTGCTGTGACTTAGGATACATCCTGAGTTACAGAATCAAAAGGAAGCATGAACTAGGGCTGGCCATCTCTTATTAGGAGTGCTTTCACAGTGGGGCTCAGATACAAGACCTGCTTATGACTCTGACTCTCACTGACTCCCACAACACACCCTAGCTCTCTGAACCATACACATCTCTTTGAAGAAAGAAACAGGGACATGTAAAGCAGAAGAGTTTTTCCTTGGTAGCTTGCTCCTGTGTCAGCTGATAGTAAAGATTTGGATTTTTTTCTTCTTAGTAGTTTCTCTGAGCATGAATAATACAGTAGAGAAACACAGTGCTAGTAGTCTTCACACAGGCGACTAAAGGGGCAGTGAGGATTGTGGCATTAGGAAAATCACAACACTTTTAAGTACTGTTTTCGTTTTCTGAAGTAAATCTAGGAACTAATATCAATGTGCTTTTTGTATATTTAGGTAGAGAGAGCTATAATATAGTATATATATTTATCATGTTTTATAGCTAAATAAATACATAATGTTTTGTAGATGATTCATATTAACTCTGTTGTGGTCTAGAAGGAACACGCTGAATTTATTTCAGAATAATTTAAAGAAGCAGTGGTGTTATTTTTTAGAAACTAATAGGTCATGCTATTGGAACTTAAAATGTAACATAATACTAGACTTATGGAAAAGAGAAGCCTTTCTATCCAGAGAAATCTCGTCTACAGTTTAAGATTACTTAATTGTTCTCAAGTTGATGATCCACCTAACTAGAGTACACTTATTTTTAAATTTGTTTCTGTATATGCTAGACATTTAATTTAAGTTATATTTACATTTTTTAAAAATATCACTACTTTTACTTGTTCTAACATCTCCAACTTTTCCATTTTTCATTAGCTAGAACTTATCTTTGCATATCAGTAACATACGTTTGCCAGTATGCCTCTCTGTAAACTACATTGCCATTCTAGAAGAAATGGAGACTGGGACCTGTAACCGTTTATCTTCTTTCTGCTTAATAGGTCCCTTTGTGAACTTACAAGTCACCTTTCATGGTCATCATCAGTTCCTTTCTGATATGCTGCTTCCATTTTACATCATGGAGTCATTGTGTGTTGGTATGTGGGGATGTATGCATTGCAAAGGTCAGGAGTAAAAAGACTTTCTACTGTATTCTTCATGCTGTCATACTCCAAAATAGATACTTGAATTTAGTGGTTACATAGTACTTCCCTTCCATAGAGTTTGAACAGAGACCTGTAGGACAGAACCTGCGTGAAGATTCCAGAAATAAAATGCAATGAGGTATGGTGGTACATACTTGTAATCCAACTCTTAGGAGGCTGAAGCAGGAGAATATAGAGTTCTTAGCCAGCCTAGCTACATAATGAGAGCTTGTCTGGAATTAAACCAAACCAAACCAAACCAAACCAAACCAAACAAACGAATAAACACCAAGGATCTAATGTGTGTTAAGTGGCATAATGTTAACTGTGAACCTAGAGTTAAGAGTCAAATGCGATTCTGTCCTTTCATCTTTTAGTTCTCTTACGTGGTGTATTTATTAGGCCTGTGTACCTGTCTAAGCCTCCCTCATTTGAGAGGTTTATTCTTTCATTGTTAGGGCTGTTAGGAATTTACCTGCATGTACATGGTTTTCTGCATGAGGTCCAGAAATGCTCTTCTCTGCTTTTAGAAACATGCCCAAACTTTTTGCTTTGCAATCTCAGCTTTTCCGTTTCTTCTATTTTTTTTTTTTGTTTTGTCTTTTTTTTTTTTTTAAATTCTCGAGAGAGAGTCTCATTATGTCTCCCTGACTGGGCTCAGACTCACAGAGACCTTCCTGCCTCTGCCTCTGGAGTACTGTGTTCAAAGGTGTGTGCCACAGTGCCCAGCCATCTTTTCTGTCTCTCAGTGAGTTTGAAGTAAAGGATAAATTTGGAGAATGAAGATTCTTTCTCATATATGTCTGCAGAAAACAGTGCATTTTCAAGTGTCTAAACTACACATACAATCCAAAATCTATTCATTTTTAAGTTTAAGAAGAAAATATATTTGTTTTAACTTTACAAAAGAAGCTTTTTTTTAAACGTTCTTGTTTCTATGTTTTAAAAACTGATATATTTAATTTTCAATTTTTAAACTCTCTGTCTCCTCTGTGTGTGTGTGTGTGTGTGTGTGTGTGTGTGTGTGTGTGTGAGTGAGTGAGAGAGAGAGAGAGAGAGAGAGAGAGAGAGAGAGAGAGAGAGAGAGAGAGAGAGATGTGGTAAATGAACACAAATGGAATGCTTATGGGGGGCAGATATTTGTCCTCAGTCTTTTTTTACCTTGTTTATGATGGGGTTCCTTGCTTGCCACTGCATATACCAGGCTAGCTAGTCCCTGAGCTTGTGGAAATTCTCCTGTCTCTGCCTCTCTTCTTGCCTTGGGAGTGCTAGACTTTCAAAGGACACTCAATGGTACTGGCTTCTGGGGATCTGAACTCAGGTCTCAGGCTTAGAGCAGGCACTCTATCCACGGAGCAGTCTCCACACCCAGCTCATAAACTTTAGAATTCTGTCTCCCCTCCCATCTCCTCCCCTCCTCTCCTCTCCCCTCCTCTCCTCTCTCCTCCCCTCCTCTCCTCCACCCCTCATCCCCTCCCCTCCTCTCCCCTCCCCTCCTCTCTCCTCTACTCTGCCCCCACATTCTTGGGATAAAATTCAGGGTCTTTTACATCCTAGGAAAGCACTTCCCACTGAGCTACATCCCCCATCCTTATTCCTGAATTTTAGTTATGCTTTCTCTATGGTGTCCAAGGAACAACTCTAAAATATTTCATAGAATTCATGCATTCCACTGCAGAGTACCTAACCAGAAAAGATGATTTTCATTACCTTTTTTTTCCTGAGAACACAGGAGAAGTTTCTTCTCAGTTGAAGGAAGTCTCCTTAAAATATCCCGAGTGTGGCCAGCATCATTAATTGAAACATAAAACATGTTCCCCAGCAAGCAATCATTTTAGAGAATACTTTTTGCTTACATGGTACCTGATACACACATACAGTCTGTAAGTTACCCTTAGCCTTGACAAAGGAATGGATATAACACTTATCAACTATTATTTCCATTAGCTACTTGGTCAAGTCAGGTCTTCACCTACACGTGCTCTTTTCTTGCTTCTTGAAGCACTTCAGTCTTGGTCAGGAGCTACATGTTTTAAAAATGTTTCTGCCTGTGCCTTCCCATATTCTGACCACTTTTTCTGGAGCCACTTACTCAAAAGTCAAATATTACATGTTTTCTGTTATGTGAAATCTAGCCTTAATTATATATAGTTGTATATATATTATAAATGGAATATATGTGTATATATATATATATATATATATATATATATGCATTACACAAAGCAGAAGAGGATTTTTTGGGTCAAGGAAGGAGGCCAGTGAACAATGGGAGGCAGATAAAAGAAGTAATGAGGAGGTGAATATGATCAAAATACAATTATACGCATGAATAAAATGTTATAATGAGGCTTATTTTTACACTAAAAAATTGATAATAAGCTTACCAGGAAAGTCCTTTAAAGAAAAGGCACTAAGGACAGAGCAGAGTCCAGTAAGGGCTGGAGTAAACTGTGTGGATAGAAGGAGTGGTTAAGTGTGCTTCACAACTTTTGTTTTATAACAATACTGCCATTTACATATGAAGTTTTTACTTCACAAAATTTGCTGTGTCACTAAAAATATATGTACTAGAAGTGCAGTATTTTCCATTTAGCTGCCAGTAGTACATTTGATCATTTGACTCCTCTGATTATTCAATATACCATGAGTGGTTCAACTTCATTCTGTATCAATTTTCCGCTGAAAACCAGCAGCTTGGCCTAGTTTTTGTTGAAAGAAAAATCATACCAGAGAATTAACTAGTTTTAGTTGGCTACTTTTGAGAAAACACATAATTATTTGGTTTCTGTTGTGTGTTGTTGTTTTGGTGGGTATGTATTTTAGTTTTCATAACTGTCTAATTGTTTTAATTATATAAAATATTTTACTTCGTTATTTTTATTGATATCTACCAAAAGAGAATACTGGTACTTTATCAACTTTAGTTGAAAATTTTGCTTCAGTGATCATATAAGAATCTTTTGCTCCCAGGTATCTACAGTTAAAATACAGAGATGTGGACAAAATATCCCAATCCTTTGTGTACCAGTTCATAAAATAGGAAATTACTCAAATATATAGATATCCTTTCTCATTTGTAAGGAAAAATCTGTATGTGAACACTTACCAGAATTGCTGAAGTTTACTTTGAACACGTTTGTTATAATTTATGAGTTGTTGTATAGCCCAACTTGTATTATTAACATACGCTGAAAGAGAGTTGCCTCATGGTGAATGGCCATAGGAATAATAGGGGCAGGTGTATGATATGTGGTGGTGTGGCATCTGCAAGATTGGGCACGTGCTGAAGCTGACACTTGAAGTGTGCCAAGTAATGGCTCTTCTTAATACCTGTGGTAATGCTGGACAGAGGTGTCTTTGTGTGTGTTGAGGGGGTAACTGATCATAATTTAGGGCTACTCCTCCAAACCACAGCTAAAAGAAACACTGATCTTTTCATGAAATGACATCTGAAACTCTTAAGTAATCTGCTCCTCTCCCGATGCTGCTTGCCCCCCCAACGTTTCTCAACAGACTTTGCAGAATATATTTAGATTTTAAACTCCTAGCCTTCCATTCTTTTTATGGCCTATGTAGGCTGTCAACAAACCTCTTGTACACAAATTCTGCTCTAATTTGATATGGGAAAGCATGTAACCATGGAAACGTTCTTTGTACCCTATCTCAAGCCCTGGCTGCTGTATTTACCCTTTATAGAATAGAACAAATAATCTACATACTTACTATTCAACTTTTTTTTAACTAATTCCCAGTTAAATAACAAATATCTGACTAAAATACTTTTTCACAACAATAATGTTTTAACCAAGCAACTGTTACTATTATGATTTTATTTAGATTTAAAAAATGAATACCATTTAGCATAGCCTTTCTTTTACCATAGTAATTATCTTTGTGGCGTATAGGAATAGTTTTGACCGTGATTTACTTAGAATATTCTGTCATGGAATAAAATAGAAGTATCTATAAAAGAGTATTATTTTATTGAGTTCCTAATATATGTTATAATATGATAAGTACATGCACATCTCTTATATTGATTATCTTATCTACTACATTTAAAGTTCTGCTGACTGTGATGCTTCATTTTTCTAAGAAATACCTCCCTTGTTTTATACTTACTCAAGTTAAGATTCAAACACTTTAACTAATTTTGTTAATTCTTTGTATTTTCTTTCTTCGAGTTTTATTGACTTTCAGTAAGCAAGAGCTCCTAGTATCTTTAATTTGCTCATCCTAGTGTTTCATGTGCTAATAACTGCTTCCTGGAAGCAGCAAGCAAGTCCTGCTGTTTTCAGAGATGTACCAAAGGTTTATATATCAGCGGTTCTCAACCCGTGGGTCATGACTTCAGGGAAGTCTGATGACCCTTTCACAGGGATCATTTAAGATCATTGGAAAACATAGATATTTACATTACGATTCATAATAGTAGCAAAATTACAGTTATGAAGTAGCACAAAAATAATTTTACGATTAGGGGTCACCACCACATGAGGTATTAAAGGGTTGCAACATTAGGGAGGTTGAGAGCCACTGCTGTATATGATCACAAGCTGTTCATGTTTAAGTTAAAGGTCAACTGTCAATCTTCTAATGACTAATGCAGTGAATTCCTGCTATGGTCTTTATATTATGCACACTTAACTCCCAGACATTTCAATGAAAGAACTAGGAAGTCTTTGATCATAGATAATATATGTGAAATTCTGGAAGACTATTACAATTAAAAACTGTATTTTTCAATTTTTTGAGGCAGTATAGTATTTTGTAAGTATATTTATGAGCATATTTTGTATAAGCTCTCTCTGAAAATGTCATGCTAATAAGTGGACAGTGTAATTGTTCATGAGGTTTATTGATTTGAAGGAAATGAAGTCCTTTGATGGCTATTTTCCCAGGGGAGCTTCCTTCTGTTGTGCTGTGCTGTCGTGCTGTCTACCTGTGTGGTCATCTGCTCTGTGTGTGCTTAATCAGGACGCCATGAGCAGTCATCTGATCTATGTGTGCTTAGTCAGGACGCCTGCACGGTCATCTGCTCTGTGTGTGCTTAGTCAGGACGCCATGAGCAGCACAAATGTTGGCTTTGCTTTCCCTTCTGCTTTGCGTGTTCATACTTCTGGTCTTCTTGGGCTTCCAGAATCTTGCCTTTTCTCTTTATTAATTCTTTGCTTGAGATTATAATATAACTATTTCTTTTCTTCTTTCCTTTTTCTCCCTCTAAACCCTTCTTTGTACCCTTCTTTGCCTTTTCAAATTCATGCCTCTTTTTCACTAATTGTTGTTAGATACCTATATGAATATGAATATACATGTATAGTCCTAAATATAACCTGCTAAGGTTGTATAATGTACTGTATGTATACTTTCAGTATACATAATCACTTTGTATTAGATAACCAGTTGGTGTGTTCTTCCCTAAGGAAGACTATTTCTTCCATTTTTGGCATTCCTAAGTTGCCTATAGTTCTTTATTTAGGCTTGAGGCTTCATGGTCTTCCTTGCATCCACTTTGGCATGTCTGTTGACATTGTCCTTGTTCAGCTCACATTAGGCAGTCATGTTGATGAGATGTTACAGGTGTAGCTTCTGACATTAGTAGAAGACATGATCACAGCAAACTCCTTAATCTCCTGACTCTTGCAACCTTTCTGCCCCCTCTTCAACAATTTTCCCTGAGCTTTAGGTATGGAAGTTGTTTTATAGATTTATCCACTGGTGTTGGGCTACACAATTCTACATTTTGATTGGTTGTGGGTTTTTTGTAATGGTTTCTATTGTGAAGAGAAGTTTCCTTGATGAGGGGTGAGAATTACACTTATCTGTCGGTATGATGACAGATATTTAGAATGCAATTAGCAATTACACTGGTTTAATAAAGTGGTGGTTGTAGGTTCTCTTCTAAGGCCCCGGACTGTCCAGTTCCAGGCATGATCTTCTCTTGTTGAGTGTGCCTTCAGTCCAGACAGTGAGCTGTCCAGTCCCAGGAATGACCTCCCTCTTGTTGAGTGTGCCTTATGTCCAGACAGTGAGCTGTCCAGTCCCAGGCATGACCTCCCTCTTGTTGAGTGTGCCTTAAGTCCAGACAGTGAGCTGCTCGCACTGCCGCGATATGCGCACCACTTTTGCACCCTCAAGGTTGTTACGCCATGTTGGTTCATAGGTGTCAGCTGGGTAGGTCTGTCGGCTCCTTCTCTCCTTTGGAAGCTCCATGCCTCCTAATGGTACCGTGAAACCTAGTCTTCAGTGAGGAGCCTTTCAGGTTCATTCTAGCTCAAGGGCCCTACTAGCATTTCTTTTTAATGCATTGTAACAAATTTTGGAAGTTTCTTTTTAATTTATTTTTGAGACAGGGCCTTGAATATCCCAGCCTGGCTTCAACCTCACTATGTAGCCTAAGATGAGCTTGAGCTTCTGATCCCTCCTTTTCTACCTCATGAGTGCTAAGAGTATAGGGAGGTGGTACTATGCCCAGATTTTGTGGTGCTTGTGATCAACCCAGGGTCTCTCATATGTTGAAAAAGCATTCACCCAGGTTGGCTACATCTCTCACAGACTTTACTATTAAAACCAACTTTTTTGTTGTTGTTGTTGTTTCTTTTTTCTTTTTTCCAGAGCTGAGGACCGAACCCAGGGCCTTGTGCTTGCTAGGCAAGCACTCTACCACTGAGCTAAATCCCCAACCCCTAAAACCAACTTTTAAGGACAGAATTTAATTGTATTTATTGTTGCTGAATTTCACTTATAGTTTTACTGCTCTGTTTTACTTTGCATCTGGTAAGCATACATGAATGTTGTTACCTGCATTTCTAGGTTTAACATTGGTTACATCACTCCTTTTTTCAATGATTGATGGTACAACCTATTTTTGTTACAGTATGGGTATATACTGCAGTCTTATTTTTAAAGGTGTACCTTGTTTATCTTTTGTTTTTCACCTTAAACTACATTAGAGTTTATCCACACAAAGTGCTTTTGTCAAATTAGAAGGCACAAAACAGTATTTTTATTACAAAATAATACTCATCCTTGTGTTTCTCTCAAGCTTATTCATATACTGATTCAGAAAATTACTTGATTAATTGATGAATGAATGGATCTATAGCAATGATGTTTATATTGGTTTGTTTTTCAAATCACTAAATATCTATCACCAGCTCCCTAGCATTCATTAAAATAATCACATTATCCTTTTGTCAATACCTGTATTCTCACTTGAATAGTTTCTTTCTATTAGAGCCAATTCATATATATAAACAGTATTATTGAATACAGAAAATGTTTCTGCTTAGTCTTTTAAAAGATTTCTTCTTGTATCTGTATATTTCATTAGAAACCTAAAAGGACAAGTCAAGAATTATACCTACATCATTAAGATTATATTTAGTGGCTCTTTTCTTTTCTTTGGTTTTTCGAGACAGGATTTCTCTGTGTAGCTCTGGCTGTCCTGGATCTCACCTTGTAGACCAGTCTGGCCTCAAACTCACAGAGATCCACCTGGCTCTGCCTCCTGAGTGCTGGGATTAAAGTTGTGCGCCGCCGCCGCCGCCACCGCCACCACCACCCAGCTTAGTGGCCCTTTTCTATTCAACCTAGTAATAATGATGTAATGAAATTATCCAAAATCATAGTGTATACTGCAGTTCTTGAACTCAAAATGAAACTTGCAGAAGAAGCAATTTAGTGCGCTGTCTCATAACTTTATAGTGATTTCTCAAGGTATTTGGGTAAACAACCTGTCCCCTAATTTATACCTTTACTTTTTGTTTGTTCCTTCAGTAAAAAGTAAAAGCAAAAAAAACCTTGTTGTGCCTGTAGTAGTGAGCCCTCTTCACGTGCAGTCTAGGAAAGCAAGGCTAGACAGTCAAAACACTTCTGTGGAAGTCTGAACCTCACCCTTGCTCCTTCCATGAAGACAAGGGAGTGACCAGGGGACCAAAAGCAGTTTCAGCATCAAGTTTTTCTCCTTCTAGGTAGAGCCTTGCTAAAGAAAGACTGACGCTCCAAATATGTCCATCCTTGATGGACGCTTACATTTTAGCAAGTGGTCCTGTGGGAATGGATTGTTTGCAATAAACGGCTTTTTTATTTAAAATGTTTTCTAGACAATATATTTTGATAAATGTTTACCCAACCACAAACTCCGTCCAGATTCCCTGCACCTCCCTATCCACCCAACTTATTGCTCTCACTTTAACAAACAAAAATGCCACAAAAATCAAAACAAGCAAAAAAAAAAAAAATCAAAAAGGAAGCAAAAAAAAGAAAGCCAAAACCAAACTAACAAAAAGCCCACAGAAGCGACAACAAATCTAGAAGGCCATTTTCTTTTGCCAACTTCCTCTGAAAACGGGACCTAACCATGGGTGTGGTTGATATACCCAGTGACACTCCACTGGAGAACATTGGTTTTCCCTTTTCTAACAGGTGTCAACTAATAGCTTCTTGACTAAGGGTGGGACTTTGCATCACTTCTTCAGATCACTTCTCCAAGGAAAAACCATCTTCCAGATACAACAGGGCTAAAGCACTTATGAACACAGAGACTGTGGCAGCTGCGCAGGACCTGTACGTGTTTAAGACAGACAAATGAGTTGCTTTTTTAGGTAATAAATATGGGTATTTCTTTTTCTTTTTTCTTTTTCGGGACAGAGTTTCTCTGTGTATTTTTGATGCTTGTCCTGGATCTCGCTCTGTAGACCAGGATGGCCTGAAACTCACAGGAATCTCCCTGGCTTTGCTTCCCAAGTGTTAGGATTAAAGGTGTGCACCACTGCCTCCTGGCGAATACTGGTATTTCTAATTATACCTTTTAAAATATATCTGACCACTAAGAGTGACACATGATCATTGCAGAGCCAAAAGGACTACCCGTCTATGTATGCTGTGGCATTTAAAAGCAGAACAAATATCATAATTAAAATTAGGAAGCACTTATTATACGCCCCCCCCCCCCAATGGTATCATATAGATCCCTATTAGTCAGTATTGGAACCAACAAGACTCTGATCCCAGTTCTTCCACTGTTTTTGATATCAACAGCTATAAGATAAAGGTAGTTATTAGCAGTATCTTTTCCTTGCAGGATTTTAGCAATGATTAAATGATAAAATGCATGCAAAGTGCTTAAAGTGCCAATCATGTGGGCACTCAATAAGTACAAGCTGTTGTTATTGTTTATGAGTTTTCATTCCTGTGCTATGTATTAGGATTCTTGATGGGTATTCAGTGGCTTTCAGCATTTTTAGTCATATGTAGTTGAAAGTACTTAAGATAGCTTCCTGTATTGTCTAAGAAAGAAGACTACTAAATGTATTTCTTTGACATTATTTACACTACCTGTAAACACCATTGTCCATTTACAGTCTTCACACCACTTAGGACATTCGTCACTAAGAGATTTACTAGCTAAGGCAAAGTAAGTCCCCAAAAAGAGAAACTGTGGTGGTTTGCACAGGAATGGTCCCCATAGACTCATGTGTTTGAATGCTTGGCACATAGGGAGTGGTGCTATTAAAAGTAGGTGTGGCCTTGTTGGAAGAAGTGTGTCGCTGTGGGGTGGACTTTGAGGTCTTATATGCTCAAGCTACACCCAGTGAGATACACAGTCTCTCCTTGATATTTGTGGATCAAAATGTAGAACTCTCCGCTCTTTCTCCAGCACCGTGTCTGCCTGCATGATGCCTTGTCCTATTATGACAATAATGAACTAAATCTCTGAAAATGTAAGCTAGCCCCAGTTAAATGTTTTCCTTTATAAGATTTTCCATGGTCATGGTGTCTCTTCACAGCAATAGAAACCCTAACTAAGACAGAAACTAAAACCAAAAACAAAATGGAATATGGAAAAAAAAAAGAAAGAAAAAAGGAGTATGTAAGATGAAAGAAGACATGGGAAGAAAGATCCATATGATGAGCTGCCAAGTACCATAGGTGAGGTGATGTGTTACATCTAATGGAAATAGTCATGATTACAGTGGTCTGCTTCAACAAGCAATTTTTCACAGACAAAAATATCATAAGGAAAAATGACCCAAAACTGTGGTAGTAAAAACAAAGGTATTTACAATAACAAAAGAAGGCATAAATACCTTGCTTTGTCTGTGTCTTATCATTATTATTCTGAGTCAAAAAACTTTCAGGGACAGAGAACGTAGTGTTGTATGTTCAGTATCAGGAGCATGGCTTCAAGTGCTACTCTCCCCCACACTTTGGCTACACACCCCCACACTTCCCATCCCCCGCTAATTTTTAGTAGTTTTTTTTTTTTTTCTTTTCTTTCTTTCTTTTTTAAGGTAAGGTCTTATGAGTTCTTGCTGACTAGGGAACGTGGTATGGCTATATTAGTTAGGGTTTTTTTGTTGTGAAGAGATGCCATGACCACCGTAACTCTTATAAATAAAAATATTAATTAGGGCTGGCTTCGAGTTCAGAAGTTTAGTCCACTGTCGTCATGGGAGGAAGCTTGGTGGTGTGCAGGCAGACATGGTGCCAGGGAAGGAGCCAAGAGATCTGCATCTAGAGCAGCAGGCAGCAGAAGAGAGACTGAGAAAAGGTACCAAGCCACCTGGCTAAACATAATAAGAATTATGGTTTAAGTGTAAGAGCTAGTCAGTAATAAGCCTGAGCTAATGGCCAAACAGTTATAATTAATATAAGCTTCTGAGTGATTATTTCATAAGTGGCTGTGGGACCGTGGGCCAGGCTGGACCGGAGAGAAATTTTCCAGCTACACTAGGCCTAGTTTGAGCATCTAATACTGAAAAGCCTCCCCCAGGTGGCACACTCCCTAACACTGCCACTCCCTACGGAGCCTGTGGGGGCCATTTTGAGTCTAAGCATCACAATGGTTTAGTTGGTGAAGGTGCTGACCGAAAAGCCTAATGACTTAAATCCCATCCCTAGGACCCACATGGTGGAAGGAGAGACCCAGGTCCTTGGAAGTGTCCTCTGATCTCTGCATGCATGCTGTTGTATATACATGTGCATACACAAATAATTAATAAAGTAGTTTGTGTAGAATTTTATGTAATTCTATCTTAACAAATCAATTAGTCTGTTTGGCTTGTTAATTATTGAGTACAGAAATAAGAGAGATTAGGAAAGTAAAAATTACGAATGTGTTTTCTCCTACAAACTGTACCAATTCTTGTTTTTCATCCCTTTTCTGTTTTGCTGTATCTTATCTATGTACCACCTGCAAAAGTGCATTTTCACATAGATAAGTGATTAATAAGTATTTATTTTGTAGATTTTACTCATGATACGGCCTGAGTCACAAAAAGCTTAGGGACCAGTTTGCCTTTGAAATTTTTTTTTTTTTTTAGGATCTCTTCATGTTGCCCAGGCTGATTCCAAACCTCCAATCCTCCTGCTTTAGCCTCCCAAGTATATATGCTTGGATTATCGATACACACCTCAATGCCAGTTTAAATTGTTTGCTTTTAGTGAAGGCAGTAATTTTTCTTTGGGGTCTAGTGTGTTAAGGGCACTCCTGCCTGTTGACATTTGAGAGGTTACATATTGTTATATATAGTATATTAAAAATAATGACTAATATGCCTTGTTTTTGTTTGTTTGTAAGTTTTGTTTTCTCTCTTTTTTACACTAAATGAGTTTTTAAAAGTCTTTCAGTTATGTGAGCTGTGGAAGACTGAAGGTCTGGTGCCCTAAAAACTTTTTGGAAATTTGTTTCTTTAGCACTCTGTAGAATATGAACGCTAATACTTCCCGATAACTTGTTTAATTGTTGTTGTTTTGCTTTCTAAACAAACAAACACCACAGTGTTTATATTCAGTTCAAGCTGAACATGGATGAGATTGTTCAAGACACTCCCTTCTCCTTCCGCATTGAGAATCATGGGTAATTGAGATTCTGTGTTTGAAGATAATGATAAAATTACAGACTCATCGAAATAGTAGTTAACATGGTTTAATTTCTCTGTTTCTTAAAATGAATTTCTTTTTCTCATGGGATTATTAGAAATATTCTTAGGCACATATATAACATGGTAGTATACTTCCTGCTTCTTTCTTGATAATTATGACTACTACTTTTTTATTATTTTGTTTTTGGTTTCTGAGACAAGGTCTTTAGATGTAGCCTTGGCTATCCTAGAATTCATTATGTACCAGCCTCAGACTCACAGAGATCTGCCTGCTTCTGCTGCTTGAGTACAGTGGTTAAAGGTGTGTGCCACCACACCCACTGCCCACTGTGTTTATAGTCACCACCACACCCACTGCCCACTGTGTTTATAGTCTCCACCACACCCACTGCCCACTGTGTTATAGTCTCCACCACACCCACTGCCCACTGTGTTTAATAGTCTCCACCACACCCACTGCCCACTGTGTTTATAGTCTCCACCACACCCACTGCCCACTGTGTTATAGTCTCCACCACGCCCACTGCCCACTGTGTTTATAGTCACCACCACACCCACTGCCCACTGTGTTTATAGTCACCACCACACCCACTGCCCACTGTGTTATAGTCTCCACCACACCCACTGCTCACTGTGTTTATAGTCACCACCACACCCACTGCCCACTGTGTTATATAGTCTCCACCACACCCACTGCCCACTGTGTTATATAGTCTCCACCACACCCACTGCCCACTGTGTTATAGTCTCCACCACGCCCACTGCCCACTGTGTTTATAGTCACTACCACACCCACTGTCCACTGTGTTATAGTCACCACCACACCCACTGTCCACTGTGTTTATAGTCTCCACCACACCCACTGCCTACTGTGTTATAGTCTCCACCACACCCACTGCCCACTGTGTTATAGTCACCACCACACCCACTGCCCACTGTGTTTATAGTCACCACCACACCCACTGCCCACTGTGTTATAGTCTCCACCACACCCACTGCCCACTGTGTTATAGTCTCCACCACACCCACTGCCCACTGTGTTATAGTCTCCACCACACCCACTCCTCACTGTGTTTATAGTCACCACCACACCCACTGCCCACTGTGTTATAGTCACCACCACACCCACTGCCCACTGTGTTATAGTCTCCACCACACCCACTGCCCACTGTGTTTATAGTCACCACCACACCCACTGCCCACTGTGTTTATAGTCTCCACCACACCCACTGCCCACTGTGTTATAGTCACCACCACACCCACTGCCCACTGTGTTTATAGTCTCCACCACACCCACTGCCCACTGTGTTATAGTCACCACCACACCCACTGCCTACTGTGTTATATAGTCTCCACCACACCCACTGCCCACTGTGTTATAGTCACCACCACACCCACTGTCCACTGTGTTATAGTCTCCACCACACCCACTGCCCACTGTGTTTATAGTCACCACCACACCCACTGTCCACTGTGTTATAGTCTCCACCACACCCACTGTCCACTGTGTTATATAGTCACCACCACACCCACTGTCCACTGTGTTATAGTCACCACCACACCCACTGCCCTCTGTGTTTATAGTCACCACCACACCCACTGCCCTCTGTGTTTATAGTCACCACCACACCCACTGCCCACTGTGTTTATAGTCACCACCACACCCACTGCCCTCTGTGTTTATAGTCACCACCACACCCACTGTCCACTGTGTTATAGTCTCCACCACACCCACTGCCCACTGTGTTTATAGTCTCCACCACACCCACTGCCCACTGTGTTATATAGTCTCCACCACACCCACTGTCCACTGTGTTATATAGTCTCCACCACACCCACTCCTCACTGTGTTTATAGTCACCACCACACCCACTGCCCACTGTGTTATAGTCTCCACCACACCCACTGCCCACTGTGTTATATAGTCACCACCACACCCACTGCCCACTGTGTTTATAGTCACCACCACACCCACTGTCCACTGTGTTATAATCTCCACCACACCCACTGCCCACTGTGTTTATAGTCTCCACCACACCCACTGCCCACTGTGTTTATAGTCACCACCACACCCACTGCCCACTGTGTTATAGTCTCCACCACACCCACTGCCCACTGTGTTATATAGTCTCCACCACACCCACTGCCCACTGTGTTTATATATCAAAGACAACTGTTTGAGGGGATCTGTAATTATGTCTCTTTCAGTCATCTACTTTTTCAGCCAGATCTCTTATTGAATAACATTGGTACTATATTTAACAACTTAAAAGTTTCATCCTTTAATGTATTGAGAAAAATTATAATGCATCCTATTTCTGTTATTTTTACAACTTCCTTTTCTATTTTGTGTCAATAGAATGTTTAAAGCCCCACCCTTTCTCATTTTATTTATTAATAGTCTATAAATAAGAAAACCTAAATCCTTTCAAAATTTGAAGTGACTAGGGTACTTGAAATTTTGTTTTCATCCTTCAGCGTTATTGCACCATTTAGTGAGGACTAGTGCTTCTCCGTGTGCTCCAGGGAGAGAAATGTAAACTAAGTTTCAGAAAGTTATCCTGTTTGGTCTGTGGCTTCTGTGACTATACATACTTTTGTGAACAACATTCGTGGTTGTAGCTTTTCATAAAACACATTGTATTGTAAATTTTTAATTTGTGGATTTTATGTTGTCTTATCTGTGTTGCCATCAAATTACACAAACTGTGTATTTTGGCACAAATATTTAGATAGACTTTATGCCCTTGACATCAGAGTACATGCATCAGTAGTTACTTCTATATTTAGATTTTGGCTTCTAGATAGGTATCAGGTAAACAATTGTGTAGATGACTGACAGTTTGCACTTCTGTGATGGGTTTTGTTCTTCCAAATGCTGCTGCTGCCCTTTTACTCTTCTATTGATATCCACTTGGAAGACTTGGAGAGCAGAAAACATCTCTTACACAGCCATGATCAAAAATGAATGCCTGATGGCCTGAAGGTTGAAATAATTATCTCTGGTGGCCGTGCAGATCTCAGTGTCAAAGCTA
Organism: Peromyscus californicus insignis; assembly: GCF_007827085.1. Classification (NCBI taxonomy): domain Eukaryota; kingdom Metazoa; phylum Chordata; class Mammalia; order Rodentia; family Cricetidae; genus Peromyscus; species Peromyscus californicus. The sequence goes on along the minus strand of NW_026294480.1, from coordinate 74,395,614 downwards.
AGAACCACAGGGCAGCTGAATTAAAGCATGAAAACTGGCGTGAGCACAGACAACTGCTTGAGGCTCTTTATTACTGTTTGATACAGCGGCCCTTTGTGGGGAATCTTGTTTTTTTGGTTCGAAAGCAACTGTGTGTGTCTAATCTCACATTTGCCTTTATCATCAATTCCATTCCTGTGATATTTACAAAACTAAGCAACATCACATGTATTTATCCTGATTTTTGAATCGGTGTTTCTGAAGCTTTCTTCTAATCTGCAGATAGGTGGCACCGTTCATACAGATTGGGAAAGCAGTGCTTTTCCTGTTCACACTATTCCATGCTGTAAATTAACCTGTCACTTTATTATTTGACAAGATCTTCATTTTTATTCATCAGGACTTGGGCCAGGATGGGTGCATTTATGGCCATTTGCTTTGCACGGCTCTCAGCTGAGTTTGTAGGTATTGTAAGTGAGATCCATTATCCCTGTTACAAGTGCACACAATGCAGATGCTGATCTGTGATGATGATGAGAAACCCGAGTCAGTAAAGACCACATAAGCCACTCTTGATGAAAAGATAAATGAATGCATAAATAACATGTGCTCTGCTGTGTTTGCTCAGATCAAGAATAGATCCAGAACCTGGAGACTTCACCCTCCTTCACTTTGCATTCAGTAGGCATTTCACTGTGTACAGAGGAGCTCAGAGATATTTCACTATATTACTGGAAGCTCTGAAATGTTTGGGCTCTTCTTTATATTTTTAATGTTAAAAAAAAGCCACAAAGAAATGACAGAAGCATTTAGGGTTAGTAAAAATTATGTATTCTTTAGACAATCCTAACATAGTTCTTTATGTAAATAAACTTGTTTCTGTTGTGTTCTAATTATATAATAATAGAGATAAATTAGTAAATTGTTTATAATTGTATTCATAAAGATTAATGACATTTAAACAGGCATATGCATGATAACATAAGATACTTGTTTAAAGGATGTATTTCAACTTTATACAACAGATGTATTTTAAAGTAGTCTATAAAAATAATTTAGCTAAGGAGTAATTTCTTTGAAAATTGGCAGCACAGCAGCAGACATGAATCTGTGCACAAGTTTATGTGCTATAGTGTGTTTGTCTGTGCAGATCCTAAGTCACATAAACTGAAGAAAGTTTATCAGCATTGCCTATAAGCGGTAAATATCTTGGAGGGCAGCCTCTGGTGTTTTAGTGGCTTTACATTTTTGAGGGGAAAATATGCTATATTGTGATTAAAAGAGTGTAGTTTATTAAAAGTTGCCCAAACTATATTATACTATTTTTGTAATTTTCTGTTCTGATGTTTTTCATCTCTCCTCACATAAAGTAATAATTTTATTACTTCTTTGGGGGCTAAATGACATCTTATTATAACCATATGTTATATAGAAAACAGAACCAGGTAGTATATGTGACAATGTATTTTGTTTATTAAGTATTCATTATGTACTTGTGTTTCACTCTTAGTGCTTACCTAATTATTATACTCATTTTCTACATTGTTTAAAAGAGCATTTGAACAAGTAAATAAATAGTTCTGT